>NC_082709.1:191191908-191498034 GCF_030144855.1 Hypanus sabinus
GCGGCCCTCAGGGTGGGTACCGGTTCTCTGTTGCGGGTCTCGTAACTTGTTGGAGGTAAGGTGCTGATCTCGGCCCTGGTGTCCACCAAAAAGTGGTGTCCTGACTGTTTGTCCCAGACATGCAGGAGGCTATCCTGATGGCCAGCCGCCACAGCCATCAGCGGCGACTGGCCCTGGCATTTCCCGGGAAGTTGCAGGGCGGGCTACAGCGGTGGGCTTCTGTGCCCCACCACTGGTGGTAGAAGCGCCGTTGTTCGTTGGCCTCTGCACTCCTGCCTCTGGGTTTTGTGGGCTCTGCTGCTGGGCCTGGTCTGGTCTGCTGTTGGGTGCGTGGCTTGGTGATCTGCGCGACGGATGCCCCATCTCCTTCTTGGACAGCACATCTGCCCAGGCCGCCACCTTCCAGGGGTCACTGAAATCTGCGTCAGACAGCAGCAGGCGTATGCCCTCAGGCAGCTGCTCTAGGAACGCCTGCTCAAACATGAGGCAGGGCTTGTGTCCTTTAGCCAGGGCCAGCATCTTGTTCATTAACGCTGACAGCGGCCTGTCTTCCCAAACCATCCAGGTGGAGTAAGTGGGCAGCTCGCTCACCCCGTGAGAGTCCAGAAGTCCTTATGAGCAGGGCTTTGAATGCTGCGTATTTGCCGTCCTCCGGGGGCGACTGTATGAACTCCTCAACCTGGGCGGCCGTCTCCTGGTCGAGGGAGCTCACCATGTAATAGTAATGTGTGCAATCCGAGTTATCTGCTGAATGTGGTATTGGGCTTCTGCTTGATGGAACCATAGGTGAGGTCGCAGTGTCCAGAAGCTTGGCAGTTTTAACGAAACTGCATGAACAGATGCAGCATCATTCATCTTTGGTCCAAATATTGTTGGGCTGTTGGATCACTAATTGTAGCAGTGTGCTACACACAGCGCTGGAATAACGACACGCAAGACGGTGAGTTGCAGTTGCGTTAAAGATTTATTCAAACTTCGCGGCCTCGCTTTTAAGCCTTCCCATTTCCGCCCTCCCTGGGTGGGAATACTGTAGGGCGCATATTCACAGTCCCTTCCCGCGCTCGGGCTTTTCCCCTTGCTGGTGAAGAAGGCCTGGCGACCTTTTTGGGGCCGGCCTCCCTACCGGCGCGCACCGTTTTGTGAGCCGGTTCGAGTGTGCTGGAAAGTGGATCACCACAGTGATATGAGAGAGGAGTTGGCCAAAGTAAATTGGAAGGAGCTGCTGGCAGGGATGTCAGCAGAACAGCCATGGTGTGTGTTTCTGGAAAAAAAATTGGGAAGGTGCAGGAAATGTGTATTTAAAAAATGAAGAAATACTCAAATAGTAAAATAATACAACCATGGCTGACAAA
Organism: Hypanus sabinus; assembly: GCF_030144855.1. Classification (NCBI taxonomy): domain Eukaryota; kingdom Metazoa; phylum Chordata; class Chondrichthyes; order Myliobatiformes; family Dasyatidae; genus Hypanus; species Hypanus sabinus. Next base: position 191,193,261 of record NC_082709.1, read on the forward strand.
GGAAGTCAAAGCTAATGTAAAAACAAAAGAGAGGGCATACAACAAAGCAAAAACTAGTGGGAAGATAGAGGATTGGGAAGTTTTTAGAAACCCACAGTGAGCAACTACAAGAATCATTAGTGGGGAAAACATGAAATATGAAAGCAAGCTAGCAAATAATATCAAAGTGGATAGTAAAAGCTTTTTCAAGTATGTAAAAAATAAAAGAGAGATGAGTATGGATATAGAACTGCTAAAAATGAGGCAGGAGGTATAATAACGGGACAAGGAAATGGCAGATGAACTCAATGAGTATTTTACATCAGTCTTCACTGTGGAAGACACTAGCAATATGCCTGATGTTGTAGTGTGTGAAGGAAGAGAAGTGAGTGCAGTTGCTGTTACAAGAGAGAAGGTGCTCAAAAAGCTGAAAGACCTAAAGGTACATAAGTCACCCAGACAGATGAACTGCACCCTAGGGTTCTGAAAGCAGTAGCGGTAGAGATTGTGATAGCATTAGTAATGATCTTTCAAAAATCATTGGACTCCGGCATGGTGCCAAAGGGCTGGAAAATTGCAAATGTCACTCCACTCTTTAAGAAAGGAGGAAGGAATATAGAGACCAGTTAGCCTGACCTCAGTGGTTCAGAAGATGTTGGAATCAATTGTTAAGGAGAACTTGGTGACACAGGACAAATAGGACAAGTCAGCATGCGTTCCTTCAGGGAAAATCCTGTCTGACAAATCTGTTGGAATTCTTTGAGGAGATTACAAGTCGGATAGAAAAAGGGGATGCAGTGGATGTTGTATATTTGGACTTCTAGAAGGTTTGTGACAGGGTGCCACACATGAGGCTGCTTACCAAGTTAGGAGCCTGTGATATTACAGGAAAGTGACGAACATGGTTAGAGCGTTGGCTGATTGGTAGGTGGCAGCGAGTGGGAGTAAAAGGATCCTTGTCTGGTTGGCTGCCAGTGACTAGTGGTGTTCCGCAGTCTATTATTAAGTATGAGGTTTTTGAGGTACTTGAAGATTAATGATAAAATAAGTCAAAGTCAGTATGGTTTCTGTAGAGGGAAGACCTGCCTGACAAATTTATTAGAATTCTTTGAGGAAGTAACAAGTAGGGTGGACAAAGGAGTGGCAGTAAATGTCATTTACAATAGACAATAGACAATAGGTGCAGAAGTAGACCATTCGGCCCCTCGAGTCTGCACCGCCATTCTGAGATCATGGCTGATCATTCACTATCAATACCCAGTCCCTGCCTTGTCCCCATATCCCTTGATTCCCCTATCCATCAGATATCTATCTAGCTCCTTCTTGAAAGCATCCAGAGAATTGGCCTCCACCGTCTTCTGAGGCAGTGCATTCCACACCTCCACAACTCTCTGGGAGAAGAAGCTCTTCCTCAACTCTGTTTTAAATAACTGACCTCTTATTCTCAATCCATGCCCTCTGGTACTGGACTCTTCCAACATCTGGAACATATTTCCTGCCTCAATCCTATCAAATCCTTTAATTATCTTAAACGTTTCAATCAGATCCCCTCTCAATCTCCTCAATTCTAGCGTGTACAAGCCCAATCTCTCCAATCTCTCTAATCTCTCTGCGTAAGACAGCCCTACCATCCCAGGAATCAACCTAGTGAATCTACGCTGCGCTTCCTCAATTGCCAGAATGTCCTTCCTTAAACCTGGAGACCAAAACTGTACACAATATTCCAGGTGTGGTCTCACCAGGGCCCTGTACAAATGCAATAGGACATCCTTGCTCTTGTACTCAATTCCCCTTGTAACAAAGGCCAACATTCCATTTGCCCTCTTCACTGCCTGTTGCACTTGCTCATTCACCTTCATTGACTGATGAACTAGGACTCCTAGGTCTCTTTGCATTTCTCCCTTACCTAACTCTACACTGTTCAGACAATACTCTGCCCTCTTGTTCCTGCTTCCAAAGTGGATAACTTCACATTTATTCACATTGAATGACATCTGCCAAGTATCTGCCCACTCACCCAGCCTATCCAAGTCTCCCTGTATTCTCCTAACGTCCTCTTCGCATGTCACACTGCCACCCAGTTTAGTATCGTCAGCAAACTTGCTGATTTTGTTTTCAATGCCCTCATCTAAATCGTTGACATAAATCGTAAAGAGCTGTGGTCCCAATACAGAGCCCTGTGGTACCCCACTAGTCACCTCCAGCCAGTCCGAGAAACACCCATTCACTGCTACCCTTTGCTTTCTATCTGCCAACCAGTTTTCTATCCATGTTGAAACCCTGCCCCCAATGCCATGAGCTCTGATTTTATTCACCAATCTCCTATGTGGCACCTTATCGAATGCCTTCTGAAAATCTAGGTACACAACATCCACTGGCTTACCCTCGTCTAACATCCCTGTTACACCCTCAAAAAACTCCAACAGATTAGTCAAGCATGATTTGCCCTTGGTAAATCCATGCTGGCTCGGCCTAATCCCATTACTGCCATCAAGATGTGCCACTATTTCATCCTTAATAATGGACTCAAGCATCTTCCCCACGACTGACATTAGGCTAACAGGGCAATAGTTCTCCGTTTTCTCCTTCCCTCCCTTCTTGAAAAGTGGGATAGCATTAACCACTCTCCAACCTTCAGGAACTGATCCTGAATCTAAGGAACATTGGAAAATGATTACCAATGCATCCGCAATTTCCTGAGCCACCTCTTTTAGAACCCTCGGATGCAGACCATCTGGACCCGGGGATTTATTAGCCTTCAGTCCTACCAGTCTACTCATCACAGTTTCTTTCCTAATGTCAATCTGTCTCAATTCCTCTGATATCTTATGACCCTGGCCCATCCATACATCTGGGAGATTGCTTGTGTCCTCCCTGGTGAAGACAGATCTAAAGTACGCATTAAATTCTGTTGCCATTTCCCTGTTTCCCATAACAATTTCTCCCAATTCATTCTTCAAGGGGCCAACATTGTTCTTAACTATCTTCTTTCTCTTCACATAGCTAAAAAAGCTTTTGCTATCCCCTTTTATATTCCTGGCTAGACTGAGCTCATACCTGATTTTTTCTCTCCATATTGCTTTTTTAGTTAAGATCTGCTGTTCCTTAAAACTTTCCCAATCATCTGTATTCCCACTCATCTTAGCCCTGTCATACTTCTTTTTCCTTAATGCTATACAATCTCTGACTTCCTTTGTCAACCACTGTGGCCCCTTCCCACTCTTTGAATCCTTCCTTCTCGTTGGAATGAACTAAGTTTACCTGGAGTTTCAGAAGGCATTTGATAATATGCCACACATGAGGCTGATTAACAAGGTGAAGTCCTATGCTGTTACAGGAAAGATACTGGCATGGGTAGCGGAATGGCTGATAGACTGAGTGGGAATAAAAAGGACCTTTTCTGGTTGGCTGCAGTGACTAGTGGTGTTCCTCAGGGGTCAGTATTAGGACCACTGCTTTTCAGATTGTCAGTGATTTAGAAAATGGAATTGATGGCTTTGTGGCAAAGTTTGCGGATGATATGAAGATAGGTGGAGGGGTAGGTAGTGCTGAGAAAGCAATGCAATTGTAGCAGGACTTAGACAATTGGAAGAATAGGCAAAATAGTGGCAGATGGAATACAGTGTTGGGAAATGTATGATAATGCATTTTGGTAAAATGAACAATAGTGCTGACTATTAACAATGCAGAGAAGGTTCAAACATCAGAGGTGCAAAGGGACTTAGAAGTCCTTGTGCAAGACACCCAGATGGTTAATTTACAGATTGAATCTGTGGTAAAGAAGGTACATGCAACATTGGCATTTATTTCAAGGGGAATGGAACATAAAAGCAAGGAGATAATACTGAGCCTTTATAAGACACCAGTCAGGCCTCAGCTGGAGTATTGTTAAAAGTTTTAGGCCCCATATCTCAGAAAGGATGCGTTATCATTGGAGAGAGACATGAGGTTCACGAGGATGATTCCGGGAATGAAGGGGTTAACTTGTGAGGCGTGTTTAGCAGCTTTGGAGCTGTACTCACTGGAATTTAGAAGAATCTGGGAGGGTGGGGAGGAGATCTCATTGAAACCTACTGAATGTTGAAAGAACTAGGTAGGGTGGGTGTAGACAGAATGTTTCCTATAGCAGGAGCATCCCAAATTAGAGGGTGCTGCCTCACAATTGAGGGGTGACTGCTTAGAACAGAAGTAAGGAGGTACTTTCTTAGCTAGAAAGTAGTTCATCTGTGGAATGCTCTGACATAGACTGCAGTGCAAGCCAAGCCCGTGCATATATTTATGGTGACAGTTGATCATTTCCTGATCAGCCAGGGCATCAAAGGATGTGGCAAGAAGGCAGGGGTATGGAGTTGAGTGGAATCTGGGATCAGGAATGGCAGAGCAGACTCAATGGGCTGTATGGCCTAATTCTGCTCCTCTGACTTATGGTCTTAATGTCTGTCAGCGTCTGATGGACAAAACGAAATTTCTGGAGGATCTGAGCAGGTCAACACCATCTGTGGGCAAAAGGAATTGTGTACATTTTGGGTCAAGATCTTGCATCAGGACAAGAGTGAGAGGGAAGATAGCTATCAAAAAGAAGGGACAGAGGCCAGTGAAGTCATGGAGCCCTTTGATCCAGCTGGTGTATGCTGACCAAGATGCTCCATCTCAGATAGTCCTATTTGGCACCATAACCACTTAAACCTTTCTGATCACATACTTGTCCAAGTGATCAAGTCAAGTCACCTTTCTTGTCATTTTGACCATAACTGTTGGTTACAGTACATAGTAAAAATGAGACAACGTTTTTTCAGGACCATGGTGTTACATGACACAGTACAAAAACTAGACTGAACTACGTAAAAAACTACACTAGACTACAGACGTACCCAGGACTGCATAAAGTACACAAAACAGTGCAGGCATTACAATGAATAATAAACAGGACAATAGGACAGTAAGATGTCAGTCCAGTCTTTGGGTATTGAGGAGTCTGATAGCTTGGGGGAAGAAACTGTTACATAGTCTGGTCGTGAGAACCCGAATGCTTCGGTGCCTTTTCCCAGGAGGGATTGTACAAGGGGTGCGTGGGGTCTTTCATAATGCTGTTTGCTTTGCAGCTGCAGCGTTCAGTGTAAATGTCCGTAATGGCGGGAAGAGAGACCCCGATGACCTTCTTAGCTGACCTCACTATCCACTACAGGGTCTCGTGATCTGAGATGGTGCAATTTCCGAACCAGGCAGTGATGCAGCTGCTCAGGATACTCTCAATACAACCCCTGTAGAATGTGATGAGGATGGAGGGTGGGAGATGGACTTTCCTCAGCCTTCGCAGAAAGTAGAGATGCTGCTGGGCTTTCTGTGCTAAGGAGCTGGTGTTGAGGGACCAGGTGAGATTCTCTGCTAGGTGAACACCAAGAAATTTGGTGCTCTTAACAATCTCTACCAAGGAACTGTCGATACTGTCATTTAAAAAAAAATTTGGATAGGTATATGGACAGGAAAGGAATGGAGGGTTATGGGCTGAGTGCAGGTCAGTGGGACTAGGTGAGAGTAAGCGTTCGGCACGCACTAGAAGGGCCCAGATGGCCTGTTTCCGTGCTGTAATTGTTATATGGTTATATGATGTTCAGCGGGGAGTGGTCGCTCGGTGCCCTCCTGAAGTCAACAACCATCTCTTTTGTTTTGTTCACATTCACAGACAAGTTGTTGGCTCTGCACCAGTCCGTTAGCCGCTGCACCTCCTCTCTGTAAGCTGACTCATCGTTCTTGCTGTTGAGACCCACCACAGTTGTGTCATCGGTGAACTTGATGATGTGGTTCGAGCTGTGTGTTGCAGCACAGTCGTGGGTCAGCAGAGTGAACAGCAGTGGACTGAGCACACAGCTCAGGGGGGCCCCGTGCTCAGTGTGATGGTGTTGGAGATGCTGCTCCCAATCCAGACTGACTGAGGTCTCCCAGTCAGGAAGTCTAGGATCCAGTTGCAGAGTGAGGTGTTCAGGCCCAGTAGGCTCAGCTTTCCAATCAGTTTCTGGGGGATGATTGTGTTGAATGCTAAACTGAAGTCTATGAACAGCATTCGAATGTATGTGTCTTTTTTTGTCCAGGTGGGTTAGGGCCAGGTGGAGGGTGATGGCAATGGTGTCATTTGTTGAGAGGTTGAGACAGTACGCAAACTGCAGGGGGTCCAGTGAGGGGGGCAGCAGGGTCTTGATATGCCTCATGATGAGCCACTCGAAACACTTCATGATGATGGATGTGAATGCAACGGAATGATAGTCATTTAGGCAGGACACTGAAGAGTTCTTTGGCACGGGGACAATGGTGACGGCCTTGAAGCACGTTGGAACTATGGCGCTGCTCAGGGAGACATTGACGATGTCAGTGAGAACATCTGCTAGCTGGTCTGCACATCCTCTGAGCACTCTACCAGGAATGTTGTCTGCTCCAGCAGCCTCCCATGGGTTGACTCTGCACAGGGTTCTTCTCACATCGGCCACGGTGAGACACAGCACCTGATCATTTGTAGGAGGAGTGGACTTCCTCACTGCCACGTTATTTTCCACCTCAAATTGGGCGTAGAAGTTATTCAGCACATCTGGGAGGGAGGCATCACCCACACAGTCAGGTGATGTCCTGTAATTTGTGAAGTGCTGGATACCCTTCCACATGCACCACGTGTCGCTGCTTCCTGGAAGTGGCTGGATTCGCTGGACATGTACACGCTTTGCCCCTCTGATAGCCCAGGACAGCTAGGGCTGCCTTGTCACCTGCTCTGAAGGTGGAGTCCTCAGCAGCGCACGCACCTCCGCGGTCATCCATGGCTTCTGGTTAGCGCGTATAGTGATGGTCTTGGACAGAGTAACATCATCAATGCACTTGCTGATGTAGCTGATCACTGATGCTGCGTACTCCTCTAAGTTGGTAGAGTCGCCATCGGTTGCAGTCTCCCTGAACATGTGCCAGTCAGTGTGCTCAAAGCAGTCTTAAAGAGCAGAGATGGCTCCACTGGCCAGGTTTTCACCTGCTTCTGAACTGGTCTGGAGCACCTGACGAGTGGTCTGTGTGCTGGGATAACAGAGAAGTGGTCTGAGTAACCGAGGTGGGGGGGGCGGGGATGTTTGTGTAAACCAGGTCCAACGTGTTCTTCCCCCCCTTGTTGCAAAGTCACATACTGATGGAATTTGGGGAGCACTAACTTAAGGTCCGTGTGGTTAAAATCACCGTCAACAATAAACAGTCCATCAGGGTGTGCGTTCTGAAGTTCGCTAATAGCCCTGTGCAGTTCACAGAGCGCCTCCTTAGCAATAGTGCTGGGGTGAACGTACACACCGAATATAAGGACAGAGGTGAATTCCCGTGGCAAATGAAATGGTCTGCATCTAACACCCACAAACTCCACTAGCGATGAGCAGTGTCTGGAAATCAGCACAGAGTTCTTACACCATTCCATATTGATGTAAACACACAAGCCACCACCGCGAGTCTCACCGGAGAGAGCTGCATCCCTGTCTGCTCGAAACAAGGCAAGCCCATCCAGCTGAACAACGATGTCCAAAATTCCATTAGTGAGCCATGTTTCTATTAAAAACATACGCACAGCAAACTCCGTACTCCCGCCGAGTATTTCGTTGGAGTCGGATGTAGTCCAATTTATTGTCCAGGGAGTGGACATTGTAGGGCAGAATGGATGGGAGAGCTGGCTGGCTAGGGTTTGCTTTTTGTCTGGCACGGACCCCTGCCCGTTTGCCTCGCTTCCACTTCCTCGTACATCACTTACGACGTCTCCATTTCTGGCTACCAGCATCAGGCGAGTCTGAGGATTGTAGGCCCATTCCCCTCAGCAAGCCAAGGTCACGTAATTTGACTAGTAGATCTTCGTGAAGGTTTGTTTTTGGGAGATCTCTGTATTGTAGTAGTATCTGGCGATGGTAGATCGTCGCTTTGTGTATTCAAACTTAAATTAGAAAATTAAATTAAAGTAACACCAGGTCTGAAAGTCCGCTGCTGATCTTACTTTATCTGCCTCAACTGTTTGTCTGGCAGCACATTCCACATACATATACCATTCTTTGTGTAAAAAAGTGTTTTCTCAAGTTCCTATTGAAATTTTTCCCTCTCACCTTAAAGCTATGCCCTCTAAGTTCTTGATTCCCTAATCCTGGAGAAAAGACTGTGCATATTTACTCTTTTCTTTCCCCTCTTGAATTTATACTCCTCCATGCCAAGAAATAAAGTCTTAGCTTGTTAACCTCTCCATATAACTTAGTCCCCAAAATCCTGGCAACATCCTTGTAAATATTTCAGAAACATAGAAAACCTACAGCACAATACAGGCCCTTCGGCCCACAAAATTGTGCTGAACATGTCCCAACCTTAGAAATTACTAGGCTTAACCCACACCCATACCCACCCATAACCCTCTTATTTTTCTAAGCTCCATGTACCTATCCAAAAGTTTCTTAATAGACCCTATCGTATCTGCCTCCACCACCGTTGCCGGCAGCCCATTCCACATACTCACCCTCTCTGAGTAAAAAGTTACCCCTGACATCTCCTCTGTACCTACTCCCCAAGCACCTTAAACCTGTGTCCTCTTGTGGCAACCATTTCAGCCCTGGGAAAAAGCCTCTGACTATCCACATGATCAATGCCTCTCATCACCTTATACACCTCTATCAGGTCACCCCTCATCCTCCGTCGTTCCAAGGAGAAAAGGCCTATTTTTATAAGGCATGCTCCCCAATCCAGGCAACGTCCTTGTAAATCTCCTTTGCACCCTTTCTATGGTTTCCACATCCTTCCTGTAGTGAGACGACCAGAACTGAGCACAGTACTCCCAAGTGGGGTCTGACCAGGGTCCTATATAGCTGCAACATTACCTCTCGGCTCCTAAATACAATCCCACTATTGATGAAGGGCAATGCCCCATACGCCTTCTTAACCACAGAGTCAACCTGCGCAGCTGCTTTGAGCGTCCTGTGGACTCGGATCCCATTAATGCTATATTCTGCCATCATATTTGACCTACCAAAATGAACCACTTTGCACTTATCTGGGTTGAACCCAATCTGCCACTTCTCAGCCCAGTTTTGCATCCTATCAATGTCCCGCTGTAACCTTTGACAGCTCTCACACTATCCACAACACCTCCAACCTTTGTGTCATCAGCAAACTTGCAAACCCATCCCTCCACTTCCTCATTCAGTTCATTTGTAAAAATCACGAAGAGTAAGGGTCCAGGACAGATCACTGAGGCATACCACTGGTCACCGACCTTCATGCAGAATATGACCCGTCTACAACCATTCTTTGCCTTCTGTAGGTAAGGCAGTTCTGGATCCACAAAGCAATGTCCCTTTAGATCATATGCCTCCTTACTTTCTCAATAAGCCTTGCATAGGGTACCTTATCAAACGCCTTGCTAAAATCCATATACACTACATCGGTGGCTCCATCTTCATCAATGTGTTTCGTCACATCCTCAAAAAATTCAGTCTGGCTCATAAGGCATGACCTGGTTTTCACGAAGCCATGCTGACTATTCCTAATCTTATAATGCTTCTCCAAATGTTCATAACTCCTGCCTCTCAGGATCTTCCCCATCAACTTACCAACCACTGAGGTAAGACTCACTGGGCTATCTCGACTCCCTTTCTTGAATAAAGGAACAACATCCGCAACCCTCCAATCTTCCCAAACCTCTCCATTGATGATGCAAAGATCATTTCCAGAGTCTCAGCAATCTCCTGCCTCGCCTCCCACAGCAGCCTGGGTTACATCTCATCCGGTTCTGGTGACTTATCCAACTTGATGCTTTCCAAAAGCTCCAGCACATCCTGTTTCTTAATATCTACATGCTCAAGCTTTTCAGTCTGCTGCAAGTCATCGCTACAATCACCAAGATCCTTTTTCATAGTGAATACTGAAGTATAGTACTCATTACAACACACCCAAAATGCTGGTGGAACGCAGCAGGCCAGGCAACATCTATAGGAAGAAGCACTGTCGACGTTTTGGGCCGAGACCCTTCATCAGGACTAACTGAAAGGAAAGATAGTAAGAGATTTGAAAGTAGGAGGGGGAGCGGTGAAGCTAAGAGCTGGAAAGGTGATTGGCAAAAGGGATACAGAGCTGGAGAAAGGAAAGGATGGTGGGACGGGAGGCCGAGGGGGAAAGAAAGGGGAGGGGAGCACCAGAAGGAGATGGAGATCAGGCAGAATGATGGGCAGAGAGAGGAAAAAAAAGATAGGGAAAGTAAATATGTCAGGGATGGGGTAAGAAGGGGAGGAGGGGCATTAACGGAAGTTAGAGAAGTCAACGTTCATGCCATCAGGTTGGAGGCTACGCTCTGTCCACCAGAGAAAGCCGGATCTCCCAGTGGCCGCCCATTTTAATTCCACGTCCCATTCCCATTCTGATATGTCTATCCATGGCCTCCTCTACAGTCAAGATGAAGCCACACTCAGGATGGAGGAACAACACCTTATATTCCATCTGGGTAGCCTCCTATCATGACATTCCTTCTTAAGCTTCTTCCTAGTAGCCTTATAATCTTCTTGATCTCTAACATTACCTAGCTCTCTGAACCTTTAGTAAGCTTTTCTTTTCTTCCTGACTAGATTTATTACGGCCTTTGTACACCACGGTTCCTGTACCCTACCATAACTTCCCCGTCTCATTGGAACATACCTATGCAGAATTCCACACAAATATCCACTGAACATGTGCCACACTTCTTCTGTACTTTTCCCTGAGAACATCTGTTTCCAATTTAAGCTTCCAATTTCCTGCCTGATAGCCTCATAATTCCCCTTACTCCAATTAAACGCTTTTCTAACTTGTCTGTTCCTATCTCTCTCCAATGCTATTGTAAAGGAGATAGAATAATGATCACAATCTCCAAAATGCTCTCCCACTGAGAGATCTGACACCTATTTCTAATTTAATAACATCTTTCCTATAGTAGAGCAACCAAAACTGAACATGGTACTCTCCAAGTGAGTACAAAAGAGAGGTGGGGGACGATGAGCAATAGGAGCTAGGTGGAAAGAGGAAGACAGCAGGTTGGAGGGAGGGGAGCTTGAAAGCAGAGACAGAGACAGGTGAACACGAGGAAATCTGCAGATGCTGGAAATTCAAGCAACATACACAAGATGCTGGTGGGATGCAGCAGGCCAGGCAGCATCTATAGGGAAAAGCGCTATCGACGTTTTGGGGCTGACAAAAGGTCTCGGCCCGAAACGTCGACAGCGCTTCTCCCTATAGATGCTGCCTGGCCTGCTGTGTTCCACCAGCATTTTGTGTGTGTTACAGTGACAAGTTGTTGATTAGTGGGGATACAAAGACCACAAGTGGTGGAACCTGATCCGGAAGTTGTCCTCCAAACCACACACCATGAAAAATATCACTGTACTGTCACCATCACTGGGTCAAATTCCCTCCTTCATTACATTGTGGGATAACCATACCTCTGGACTTCAGCAGTTCAAGAAGGCAGGTCACCACCGCCTTCAAAGAACAAATAGGGATGGTGGTTGAATGTTGATTCTATACGCAACTCCCACATTCCTTGAATGAATAAGAAAAAAATAACAAAGATGATTGTGGGAGCTATGTTCGGAGAGGTGAAGGCAGATGGAACTAGATGGAGTTGGGCTGCATATTGGTATTAGTATTAGTTTATTATTATCAAGATGACCAAGATTAAGTGAAAAGTTTGTCTTGTATACTGTTTATATAGATCAAGTCATTGCCCAATACATTAAGCAAAAATAAGGGTAAAACAATAAGAACGCAGAATAGCGTGTAACAGCTACAGGGAAAGTGTAATAACAAAAAACAAGATTATAATGAGGTAGATTGTAAGGCCAAGAATCCACCTTATCGCACAGGAGGTCTGTTCAAGAGTCTGATAACACTGGAATAGAAGCTGTCCTTAAACCTGATGGTATGTGCTTTGCTGGATGAAGTGTGGGTAGTTGGTGGGTGCAACTAGATGAAGGAGGGGGATGAAATGTCTGATGGGGACTGGAAAAGGAGCAAAAACTGAGAGAACCAGAGGTCAATTGGGAGGAGAGAGAGAGGAATTTAAAACAAACACATCAAAACATGAATCCATTGTGCATCTGTCATTTCAAAGATTTCAAAGATACATTTAATGTCAGAGAAATGTATACAAAATACATCCTGAAATGCTTTTTCTTTATAAACATCCACAAAAACAGAGGAGTGCCCCAAAGAATGAATGATAGTTAGATGTTAGAACTCCAACTTCCCCCACCCACGTATAAGCAGCAGCAAAGTGATGATCCCTTCCCCCACCAGCAAAAAGCATTGGCGCCCCCTACCGAGCACTTAAGCGTGCAACAAAGCATCCATAGACTTGCAGTACCCCAAAGACTACTCATTTACCTGGTAATTCGGCATACCACAGGCTCTCTCTCTCTTCCTAATAAAGGAAAAGAACTGTCCCCAGTTCACAACAAGAGGGAAGACATAACAAACAAATCGCTGATTTATGATGTTTAAAGTCGGTTATGTCGCTTTGTCCAAGCTCTGTGCCCGAAGAACTCAGCATCTCTGGGCACACAGTCAGCAGCCAGCTTGCTGCTTTCGATCTTCTATCTTCCATGACACAGCAGTTTCCTGCGGTGGCACTGACCTCGAGTCCGCCCGCCTCCAGAGCCACAAAATCCTGGAACTCTGAAGGCGTGCTAGTCTTCTAGGCCATGTCCTTGACATATTGAATAGTGGCCGGTCATGAGACCCCGAAAGCAGGTCCCATTCCTGTAAAGAACCAACGTCAACATGTAACTCCAGGTCAGGGTCTTGAAAAGAACCCTGTAAGGGAAAAATAGAAATATTAAAGATAGAAATAGAGCTGTTTCCAAAGATGCAAGCAAAGGAGTTGTCATTAGGTGCCATCGTTCTGCTAAGCTCCTCTGTCCTTCAATCCCTTATTTAACAGATCCAGGAAATGAGCGCATTCGGATGGGTATAGATTTGGGGATTGTCCCACATTTTGTTGCCCTTTTCAGCCAGCAGGAGGTCAAAGTCCAGTTTAGTGAGCTGTGAGCTGTATTGTAACTACTACTGATGAGCAGACACAAGTAGTTCTTAGCTGCAAAGCTCCTTCTCATTTCCTAGAATTGCTGACGCACTGTAAAGAAAAACAGTCAATAAGGAGACAGTCAGTGATGGACATGAATACTGTATATTCATTACTGTTACTGTATATATTTCTTGGATAAAGGTGACTTTGTTATTCAGAAAGAAACTGCTGGGGCATATACATGAAGACTAAAAAGATGACTAGAGTGAGATCCCAAGATCTCTCTGTTCATCTACAAAGCTAGCAATATTGCTATTAACCCTATACTGTGCTTTCCAGTTCGACCTTCTTAAGTTTATCAATTCACACCTTTCTGAATTGAACTCCGTCTGCCTCTTCTCAGCCCAGCTCTGCATCCAGCCAATGTCTCGCTGTAACCTATGACAGCCTTCTACACTATCCACAACACCACCAATCTTTGTGTCATCTGCTAATTTATGAACCCACTCTTCTACTTCCTCATGCTCCAGTTATAAAATTCACAAAGACCAGGGATCCCAGAACACAAATCCCTATGGAACACTGCTATTATCCTCCAGGCAGAATACTATCCATCTGCTACCGCCCTCTGCCTTCTGTGGCAAGCCATTCTGAACCCATGCAGCAAGGTTTTCGTGGATCCTGTGCTTGGTGACTTTCTGAATAAGTCTACAATGGGATTCTTGTCAAGTTCAATCCAGAAAAGCATGAAATGATATACTCTGGAAGATCAAACATGAAGGCAGAGAATAAGATTAGTTGCCGGATTCTTAATAGTGTGGAGAACCAGAGGGGTCTTGGGAGGCCACATCTATGGACTCCTCAAAGTTTCCATGCAAGTTGATAGGGTGTTTAAGGTGGCATATAGTGTGTTGGCCTTCATTAGTTGGGGGAGAGGTATTCAAAAGCTCTATGAAACTTGTTAGAGTGGATTAGAAAAGTATATTTAGAGGTTTTGTAAGCTGCCTGCAAAACATCTCTGTGCCATCTTGGAGATTTCATACTTCATGTCACTTTACCTTTATAGCTGTGTGGCTAAGCACAGCTCCAACCACATATTTAAGTTTACTGACAACACCACTGTTTTAGGCCAAATCAATGGTAGTAACAAATCATCATATATAAGGGAGATTGAAAATCTGGCTGCATGTTGCCACAACAACAACCTCTTATTCAATATCATCAAGACCATGGAGCTGATAATTGACCTTAGGAGGAAGAAATCAGAGGTCCAGGAGCCAGTCCTCATTGGAGGATCAGAGGTGGAGAAGGTCAGCAACTTTAAATTCCTCAGTGTTATAATTTCAGAGGATCTGTCCTGGGTTCAGCAATTACGAAGAAAGCACAGCAGCACCTCTACATTCTTTGCAGTTTGCATAGATTTGGCATGTCATCTAAGAGGTGTATAAGTTTATGAGAGACTTGGATGGAGTGGACAACCAGTATTTTTTATGGCCATTATGAAAAAACATACTTTTAAAGGGAGTAGAGGAAGGTTTAGGAGGGATGTTAGAGGTATGCCTTCTACACAGAGTGGTGGGTGCCAGGGTTGGTAGTAGAAGCTGATACAATAGGGACATGTAAGCAACTCAGATATTCATATGCATGAAGGGAAAAATGGGTTGAAGACTGTGTAGGAGAGAAGGATTAGATTGATTGTGGAGTTGTTTTAAATATCATGTGCTGAAGTTCCCATACTGTGCTGTATTGTTCTATGTTCTATAAATAACTTAAGTATACGTGGCAGGAAAGAACTGTTTGCATACCTGAACCAACAAAAAGTAGTCTGTTCATTCTGTGAATGTTTGATGTCAAGTGCATCCTGTTTTTGGTACATGTTATTCCAGATGTAGTCTGATTATGACCCTAATTAATTCTAGTTAAGAAATATTTACTATTGTAGTCAAATTATTTTGTTTTAAAAGCTCAAGATATTGATTGCCTCTCTTAATGATCAGTGCATGGCGGATTTTTGAGCTCAGCTATATTTACCTGCTTTATTCCCATGTCCCTCAAAGAGTCATAGAACACTAAAGCTTTCCAGCCCATCAGGTCCGAGTCAAACTATGAATCTGCATAGTCTTGTTGACCTGCATCTGGACCATAGCCCTCCATACCACTCTCATCCATGTACCTATTCAAATTTCTCTTAAATACTGAAACCAAAGCCACATCCACCAATTGTGCTGACAGCTTGTGCCACACTCACACCACCCTCTGAGTGACAAAGTTTCCCCTCACGTTCCCCTTAACTTTTCACCTTTCACTCTTAACCCATGACTTCTAGTTCTAGTCTCACTCATCCCCAGGGGAAAAAGCTTGCTTGCATTTACCCCATCCGTCCACCTCATAATTTTGTATTCCTCTACAAAATCTCCCCTCAATCTTCTACGTTCTAGGGAATAAAGTTATAAGCTATTTAACCTTTCCTTATAACTCAGGTTCTCCAGTCCCACTAAACCAATATCTAATCTATTTGATAGAGATACACAAAATTATGGGGGGGTACATAAATAAGAGAAAATCGGCAGATGCTGGAAATCCGAGCAATACACACAAAATGCTGGAGGAACTCAGCAGGCCAGGCAGCATCTATGGTAAGAATTACAGTCGATGTTTCTGGCCCAAACCCTTCAGCAGGACTGGAGAGGAAAAAAAAACACTGTGGAGTAGATTTAAAAAGTGAGGGGAGGGGAGAGAGAAACACAAGGTGATAGGTGAAACCTGAAGGGTGAGGAATGAAGTAAAGAGCTGGGAAGTTGATTGGTGAAAGAGACAGAAGGCCATGGGTGGAGGAGCACCAAAGGGAGGTGATGGGTGGGCAAGGAGATGAAGTGAAAGTGGGTAAAGGTGATGGGAAATTGTGAAGGAGGGGTGTGGGGGGTATTACCGGAAGTCTGAGAAGTCAATGTTCATGCCAGCAGGAATAAGGTGTTGTTCCTCCAACTTAAGTATGGCCTCATCACAACAGTGGAGGACATGGATGGACATTTCAGACTGGGAATGGGAAGTGGAATTAAAATAGATGACCACTGGGAGATCCCGTTTATTCTGGCAGATGGAGCATAGGTGTTCGGCAAAGCAGTCTCTCAATCTAAGTTAGGTCACACTTATATACAAGAGGCCACACTGGGAGCACGAACAGACTCACGGGTGAAGTGTCTGTTTAGGACCCTGAATGGTAGTGAGGGAGGAGGTGTAGGGGCAGGTGTAGCTCTATAGCAAAGAAAGCCCAGCAGCGTCTCTACTTTCTGCAAAGGCTGAGGAAAGTCCATCTCCCACCCTCCATTCTCTTCACGTTCTACAGGGGTTGTATTGAGAGCATCCTGAGCAGCTGCATCACTGCCTGTTTCGGAAATTGCACCATCTTGCATCGGAAAACCCTGCAGCAGATAGTGAGGTCAGCTGAGAAGATTGTTGGGGTCTCTTTTCCTGCCGTTACGGACATTTACACCGCACGCTGCATCCGCAAAGCAAACAGCATTATGAAGGACACCACGCACCCCTCATACAAACTCTTCTCCCTCCTGCCATCTGGGAAAAGGCAGCAAAGCATTCGGGCTCTCACAACCAGACTAGGTAACAGCTTCTTCCCCCAAGCTATCAGACTCCTCAATATCCAGAGGCTAGACTGACACTGTACTTTCTTATTGTCCTGTTTATAATTTATTGTAATGCCTGCACTGTTTTGTGCACTTATGCAGTCCTGGGTAGGTCTGTAGTCTAGTGTAGTTTTTTTTTTCTGTGTTGTTTTTTTACGTAGTTCAGTCTAATTTTTGTACTGTGTCATGTAACACCATGGTCCTGAGAAAACATTGTCTCATTTTTACTATGTACTGTACCAGCAGTTATGGTCAAAATGACAAGAAAAGTGATTTGACTTGACTTGACCTGACTTGTTCCGCTTGCAAGGATAAGTGCCAGGAGGCGGATCAGTTGGGAGGGACGAATGGACAAGGGAGTTGTGCGGTGAGCGATCCCTGTGAAATGCAGAAAGTTGGGTGGAGGGAAAGATGTACTTGGTGGAGCGATCCTGTTGGAGGTGGTGCAAGTTTCAGAGAGTTATATGCTGGGCACGGAGGTTGGTGGGAGTGGTAGGTGAAGACAAGAGGAACCCTATCCCTAGTGGGGATGTGGCAAGAGCAGAAGTGCGCGAAATGGAGCAGTTGCAGTTGAGGCCAGCATTGATGGTGGAGGAAGGGAAGCCTCTTTCTTTGAAGAAGGAGGCTATCTCCTTTGTTCTAGTTGAAAAGCCTCATCCTGAGAGCAGATGTGGTGGAGACAGAAGCAGATGTGGTGAGAGAAGGGTATGGTGTTTTTACGGGTAACAGGGTGGGATGAGGTTTAATCCAGGGGGCTGTGATCCATGGGTATAATAGACATCAGTGAATAAGCTGTCTCCGGAGATAGAGATAGTGAGATCAAGAAAAGGGAGAGAGGTGTCGGAAATGGACCAGGTAAATTTGAGGGCAGGGTGGAACATAAAAACTTAAGAAATAGGAGCAAGAGCAGGCCATCTGGCCAGTCAAGCCTGCTCCACCATTCAATAAGATCATAGCTGATCTGACTTATCTCCACCTACCTGCCTTTTCCCTATAACCCTTAATTCCCCTACTATGCAAAAATCTGTCCAACATTGTCTTAAATATATTTACTGAGGTGGCCTCCACTGCTTCACTGGGCAGAGAATTCCACTGATTTGCCATTCTTTGGGAAAAACAGTTCTTCATCTCCATCATAAATCTATTCCCCTGAATCTTGAGGCTGTCCTCGGTTCTCGTCTTACCTACCAGTGGAAACAAGTTTCCTGCCTCTATCTTATCTGTCCCTTTCATAATTTTATATGCTTCTATAAGATATCCTCTCATTCCTCTGAATTCCAGTGAGTACGGTCCCAGGCAACTCAATCTCTGCTCATAGTCTAACCCCCTCATCTCTGGAATCAACCTGGGGTACCTCCTCTGCACCGCCTCCAAAGCCAGTATATCTTTCCTCAAGACCAGACCTGCACGCAGAACTCCAGGTGTGGCCTCACCAGTACCCTGTACAGTTGCAGCATAACCTCCCTGCTCTTAAATTCAATTCCTCTATCAATGAAGGCCAACATTCCATTTGTCTTACATAGAAACATAGAAACAAAGAAAACCTACAGCACAATACAGGCTCTTCAGCCCACAACACTGTGCTGAACATGTAATTACTTTAGAAATTACCTTGGGTTACCCATAGCCCTCTATTTATTGAATCCCTCTATTTTTCTTCTTGATAGCCTGCTGCACCTGCAAAGCAACCTTTTGTGATTCATGCACAAGCACACCCAAGTCCCTCTGCACAGAATCATGCTGCAATTTTTTTACCATTTAAATAATAATCTGCTTTTCCATTTTTCCTTCCAAAGTGGATGACCTTGGATTTACCAAAATTGTACTCCATCTGCCAGACCCTTGCCCACTCTTTTAACCTATCTATATCTGTCTGCAGACTCTCTGTATTTTCTGCACAATTTATTTTTCCATTCAATTTAGTATCATCAGCAAACTGAGATACACTACACTCGGTCCCTTCTTTCAGATTATTAATGTATATCGTGAACAGTTGTGGGCCCAGCACTGACCCCTGTGGCACACTGCTCACCACTGATTGCCAACCAGAATAACACCCATGTATCCCAACTCTCTGCTTTCTATTAGTTAATCAATCCTCTATCCATGCTGATACATTACCCCCAACTCTATGCATCCTTATCTTATGGATAAATATTATGCAACATCTTATTGAAGAACTTCTGGAAATCCAAGTAAATTCCCCTCTATCTACTGTACTTGTTATATCATCCAAAGAATTCCAGTAAGTTTGTCAAACAGATTCAGATTCATTTATTGTCATTTATAAACCACAAATACAATACGGTTAAAAAATGAGACAACGAAAATGATATCACGAAAAAGCACAAAACAGACCACACAAGAAAAACCACATAACGTTTGGCAATTCCCAGTCCAGAGTCCGGAGAGCCTACTGTGTATTGATATTGCGCTACCGTCTTAGCACGTTCCGCGGAAAGGAACTACAAACCCATCAGACAAAACTAAAGTTACAAGACCTACACAAAACCATATAGTTATAGTTAACATATAGTTTCAACAGTGCAGACAATACCATAATTGATAAAAGACTAACTGACAAAGACCACATAATTATAATACATAGTTTCAACAGTGCAAAGCAATGCCGTGATCTGATAAAGAGCAGTCCATGGCACAGTTCAAGAGAAAGTCTCAAAGTCCCGACAGCCCATCATCTCACGCAGATGGTAGAAGGAAGAAAAACTCTTCCTGCCATGAACCTCTAGCACCGCAGCTTGCCGATACAGCACTCTGGGAGCCCCGACCACAGCCAACACCGAGTCCATCCGGAAACTTTGAGCCTCCGACCATCCCTCCAACACCGAGCACCATATCTGCCGAGCGCTTTGACCCCAGCACCGGCCGCCAAGCAAAAGGCAAAGCCGAGGATTCGGGGCCTTCCTCCCAGAGATTTTTCTGATTGCACAGTAGCAGCGGTAGCGAAACAGGCATTTCAAAAGTTTCACCAGATGTTCCTCCGTGCTTTACACGTCCAGCTCCACCAAATCAGGTTTGTACACAGCATCCTATATGACAGATTACAGATATTCATTCCAAAGTGGCCGCTGCGTCGCACTGCCATCCTGCAGACATCTTGCAAACAGGACCTACCTTTGTTGAATCCATGGTGCGTCTGCCTGATGGATCCATTTCTTTCCAGATACCTCACTATTTCTTCTTTAATGATAGCTTCAAACATTTTCCCAACTACAGATGTTTAACTGGCCAATAGTTATCTGCCTTTTACCTACATCCTTTTTTGAACAGTGGTGTGACATTCACAGTCGTCCAATCCACTGGGACCTGTCTAGAGTCCATAGGATTTTGGTAAATTATCACCAAAGCTTCCACTATAACTTACGCCAATTCTTTCAGTACCCTGGGATGCATTCCATCAGGACCAGGGGACTTGTCTATTTTCAGACCCACAGGAGACAAGGGCCCCTCCTGTCTTCTCCCATCATTTTGGATCTTCCCCCTCCCCCTCCCCCTCCCACTTTCAAATCACTTACTATCAGTTAGTCCTGACGAATGGTCTCGGCCCGAAATGTCAACTGTACTTCTTTCTATAGATGCTGCCTGGCCTGCTGCATTCCACCAGCATTTTGTGTGTGTTTCATAAAATTACTATTCTGATCTTCCAGAGAACCAGTTTTGTCCCTTGCTATGCTTTCACTCTTATTATATCTGTAGAATCCCTTAGGATTCTCCTTCATTTCATCTGCTAGAGCAATCTCATGTCTTCTTTTAGCCCTCCCAATTTTCTGTTATCTTGCCTTTTATTCTGACAGGAGTTTATAAATTTATACTTTCAAAATCTCACTTTTGAAGGCTTCCCATGTACCAAGTACACCTTTGCCAGAAAACAACGTCCCAATCCATACTTAGCAGGTTCTTTCTGAGACCATCAAAATTGGCCTTTCTCCAATTCAGAATCTCAGCCCGAGGACCAGACCTGCCCTTTTCTGTAATTACCTTGAAGTTAATGGCATTATGATCACTAGATTCAAAGTGTTTCCCTACACAAGCTTATGTCACCAGCCCTGTCTCATTCCCTAGTTGGAGACCTGGTATTGCATTCACCCTTTTTGGGACCTCTATGTTCTGATAATGGAAGCTTTCCTGAACACATTTGACAAATTCTTTCCCATCCAGCTCTTTAACTGTATGGGAGTCCCAGTCAATATGTGAATAATTATAATCACCTCCCACCACAACCTTATGTTTCTCACAACAGTTTGTGATCTCTCTACAGATATGCTCCTTTAAATCCTGTGGATTATTTGGTGGTCTATGATATAATCACTATAACATGGTCATACATTTCTTGTTCCTCATTTCTACCCATAAAGCCTCACTAGACAAGCTCTCCAGTCTGTATTGATTGAGCACTAGCATGACATTTTCCCTGACTAGTAATACCACCCCTCACCCTTAAATTCCTCCCACTCTATCATGTAGAAAACAACTGAACCTGGGAACAACTGAGCTGCCAGACCATGATTACCTACACATCATACGTTATGGCACATAGTGATGACGATGATTAGAGGTTCAGGGGTAATCCTGATTTTAGTTTATAGAATTATAAATGGCATACATAGTCTTTTTCCCATGGTGAAAATGTCAAGTTTAAGGTGAAAGTGGGAGTATTTAAAAGGAATTGCAGAGCAAGTTTTTTTACACAGTTAGGTGCCTGAAACAGGCTAAGCTTGTAAATTTTATCAATACCTCTAACTTCCACCCAGCCCTTAAATTAATTTGATCCATCTCTGACACCTTCCCTCTGATTTCTCTGTCTCCATCTCTGGAAACAAATGTCAACCAACATCTTTGATCAAGGAATGACTGCGCAGGCACATGAACGTCAACGAGTTAGACCGGAGGGAAGACAACTTTATAGAGTAGAGGTAGACAGAGCAGGAGGGCTTTGGCTCAATGGGGCTTCGACGATAACGGGTCGAGGCGAGGTACATTACTTGTATAGAATAGAATCAGGAAGTACGTCTGTGAGGTGGGTGTTCTGTGCTCGGTGTCAGATATGGGAAGTCCGGGAGACTCCCAGCCTCCTGAAAGGCCACATCTGTGCCAGTTGTGTCAAGCTGCAGCTCCTTAGGGACCGCGTTAGGGAACCGGAGATGCAGCTTGATGACCTTCATCTGGTCAGGGAAAGTAAGGACGTGATAGAGAGGAGCTATAGGCAACAAGTCACACTAGAGCCTCGGGAGACAGATAAGTGAGTAACAGTCAGGAGAGGGAGGGGCAAGGGTCAGATACTAGAGAGTACCCCTGTGGCTGTCCCCCTTAACGATAAGTACTGCTGTTTGAGTACTTGTAAGTGGTACGGCCTACCTGGGGGAAGCGACAGTGGCTGCTCCTCCAGCACAGAGTCTGGCCTTGTGTCTCAGAAAGGAAGAAGGAAGAAGGCAGCAGTAATGGGGACACCATAGTTAGCAGGTCAGACAGGTGATTCTGTGGATGCAGGAAAGAAACATGGATGTTAGTTTGCCTCCCAAGTGCTAGGGTCTGAGATGTTTTTGATCACGTCCATGATATCCTGAAGTAGGAAGATGAATAGCCAGAGGTTGTGGTACATATTGGTACCAACGACATAGGTAGGAAAAGGGAGGAGGTCCTGAAAACAGACTACAGGAAGGAAGTTGAGGAACAGGACCTCAAAGGTAGTAATCTTGGGATTACTGATTGTGCCACCCAACAGTGAGAATTGGAATAGAACGAGGTGGAGGATAAATGTGTGGCTGAGGGATTGGAGCAGGGGACAGGGATTCAGATTTCTGGATCATTGGGACCTCTTTGGGGCAGGCGTGACCTGTACGAAAAGAACGGGTTGCACTTGAATCCCAAGGGGACCAATATCCTGGCAGGGAGGTTTGCTATGGCTGTTGGGAAGAGTTTAAACAAGAATTGCTGGGAGGTGGGAACTGAACTGAAGAGACGAGGAAGGGGCTGTTGGCTCACCTCTGGTTAGGGTGACTTACGTATCTTTAGGTCTTCCAGCTTTTTGAGCACCTTCTCTCTTGTAACAGTAACTGCACTCACTCCTCTTTGTTCACACACTACAACATCAGACATACTGCTAGTGTCTTCCACAGTGAAGACTGAGGCAAAATACTCAATTAGTTCATCAGCCATCCCCTTGTCCCCCAGTTTTATTTCTCCTGCCTCATTTTCTTGGGGTCCTATATACATTCTTATTTCTCTTTTATTTTTAACATAATTGAAAAAACTTTTACTATCCACTTTGATATTATTTGCTATAGTTCATCTTTTCCTTTCTAATGATTTTTTTCAGTTGCTCTCTGTAGGTTTTTAAAAACTTCCCAATCCTCTATCTTCCCATTAATTTTTGCTTTGTTGTATGCCCTTTCTTTTGCTTATTCAATGGTTTTGACTACCTTTGTCAGCCATGGTTGTACTATTTTACCATTTGAGTATTTCTTCAATTTTGGAATACGTGTATCCTGCACCTTCCTCATTTTTCCCAGAAATGCACACCATTGCTGCTCTGCTGACATCCCTGCCAGCAGCTCCTTCCAATTTACTTTGGCCCAAGTCCTCTCTCATACCACTGTAATTTCCCTTACCCCACTGAAATACTGTTACATCAGACTTTAATTTCTCCCTATCAGATTTCAAGTTGAATGTAATCATATTGTGATTCGTATACCTTAAGCTCCCTAATAAACTCTAGTTCATTACATAAGACCCAATCCAGTATAGCTGATCCCCAGGTAGGCTCAACAACAAACTGCTCCAAAAAGTTATCTCTTAGGCATTCAACAAACTCACTCACTTGAGATCCATTATCAACCTGATTTTCCCAATCGGCCTGCATGTTAAAAACTCTCATGATGACCATAACATTGCCCTTTTGACTCACCTTTTCTATTTCCTGTTGTAACCTGTTGTCCACCACCCAGCCACTGCTGGGAGGCCTGTATATAAATGCCATCAACGTCCATTTACCCTTGCAGTTTCATAACCTAACCTACAAGGATTCAACATCTTCTGATCCTATGTCACATCTTTCTACTGATTAGATGCCATTCTTTACCAGTAGAGCCACATGAACTTAAGAGACGGAGAAAGGTGCTGTTGGTTCACAAATAGAAACATAGAAAATAGGTGCAGGAGTAGGCCATTCGGCCCTTCAAGCCTGCACCACCATTCAGTATGATCATGGCTGATCATCCAACTCAGAACCCTGTACCTGCTTTCTCTCCATACTCCCTGATCCCTTTAGCCACAAGGACCATATCTAACTTCCTCTTAAATATAGAATATGAACCGGCCTCAACTGTTTCCTGTGGCAGAGAATTCCACAGATTCACCACTCTCTGTGTGAAGTTTTCCCTCATCTCGGTCCTAAAAGGCTTCCCCTTTATCCTTAAACTGTGACCCCTCGTTCTGGACTTCCCCAACATCGGAAACAATCTTCCTGCATCTAGCCTGTCCAATCTCTTCAGAATTTTATACGTTTCAATAAGATCCCCCCTCAATCTTCTAAATTCCAGTGAATATAAGCCTAGTTGATCCAGTCTTTCTTCATATGAAAGTCCTGCCATCCCAGGAATCAATCTGATGAATCTTCTCTGTACTCCCTCTATGGCAAGAATGTCTTTCCTCAGATTAGGGGACCAAAACTGCACACAATATTCTAGGTGCGGTCTCACCAAGGCCTTGTACAACTGCATTAGAACCTCCCTGTTCCTGTACTCAAATCCTTTTGCTATGAATGCCAACATACCATTTGCCTTTTTCACCGTGGTACCTGCATGCCCACCTTTAATGACTGGTATATAATGACACCCAGGTCTCGTTGCATCTCCCCTTTTCCTAATCGGCCACTGTTCAGATAATAATCTGTTTTCCTGTTCTTGCAACCAAAGTGGATAACCTCACATTTATCCACATTAAGTTGCATCTGCCATGAATTTGCCCACTCACCTAACCTATCCAAGTCACCCTGCATCCTCTTAGCATCCTCCTCAAAGCTAACACCGCCGCCCAGCTTCGTGTCATCCGCAAACTTGGAGATGCTGCATTTAATTCCCTCGTCTAAATCATTAATATATATTGTAAACAACTGGGGTCCCAGCATTGAGCCTTGCGGTACCCCACTAGTCACTGCCTGCCATTCTGAAAAGGTCCCATTTACTCCCACTCTTTGCTTCCTGTCTGCCAACCAATTCTCTATCCACATCAATATCATACCCCCAATACCGTGTGCTTTAAGTTTGCACACTAATCTCCCGTGTGGGACCTTGTCAAAAGCCTTTTGAAAATCTAAAAATACCACATCCACTGGCGCTCCCCTATCTACTCTACTAGTTACATCTTCAAAAAATTCTATCAGATTCGTCAGACATGATTTTCCTTTCACAAATCCATGCTGACTTTGTCCGATGATTTCACCTCTTTCCAAATGTGCTGTTATCACATCTTTGATAACCGACTCTAGCATTTTCCCCACCACCAATGTCAGACTAACCAGTCTATAATTCCCCGGTTTTTCTCTCCCTCCTTTTTTAAAAAGTAGGGTTACATTAGCCACCCTCCAATCCTCAGGAACTAATCCAGAATCTAAGGAATTTTGAAAAATTATCACTAATGCATCCACTATTTCTTGGGCTACTTCCTTAAGCACTCTGAGATGCAGACCATCTGGCCCTGGGGATTTATCTGCCTTTAATCCCTTCAATTTACCTAACACCACTTCCCTACTAACATGTATTTCCCTCAGTTCCTCCATCTCACTGGACCCTCGGTCCCTTACTATTTCCCGAAGATTATTTATGTCCTCCTTAGTGAAGACAGAACCAAAGTAGTTATTCAATTGGTCTGCCATGTCTTTGTTCCCTATGATCAATTTGCCTGTTTCTGACTGTAAAGGACCTACATTTGTCTTGACCAATCTTTTTCTTTTCACGTATCTATAAAAGCTTTTACAGTCAGTTTTTATGAAAGCCTGCCAGCTTTCTCTCATAATCTTTTTTCCCTTTCCTAATTAAGCCTTTTGTCCTCCTCTGCTGGTCTCTGAATTTCTTCCAGTCCTCAGGAGTGCCGCTTTTTCTGGCTAATTTATATGTTTCTTCTTTGGACTTGATACTATCCCTAATTTCCCTTGTCAGCCACGGGTGCACTACCTTCCCTGGTTTATTCTTTTGCCAAACTGGGATGAACAATTGTTGTAGTTCATCCATGCGATCTTTAAATGCTTGCCATTGCATATCCACCGTCAACCCTTTAAGTATCATTTGCCAGTCTATCTTTGCTAATTCACGTCTCATACCTTAAAAGTTACCCTTCTTTAAGGTCAGAATCTTTGTTTCTGAATTAACTATGTCACTCTCCATCTTAATGAAGAATTCCACCATATTATGGTCACTCTTACCCAAGGGGCCTCGCACGACAAGATTGCTAACTAACCCTTCCTCATTGCTCAATACCCAGTCTAGAATGGCCTGCTCTCTAGTTGGTTCCTCGACATGTTGGTTCAGAAAACCATCCCGCATACATTCCAAGAAATCCTCTTCCTCAGCACCCTTACCAATTTGGTTCACCCAATCTATATGTAGATTGAAGTCACCCATTATAACTACTGTTCCTTTATTGCACGCTTTTCTAATTTCCTGTTTAATGCCATCCCCAACCTCACTACTACTGTTAGGTGGCCTGTACACAACACTCACCGGTGTTTTCTGCCCCTTACTGTTATGCAGCTCTACCCATATCGATTCCACATCCTCCAAGCTAATGTCCTTCCTTGCTATTGCGTTAATCTCCTCTGTAACCAGCAATGCTACCCCACCTCCTTTTCTTTCCTGTCTATCCCTCCTGAATATTGAATATCCCTGGATGTTGAGCTCCCATCCTTGGTCATCCTGGAGCCATGTCTCTGTGATCCCAACTATATCATATTCATTAATAACTATCTGCACATTCAATTTATCCACCTTGTTACGAATGCTCCTTGCATTGACACACAAAGCCTTCAGGCTTGTTTTTACAACACTCTTAGCCCTTATACAATTTCCATGAAAAGTGGCTCTTTTTGCTTTTTGCCCTGGATTTGCTTGCCACTTTTACTTTTCACCTTACTTTTTGCTTCTACCCTTATTTTACACCCCTCTGTCTCTCTGCACTTGTTCCCATCCCCCTGCCACATTAGTTTAAAGCCTCCTGAACAGCAGTAGCAAACGCTCCCCTGAGGACATTGGTTCCAGTCCAGCCCAGGTGCAGACCGTCCTGTTTATACCAGTCCCACCTCCCCCAGTACTGGTTCCAATGCCCCAAAAATTGCACCATTTTTCAAGCCACGTATTCATCCGAAATACCCTCCTATTTCTACTCTAGCACGTGGCTCTGGTAGTAATCCAGAGATTATTACCTTTGTGGTCCTACTTTTTAGTTTATCTCCTAACTCCTTAAATTCACCTTGTAGGACCTCATCCTGTTTTTTACCTATATCGTTGGTACCTATGTGCACCACGACCACTGGCTGTTCACCCTCCCATTCCAGAATGTCCTGCAGCCGCTCAGAGACATCCTTGACCCTTGCACCAGGGAGGCAACTTGCCATCCTGGAGTCTCATTTGTGGCCGCAGAAACGCCTATCTATTCCCCTTACAATCGAATCCCCTATCACTATAGCTCTCCCACTCCTTTTCTTTCCCTCCTGTGCCGCAGAGCCACCCATGGTGCAATGAACTCGGCTGCTGTTGCCTTCCCCTGATGAGACATCTCCCCCAACAGTATCCAAAACAATATATCTGTTTAGGAGGGAGATGACCCCAGGGGACTCCTGCACTACCTGCCTACTGCTACGCTGTCTAAGTGGCCACCCCTTCCCTTTCTGCCTGTGTAGCCTTTACCTGCAGTGTGGCCAACTCACTGAACGTGCTATTCACAACTTTCTCAGCATGGCGGATGCTCCAGTATGAATCCAATCGCAGCTCCAGACGCTCAGTACGGTCTGCCAGAAGCTGCAGTTGGACACACTTCCTGCTCACATGGTTGTCAGGGACACTGGAAGTATCCCTGATTTCCCACATGCTGCAGGATGAATAAACCACGGGGCCAATCTCAGCTGCTATGACGTACCCAATACTTGCCTCAACTTTTGAAACTTTCTCCTTTGAAAGGAACTTACCCAGCCTTACCTCACTTGGAGTGAAGCTTGTCCTCCGCCTCTTCTTGTCAAAGCCTCAAATCTCCACTCCTTCACTGGCCCACTCACTCACTGGCCACCTTAGAGAAAGGTTGGAGACAGTGCGAGTGGGACGATAGGCAGATGATAGAGAAGGGATGCACACAGACCAATGGTTTGAGATGTGTCTATTTTGATGCAAGAAGCATCATGAAGAAAGCAGATGAGCTTAGATTGGGGATCAGTACTTGGAGCTATGATGTTGTGGCCATTACTGAAGCTTGACTGGCTTAGGGGCAGGAGTGGTTACTTAGAATGCCAGGCTTTAGGTGTTTCAGAAAGGATAGGGAGGGAGGCAAAAGAGGTGGGGGTGTGACACTGCTGATCAGAGATGGTCTCATAGCTGCAGAAAAGGGGGAAATCATGGAGGGATTGTCTACGGAGTCTCTGTGGTTGCAAGTTAGAAACAGGAAGGAGTCAATAATTCTACTGCTGATTCTTATAGACCACCCAATAGTAACAGGGACATCGAGGAGCAGATAGGGAGACAGATTCTGGAGAGAGGCTGAGGAGAGCAAGAAGGCGGCATGAGAAGGCCTTGGGAAGTAGAGTAAAGGAAAACCCCAAGGCATTCTTCAATTATGTGAAGAACAAAAGGTAGGACCGATTAGAGATAAAGGTGGGAAGATGTGCCTGGAGGCTGTGGAAGTGAGCGAGGTCCTCAATGAATACTTCTCTTCGGTATTCACCAATGAGAGGGAACTTGATGATGGTGAGGATAATATGAGTTAGGCTGATGTTCTAGAGCATGTTGATATTAAGGGAGAGGAGGTGTTGGAGTTGTTAAAATACATTAGGACAGGTAAGTCCCCGGGGCCAGACGGAATATTCCCCAGGCTGCTCCACGAGGCAAGGGAAGAGATTGCTGAGCCTCTGTCTAGGATCTTTATGTCTACGTTGCCCACGGGAATGGTACTGGAGGACTGGAGAGAGGCGAATGGTGTCCCCTTGGTCAAAAAAGGTAGTAGGGATAGTCTGGGTAATTATAGACCAGTGAGCCTTATATTTGTGGTGGGAAAGCTGTTGGAAAAGATTCTTAGAGATAGGATCTATGGGCATATAGGGAATCATGGTCTGATCAGGGACAGTCAGTATGGCTTTGTGAAGGGCAGATCGTGTCTAACAAGCCTGTTAGATTTCTTTGAGGAGGTGACCAGGCATATAGATGAGGGTAGTACAGTGGATGTGATCTACATGGATTTTAGTAAGTAGGCTTATTCAGAAAGTCAGAAGGCATGGGATCCAGGGAAGTTTGGCCAGGTGGATTCAGAATTGGCTTGCCTGCAGAAAGGGTCATGGTGGAGGGAGTACATTCAGATTGGAGGGTTGTGACTAGTGGTGTCCCACAAGGATCTGTTCTGGGACCCTTCCCTTTAGTGATTTTTATTAACGAGCTGGATGTGGGGGTAGAAGGGTAGGTTGGCAAGTTTGTAGATGACACAAAGGTTGGTGGTGTTGTGGATAGTGTAGACGATTGTCGAAGATTGCAGAGAGACATTGATAGGATGCAGAAGTGGGCTGAGAAGTGGCAGATGGAGTTCAACCTGGAGAAGTGTGAGGTGGTACACTTTGGAAGGACAAACTCCAAGGCAAGAGTCCAAAGTAATTGGCAGGATACTTGGGAGTGTGGAGGAGCAGAAGGATCTGGGGGTACATGTCCACAGATCCCTGAAAGTTGACTCACAGGTAGATAAGGTAGTTAAGAAAGCTTAAGGGGTGTTAGCTTTCATAAGTCGAGGGATAGAGTTTAAGAGTCGCGATGTAATGATGCAGCTCTATAAAACTCTATTTAGGCCACACTTGGAGTACTGTGTCCAGTTCTGGTCGCCTCACTATAGGAAGGATGTGGAAGCATTGGAAAGGGTACAGAGGAGATTTACCAGGATGCTGCCTGGTTTAGAGAGTACGGATTATGATCAGAGATTAAGGGAGCTAGGGCTTTACTCTTTGGAGAGAAGGAGGAAGAGAGGAGACATTATAGAGGTATACAGGATATTAAGAGGAATAGATAGAGTGGACAGCCAGTGCCTCTTCCCCAGGGCACCACTGTTCAATACCAAGAGGACATGGCTTTAAGGTAAGGGATGGGAAGTTCATGGGGGATATTAGAAGAAGGTTTTTTACTCAGAGTGGTTGGTGCCTGAGTCAGTGGTGGATGCAGATATACTAGAGAAATTTAAGAGACTACTTTACAGGTGTGTGGACGAATTTAAGGTGGGGGTTTATAGGGGAGTCAGGGTTTAAGGGTCTGTACAACATTATGGGCCGAAGGTCCTATACTGCGCTGTACTATTTTACGTTCTATGATCTAAAGGTGTAATATTAACAGGGTTGTCGTGGTGGGAGATTTTAACTTCTCAAATATTGATTGGCATCTCCCCAGAGCGAGGGCTTTAGATGGGGTGGAGATTGTTAGGTGTTTCCTGACTCAATATGTAGATAAGCCTACAAGAGGACAGGCTGTACTTGATCTGTTATTGGGAAATAAACCAAGTCAGGTGTCAGTGGGAGAGCATTTTGGAGATAGTGATCACAATTCTATGTCCCTTACTGTAGCCTTGGAGAGGGATAGGAACAGATAAATTAGGAAAACATTTAATTGGAGTAAGGGGAAATCTCCGAGGGGAAGGCCCCAAATCCTGGCTTTGCTTGTTGCTTGGCGGCCGGTGCCGGGGTCGAAGTGCTCGGCAGAGTGGTGCTCGGTGTCGGGGGGCTGGTCGGAGGCTCGAAGATTTCGGACGGACTCGGAGTTGGCTGTGGTCAGAGCTCCCAAAGTGTTGTATCAGCGAGCTGCGGCGCTAGAGGTTCATGGCAGGAAGAATTTTTCTTCCTTCTACCGTCTGCATGGGATGATGGGCTGTCGAGACTTTGAGACTATCTTTTAAAACTGTGCCATGGACTGCTCTTTATCAGATTATGGTATTGCTTTGCACTGTTGAAACTATGTGTTATAATTATGTGGTCTTTGTCAATTAGTGTTTTATCAATTATGGTTTTGTCTGCACTGTTGAAACTGTATGTTAACTATAACTATATGTAACTATGTGGTTTTGTGTAGGTCTTGTAGCTTTAGGTTTGTCTGATGGGTTTGTAGTTCCTTTCTGGAGAATGTGCTAAGACGGTAGCGCGATATTGATACGCAGCAGCCTCTCCAGACTCTGGATTGTGGATTACCAAATGTTATGTGGTTTTTCTTGTGTGGTTTGTCTTGTGCTTTTTTCTCGTGATATAATTCTGGAGAACGTTGTCTCGTTTTTTAACTGCATTGTATTTGTGGTTATAAATGACAATAAACAATCTGAATCTGATATGCAACTATCAGGCAGGAACACGGAAGCATAAAGTGGGAACAGATGTTCTCAGGGAAATGTACGGCAGAAATGCGGTAAATGTTGAGTGGATGTTCGTGTGGTGTTCTGCAGAGGTACATTCCAATGAGATGGAAAGGATGGTAGGGTACA
The DNA here is from genome assembly GCF_030144855.1 of Hypanus sabinus. Lineage (NCBI taxonomy): Eukaryota > Metazoa > Chordata > Chondrichthyes > Myliobatiformes > Dasyatidae > Hypanus > Hypanus sabinus. The sequence continues at coordinate 191,224,632 of NC_082709.1, forward strand.
AGAACCATGGTGTACAAAGGCTGTTGAAAACCTAGTCAAGAAGAAAAGAAAAGCTTATGAAAGGTTCAAAAAACTAGGTGATGATACAGATCCAGAAGATTATAAGGCTAACAGGAAGGAGCTTAAGAGTGAAATTAGGAGAGCCAGAAGGGGCCATGAGAAGGCCTGGGCAGGCAGAATTAAGAAAAACCCCAAGACATTCTACAAGTATGTGAAGAGCAACAGGATAAGATGGGAGAGAATAGGACCAATCAAGTGTGACAGTGGAAAGGTGTGTATGGAAACAGAGTAGATAGCAGGAGTACTTAATGAATACTTTGCTTCAGTATTCACTATGGAAAAGGATCTTGGCGATTGTAGGGATGACTTGCAGCGGATTAAAAAGCTTGAGCATCTAGATGTTAAGGAAGAGGATGTGCTGGAGCTTTTGGAAAGCATCAAGTTGGATAAGCATTGGGCACCGGATGAGATGTACCCCAGGCTTCTGTGGGAGGCGAGGGAGGAGATTGCTGAGCCTCTGGCGATGACGTTTGCATAATCAATGGGGACAGGAGAGGGTCTGGAGGATTGGAGGGTTGCAGATGTTGTTTTCTTATTCAAGAAAGGGAGTAGAGATATCCCAGAAAACTATAGACCAGTGAGTCTTTCTTCAGTGGTTGGTAAGTTGATGGAGAAGATCCTGAGAGGCAGGATTTATGAACATTTGGAGAAGCATAATATGATTAGGAATAGTCAGCATGGCTTTGTGAAAGGCAGGTCATGCCTTACGAGCCTGATTGAATTTTTCGAGGATGTGACTAAACATTTATGGAGGTAGCACAGTAAATGTAATGTATATGGATTTCAGCAAGGCATTTGATAAGGTACCCATGCAAGGCTTATTAAGAAAATAAGGAGGCATGGGATCCAAGGGGACATTGCTTTGTAGGTCCAGAATTGGCTTGCCTACAGAAGGCAAAGAGTGGTTGTAGACAGGTCAAAGTCTGCATGGAGGTCGGTCATCAGTGGTGTGCCTCATGATCTGTTCTGGGACCCCTTCTCTTTGTGATTTTTATAAATGGATGAGGAAGTAGAAGGATGGGTTAGTAACTTTGCTGATGACTCTAAGGTTGGAGGTGTTGTAGATAGTGTGGAGGGCTGTCAGAGGTTACAGCGAGTCATCGATAGGATGAAAAACTGGGCTGAGAAGTGGCAGATGGAGTTCAACCCAGATAAATGTGAGGTGATTCATTTTGGTAGGTCAAATATAATGGCAGAATATAGTATTAATCGTAAGACTCTTGGCAGTATGGATGATCAGAAGAATGTTGGGGTCCGAGTTCATAGGACACTCATAACTGCTGCACAGGTTGACTCTGTGATTAAGAAAGCATACTGTGTATTGGCCTTCATCAACTGTAGGTTTGAGTTTAAGAGCCGTGAAGTAATGTTACAGCTATATAGGACCCTGGTCAGACTCCACTTGAAGTACTGTGCTCAGTTATGGTCACCTCACTACAGGAAGGCTGTAGAATCTGTAGAAAGAATGCAGAGGAGATTTACAAGAATGTTCCCTGGATTGGGGATAGCATGCCTTATGAGAATATGTTGAGTGTACTTGGCCTTTTCTCCTTGAAGTGATAGAGAATAAGAGGTGACCTGATAGAGGTGTATAAGATGATGAGAGGCATTGATCATGTAGGTAGCAGAGGGCTTTTCCCTGGGCTGAAATGGCTAACAAGATAGGGCACAGTTTTAATGTGCTTAGAAGTAGGTACAGAGGAGATGTCAGGGGTAAGTTTTTTACGCAGAGAGTCGTGAGTGTGTGGTATGGGCTGCTGGCAATGGTGATGGAGGCAGAGTCCTTTAAGAGACTCCTAGATAGGTATGTGGAGCTTTGAAATATAGAGGGTTCTGGGTACCCCTCGGTAATTTCTAAAGTAAGTACATGTTTGGCGCAGCATTGTGGGCCGAAGGGCCTGTATTGTGCTGTAGGTTTTCTATGTTTCTAAAAACCTACGGATCCCACGGTTATTTTGACCATACCTCCTACCCAGTCTCCTGTAAAAATGCTATTCCTTTTTCTCAGTGTCTTTGCATCTGCCCAGTCTGTTTCCATTTCATGAGATCAGAAATTTCCTCCTTCTTTCAAGAACAAGGTTTCCCTCCCTCCACTATTGATGCTGCCCGCATCCGCATGTTCCCCATTTCCTGGAAAGGTGTAATAATAATGGAGTTGGTGTGATGGGAGATTTTAATTTCCCAAATATAGATTGGCATCTCCCTAGAGCAAGGGGTTTAGTTGGGGTGGAGTTTGTTAGGTGTGTTCAGGAAGGTTTCTTGACACAATATGTAGATAAGCCTACAAGAGGAGAGGCTGTACTTGATTTGGTACTGGGAAATGAACCTGGTCAGGTGTCAGATCTCTCAGTGGGAGAGCATTTTGGAGATAGTGATCATAATTCTACTCCTTTACCATAGCATTGGAGAGAGATAGGAACAGACAAGTTAGGAAAGGAATTGGAATAAAGGGAATTATGAGGCTATCAGGCAGGAAATTGGAAGCATAAATTGGAAACAGATGTTCTCAAGGAAAAGTATAGAAGAAATGTGGCAAATGTTCAGGGAATATTTGTGTGAAGTTCTGCATAGGTAAGTTCCAATTAAAATGGGAAGTTATAGTAGGGTACAGGAACCGTGGTGTACTAAGGCTGTAATAAATCTGGCCAAGAAGAAAAGAAAAGCTTACTAAAGCTTCAGAGAGCTAGGTAATGTTAGATATCTAGTGGATTATAAGGCTAACAGGAAGGAGCTTAAGAAGGAAATTAGGAGAGCCAGAAGGGGCCATGAGCAGGCCTTCATGGGAAGGATTAAGGAAAACCCCTAGGCATTCTACAAGTTTGTGAAGAGCAGGAGGATAAGACATGAAAGAATAGGACCTATCAAGTGCGACAATAGGAAAGTGTGTATGGAACTGGAGGAAATAGCAGAGGTACTTAATTAATACTTTACCAGTATTCAGTATGGAAAAGGCTCTTGGTAATAATAGTGACGACTTGGAGCGGATTGAAAAGCTTGAGCATGTAGATATTAAGAAAGAGGATGTGCTGGAGACTTTGGAAAGTGTCAAACTGGATAAGTCGCTGGGCCTGGTTGAGATGTAACCCAGGCTACTGTGGGAGGCGAGGGAGGAGATTGCTGAGCCTCTGGCAATGATCTTTGCATCATCAATGGCGACGGGAGAGGTTCCGGAGGATTGGAGGGTTGTGAATGTTGTTCCTTTATCAAGAAGGGGAATAGAGATAGGCCAGGAAATTATAGACCAGTGAGTCTTACCTCAATGGTATGTTGATGGAGAAGATCCTGAGAGGCAGGATTTATGAACAGAGGTATAATATGATAAGTAGTAGTCAGCATGGCTTTGTCAAGGGCAGGTCAGGCCTTACGAGCCTGATTAAATTTGTTGAGGATGTGATAAATAATTTGATGAAGGAAGAGCAGTAGATATAGTGTTTATGGATTTCAGCAAGGCATTTGATAAGGTACCCCATGCAAGGCTTATTGAGAAAGTAAGGAGGCATGGGATCCAAATGGACATTGCTTTGTGTATCCAGAAATGGCTTACAAACAGAAGGCAAAGAGTGGTTGTAGACGGGTCATATTCTGCTTGGAGGTTGGTCACCAGTGGAGTGCCTCAGGGATCTGTTCTGGGACCCTTACTCTTCATGATTTTCATAAATGACCTAGATGAGGAAGTGCAAGGATGTGTTAGTAAGTTTGCTGATGACACTAAGGTTGGAGGTGTTGTGGATAGTGTGGAGGGCTGTCAGAGGTTACAGCAGGACATTGATAGGATGCAAAACTGGACTGAGAGTGGCAGATGGAGTTCAACCCAGATAAGTGTGAGGTGGTTCATTTTGGTAGGTCAAATATGATGGCAGAATATAATATTAATGGTAAGACACTTGGCAGTGTGGAGGATCAGAGGGATCTTGGGGTTCGAGTCCATGGGACACTCAAAGCAGTTGCGCAGGCTGACTCTGTGGTTAAGAAGGCATACGGTGTATTGGCCTTCATCAATTGTGGAATTAAATTTAGGAACTGAGAGATAATGTTGCAGCTATTTAGGACCCTGGTCAGATCCCACTTGGAGTACTGTGCTCAGTTCTGATCTCCTCACTACAGGAAGGATGTGGAAGCCATAGATAGGGTGCAAAGGAGATTTACAAGGATGTTGCTTGAATTGGGGAGCATGCCTTATGAGTCTTGTGGTTGGATGAAACTAAGGTGGAACTTTTTAGCCTCAAACTAAGTGGTACATGTATTATAAATGTAATACTGCACATCAGCCAGGTAACACCATCCTGACTGTAAATTATGGTGGAGATAGCATCATGCTATGGGGATGCTTTTCAGGAGCAAGACTAGATATCTGGTCAGGTTTGATAGGAAGGTGAATTCTGCTAAATACAGAGAGATCCTGAATAAAAACCTTGTAGCCTCTCTGAGAAAGCTTAAACTGGTGAGAAAGTTTCTACAGGGGCACAACTGAGAGCATCCTGACTGGCTGCTTCACTGCCTGGTATGAGAACTGTATTTCCCGCAATCACAGGACTCTGCAGAGAGTGGTGTAGACAACCGAGTGCATCTGTAGATGTGAACTTCCCACTATTCGGGACATTTTCAGAGACGGGTGTGTAAAAAGAGCCCAAAGTATCATTGTGAACTCAAGTCACCCCAACCACAAGCTGTTCCAGCTGCTACCATCCGGGAAACAGTATGGCAGCATAAAAGCCAGGACTAACAGTCTCCGGGACAGCTTCTTCCACCAGGCCGTCTGAGTGATTAATTCAAGCTGATACAATTGTATTTCTATGCTTTATTGACTGTCCTGTTGTACATACTATTTATTACAAATTACTGTAAAATGCGCATTGTACATTTTGACGGAGACATTACATGAAGTATGTGAAGGATCTAAGAAATAAAGTCAATTAAATTCATTTCAAGTTCGTCTTTCAGTTGGAGAACAACCCAAAGCACACTGCTAGAGCAACTATGGAGTGACTTCAAATGAAAAAAATTGATGTCTTTGAGTAGCCCATTCAGAGTCCTGATCTTAACCCAATCAAGCACCTCTGGCAAGACCTCATGAATGCTGTCTACTGCCACTCCCCAACTAACCTGGCACAGCTTGAGCAATTTTACAAGGAAGAATGGGCAAATCTTGCTCCATCACTCTGTGTAAAGCTAATAGAGACTTATACAAAAAGACTGCTTGCTGTAGTAGCTGCAGGAGGTGGTTCAATTAAGCATTGAGCAAAGAGGGATGAGTAATTTTGAACTGCTGACTTTTCAGTTTTTGGATTCTTAGTTTTTCATGCTTTTCAATTTTCCCTGTTTTTTGGGCTCCACTATGAAAAAGCATGTGATTCACAAAAAAAAATTCTCAGTTAAATTGATCAAAATTCCTGGATGTACTATTCTTTTACGTGAATGCTTTTACAAAGCACTATAGATGTGATAGTAGCAGTTAAAAAGACACATAAACAAGAAGGTAATCCAGGGATAAAGACTATGTGCATAAAGATACAATTAGTTTATATTCACATCATGGTCAGTGCAAATGTGATGAGCTCTAGGACCCAATCCTCTGCTGCACTATCTTATGTTCTGCCTTGCGTATTTAGGTGGATGATTTTGCATTCTCCCATAGCTGCCATGTTTTGCCTTCTCAATTGGTTTGTCTATATACATTTGAACCCTCTTCACATCCTCTTCCTAGCTGACAGTTCCTCTAAGTTTGTATCAACAGCACACTTGGAACTATCACAGTTCATCCATTTAGCTTAATCATAAATTGTGAAAATGCCTGGGACCCTGTGGTAACTTGCCAACAAGCTTTGACCTGTTTATTCCCACTCTTGAATCCCCGTCACACAATTAGTTCTGATGTTATATCTGGATATTACCCTTGTACCCTGTACACCAAGTTACTGTGAGGCATCCATATATATAATTATAACCATATAACAATTACAGCATGGAAACAGGCCATCTCAGCCCTTTTAGTCCATGCAGAATGCTTACTCTCACCTAGTCCCACTGACCCGCACTCAGCCCATAACCCTCCATTCCTTCCTGTCCATATACCTATCCAATTTTACTTTAAATGTCATTATCGAACCTGCCTCTACCACTTCTACTGGAAGCTCATTCCACACAGCTACCACTCTCTGAGTAAAAAAAATCCCCCTCGTGTTACCCTTAAACTTTTGCCCCCTAACTCTCAACTCATGTCCTCTTGTTTGAATCTCCCCTACGTTCAATGGAAAAAGCCTATCCATGTCAACTCTGTCTATCCCCCTCATAATTTTAAATACCTCTATCAAGTCACCCCTCAACCTTCTACGCTCCAAAGAATAAAGACCTAACTTGTTCAACCTTTCCCTGTAACTTAGATGCTGAAACCCAGGTAACATTCTAGTAAATCTTCTCTGTACTCTCTCTATTTTGTTGACATCTTTCCTATAATTCGGTGACTGGAACTGTATACAATACTCCAAATTCAGCCTTACCAATGCCTTGTACAATTTTAACATTTCATCCCAACACCTATACTCAATGCTCTGATTTATAATGGCCAGCATACCAAAAGCTTTCTTCACCACCCTATCCACATGAGATTCCACCTTCAGGGAACTATGCACCATTATTCCTAGATCACTCTGTTCTGCATTCTTCAATGCACTACCATTTACCATGTATGTCCTATTTGGATTATTCCTACCAAAATGTAGCACCTCACACTTATCAGCATTAAACTCTATCTGCCATCTTTCAGCCCACTCTTCTAACTGGCCTAAATCTCTCTGCAAGCTTTGAAACCCTACTTCATTATCCACAATGCCACCTACCTTAGTATCATCGGCATACTTACTAATCCAATTTACCACCCCATCATCCAGATCATTAATATATATGACAGACAACATTGGACCCAGTACAGATCCCAGAGGCACACCACTAGTCACCGACTTCCAACCTGACAAACAGTTATCCACCACTACTCTCTGGCATCTCCCATCCAGCCACTGTTGAATCCATTTTACTACTTCAACATTAATACCTAACGATTGAACCTTCCTATCTAACCTTCGGTGCAGAACCTTGTCAAAGGCCTTACTGAAGTCCGTATAGACAACATCCACTGCTTTAACCTCATCAACTTTCCTCATAACCCCTTCAAAAAATTCAATAAGATTTGTCAAACATGACCTTCCACACACAAATTCATGTTGGCTGTTCCTAATCAGACCCTGTCTATCCAGATAATTATATATACTGTCTCTAAGAATACTTTCCATTAATTTACCCACCACTGACGTCAAACAGACAGGCCTATAATTGCTAGGTTTACTCTTAGAACCCTTTTTAAACAATGGAACCACATGAACAATACGCCAATCCTCTGGCACCATTCCCATTTCTAATGACATTTAAAGTATTTCTGTCAGAACCCCTGCTATTTCCACACTAACTCCCCTCAAGGTCCTAGGGAACATCCTGTCAGGACCAGGAGATTTATCCACTTTTATATTCCTTAAAAGCGCCAGTACTTCCTCCTCTTTAATCGTCATAGTTTCCATAACTTCCCTACTTGTTTCCCTTACCTTACACAATTCAATATCCTTCTCCTTAGTGAATACCGAAGAAAAGAAATTGTTCAAAATCTCCCCCGTCTCCTTTGGCTCTACACATAGCTGTCCACTCTGATCCTCTAAGGGACCAATTTTATCCCTCACTATCCTTTTGCTATTAATATAACTGTGGGAACCTTTTGGATTTATTTTCACCTTACTTGCCAAAGCAACCTCGTATCTTATTTTATCTTTCCTAATTTTTTTCTTAAGATTCTTCTTACATTCTTTATATTTCTCGAGCACCTCATTTACTCCATGCTGCCTGTATTTATTGTAGATATCTCTCTTTTTCCTAACCAAGTTTTCAATATCCCTTGAAAACCATGGCTCTCTCAAACTTTTAACCTTTCTTTTCAACCTAATAGGAACATAAAGATTCTGTACCCTCAAAATTTCACCTTTAAATGACCTTCATTTCTCTATTACATCCTTCCCATAAAACAAATTGTCCCAATCCACTGCTTCTAAATCCTTTTGCATCTCCTCAAAGTTAGCCTTTCTCCAATCAAAAATATCAATCCTGGGTGCAGTCCTATCCTTCTCCATAATCCAGTTAAAAGCCTTATGAAAATCCAAGTGCACCATATCTCTGGTTTTCCACTGCTATTCTACATCCCCAACAGATTACTTTAATATACTCCAGCACATCAGTCAAACATTCTGTTTGTGCTATTGGAATGTGTTTGAACTAATTTGGCAGGGAAATAGAAACTGAGTAGGTGATCTAAGGACTTGTATATCAAGGTCCCTCAATACTCCTTAGGACCGTACCAGTCATGGTGCATATCCTTGCCTTGTAAATTCTCCTAAACTGCATTACCTCACATTTGCCTGTATTAAATTCCATCTACAAAATGGTGGAGGAACTCAGCAGGTCAGGAAGCATGTATGGAAAGGGATAAACAGCTGATGTTTTGGGCTGAGACCCTTCATCAGGTTAGCTGTTACAGTTGATGTTTATTCTATTTCTTTGCAGACATCCTCTGTTCCCACTCTTGGCTCTTCTTTTTGAAAAATGTGAGCAGTCGACCCAAGGCTCTGAATGTATCACTTCGGCAAGCTTTGATGTGGACATTGAAAACTTTGTTCGCAAACAGGAAAAGGAAGGGAAGCCATTTTTCAGTGAAGACCCAGAGATTGATAATCTGGTGAGATGTGGTGCAATAGCATCTGCTTATAATTAATTTCTGTCATTACCTTTACTGTACTTTGCAGAAAGTCTTCCAACATATTGACTTGTAAAGAACTGGGTGGTGCTGTGCCTGGAAGAAGAGGCTAACTGGTGTTGGTTGTGTTAGGTTTCTGCTAGTTATTAAGGTACTTCATCTACAAACATTGATTGGGGATCTCCGTAAATATAGATCAGAACCATCAGACTGCAGAAATCTGAGTTCTGACTAAAGATCTAAGGTGCAGCAATATGGGTCCAAGTTACACCTGTATTTTTGTGAGATATGTGCAACAGACTTTGTTTCATGCTATCACTCATGCCTGTTCCTGTAAAGTTGGTGGTAGGACCCATAACAGTGCTGATATACAGAGGGATCTTGGCTTCCAAGTTCATACCTCACTGAAAATGGCTGTACAGTTTGATAGGATGGTAACAGAGGTGTATCCCTGGCGGTACATGGATATATTTAAAATGGAGGTTGATTGGTTCTTGATTATTAAGGGCATCAAAGATTACAGGGAGAAGGCAGAAGAAAAGGGTTGAGAGCGATAATAAATATGCCATGATGGAATGCCGGAACAGACTCAATAGACTGAATGGCTTAATTCTGCTCCTATGTCTCATGGTCTTATAGTACATTCCAGTCAACCAACACTCTCTGTGTAAAAACAAAACTTGTCCTGCAATACTCCTGTGAACCTATCCTCTTCTCACCTTAATGGACATTTCATCCATAGGAAAAAGATACCAGCTGTCTATCTGTACCTTCATTACCTTAGAACCTTCAATTAGGTCTTCTCTCAACCTCTACAGCTCCAATGAAAACACCCAAATTTATCCAACCTCTCCACTTACCACATGGCCTCTAATCCAGGCAGCATCTTTTAAACCTCTTAAACCTCTTTAAGAGGGACAAGGTTCAGGGTCCCTCTGTCCCTCTTCAAAGCCTGAATATCCTTTGTATCATGGAGCAACCAGAATTGAGTGCAGTACTCCAAACGCAACCTAACCAGAGTTTTATGAACCTGCTTCATAACTTCCTGACGCTTAAACTCAATGCCTCAACTAATGAAGCAAGCATGATATATGTCTTCTTTACTCCATCAACCTGTAGAGCCACTTTCAGAGTGTTATGGACTTAGAGCCCAAGATCCCTCCGTACATCAATACTGATAAAGATGTTGCCTTTACATTTGACCTCCCAAAATGCAACAACTCGTATTTGTTTGGATTAAATTCCAGCTGCAATTTCCCTATTCCTATCTGCAACTAACCATATAACCATATAACAATCACAGCACAGAAACAGGCCATCTCGGCCCTCCTAGTCCATGCCGAACTCTTAATCTCACCTAGTCCCACCTACCCGCACACAGCCCATAACCCTCCACTCCTTTCCTGTCCATATACCTATCCAATTTTACCTTAAATGACACAACTGAACTGGCCTCTACTACTTCTACAGGAAGCTCATTCCACACAGCTATCACTCTCTGAGTAAAGAAATACCCCCTCGTGTTTCCCTTAAACTTCTGCCCCCTAACTCTCAAATCATGTCCTCTCGTTTGAATCTCCCCTACTCTCAGTGGAAACAGCCTATTCACGTCAACTCTATATATCCCTCTCAAAATTTTAAATACCTCAATCAAATACCCCCTCAGCCTTCTACGCTCCAATGAATAGAGACCTAACTTGTTCAACCTTTCTCTGTAACTTAAGTGCTGAAACCCAGGTAAAATCCTAGTAAATCGTCTCTGCACTCTCTCTAATTTATTAATATCTTTCCTATAATTCAGTGACCAGAACTGCACACAATATTCCAAATTTGGCCTTACCAATGCCTTGTACAATTTTAACATTACATCCCAACTTCTGTACTCAATGCTTTGATTTATAAAGGCCAGCGTTCCAAAAGCCTTCACCACCCTATCTAAATGAGACTCCACCTTCAGGGAACTATGCACTGTTATTCCTAGATCTCTCTGTTCCTCTGCATTCCTCAATGCCCTACCATTTACCCTGTATGTCTTATTTGGATTATTCCCGCCAAAATGTAGAACCTCTCACTTCTGGCATCTCCCATCTAGCCACTGTTGAATCCACCTACTGTAATTGAACCTTCACCCTACTGTATCTTTTGCCAAACTTCCACACCATTCTCTGTATCATCCGCAAATTTGCTAATCCACCCATCCGCATATTCATGCAAGTCATTTATATGCACTCAGTGGTCACTTTATTAGGTATACCTAGACACGTGCTCATTAATGCACATATCTAATCAGCCAATCATGGCAGTAGCTCAGTGCATAAAACCATGCAGACATGGTCAAGAAATTCAGTTGTTGTTCAGACCAAGTATCAGAATGGGGCAAGAAATGTGATCTAAGTGACTTTGACCATGGAATGATTGTTTCAGTCAGATGGGGTGATTTGAGTATCTCAGAAACTGCTGATCTACTGGGATTTCCATGCACATCAGTCTCTAGAGTTTACAGAAAATGGTGCAAAAAACAAAAAACAGTTCAAAGGAAAACTGGTACAAATTCCTGCAGTCCTCAAGGGAGTTGCTGATGTACACCAGCACCATCCAGTGAGCAGAAGTTCTGAGCAAAAATGCCTTGTTGATGAGAGAGGTCAGGGGAGAATGGCCAGACTGGTTCAAGGTGACAGTAGCTCATACAGTATAATCACATGTTAGAACAGTGGTGTGCAGGAGAACATCTGAATGCACAATACGTTGAACCTTGAAGTGGATTGCATATTTGAGGTAAATTGAAGTGTATTTCTTATTACACATTTAGTACAGTGGGGATTCCAGACATGATGCTGGACTGCTCCTCTTGTGGGATGTGGGAAGGCAGGGAGACCTCCAGTCTCCCTGATGAATACACCTACAACAAATATATCCAGCTGCAGCTTCTCACAGACCATGTTAAGGAGTTGGAGCTGGAACTAGATGAACTCTGGGATCATTTGGGAGACTGAGGGGCTGATAGACAAGACATATACAGTGGCATGCAAAGGTTTGGGCACCCCGGTCAAAATTTCTGTAACTGTGAATAGTTAAGTGAGTAGAAGATAAACTGATCTCCAAAAGTTCTTTTCAACATTTTAAGCAAGATTAGTGTATTATTTTTGTTTGTACGATCTTAGAGTGAATAAAAGGAAAGGAGCACCATGCAAAAGTTTGGGCACCTCAAGAGATTTGAGCTCTCAGATAACTTTTACCAAGGTCTCAGACCTTAATTAGCTTGTTAGAGCTATGGCTTGTTCACAGTCATCATTAGGAAAGGTCAGGTGATGCAAATTTCAAAGCTTTATAAATACCCTGACTCCTCAAACCTTGTCCCAACAATCAGCAGTCATGGGCTCCTCTAAGCAGCTGCCTAGCACTCTAAAAATTAAAATAAATTATGCCCATAAAGCAGGAGAAGGCTATAAGAAGACAGCAAAATGTTTTCAGGTAGCCGTTTCCTCAGTTTGTAATGTAATTAAGAAATGGCAGTTAACAGGAACGGTGAAGGTCAAGTTGAGGTCTGGAAGACCAAGAAAACTTTCTGAGAGAACTGCTCGTAGGATTTCCAGAAAGTCAAATCAAAACCCCTGTTGGACTGCAGAAGACCTTCAGGATGATTTGGCAGACTCTGGAGTGGTGGCGCACTGTTCTACTGTGCAGCAACACCTGCACAAGTATGACCTTCATGGAAGAGTCATCAGAAGAAAATCTTTCCTGTGTCCTCACCACAAAATTCTGCATTAGTAGTTTGCAAAGGAACATCTAAACAAGCCTGATGCATATTGGAAACAAGTCCTTTGGACTGATGAAGTTAAAATAGAACTTTTTGGCCGCAATGAGCAAAGGTATGTTTGGAGAAAAAAAGGTGCAGAATTTCATGAAAAGAACACCTCTCCAACTGTTAAGCATGGGGGTGGATCAATCATGCTTTGGGCTTGTGTTGCAGCCAGTGGCATGGAGAACATTTCACTGGTAGAGGGAAGAATGAATTCAACTAAATACCAGCAAATTCTGGAACCGCCTGTAAAAAAGCTGAAGGTGAAAAGAGGATGGCGTCTACAACAGGATAATGATCCTAAACACATCTCAAAATCTACATTGCACTAACTTAAGAGGTGCAAGCTGAAGGTTTTGCCATGGCTCTCACAGTCCCCTGACCTAAAACTGTTGGGGGATGGGAAGCGAACTGAAGACTCTGGGGAAGAGGAGGTTGGCTCACAAATAGAGAAAGCTTGTAGTGTTGCACGGAGCGACTGAGCAGAACCCGAGTGCAGGACACAGGCACGGAGATTGAGTTGGGAATGCTGGCGTAGACATGAACGTTGAACAGCAAACAGGAGGAATCTTGACATGGAGCTCTGATATGGAGTCTTGACACGGAGACAGGGTTTTCATGGAATATCTTGAAACTGGAGCTGAACTTAGAACAAACGGTTCTAAGCAGTCGAGAAATGAAGTTATTACATGGGAATAGACCAACAAACTGGCAACCTCTTATAGTGATCCCATCGGACTTATTTCACAGTCTTTGATGAAAACCAGGTATACTGTAATTGAGCAAACTAGCAGCAATTGGAGATCTAATTACTGAAATTAGGGCATAATCAGGGAGAAAGCGTTAAAGTGGAATAGCCAACCAGAACCATGACAGTTCTCCTCCCTCAACGGGAGCCTCCAGGCGACCCCCCCCCCCCCGCCCCCCAGGCTTATCTGGATGGTCCGGATGGAAATCCTGGATGAAAGAAGGGTCCTGGATGAAGGAGCGAGGAATCCAAGAACATTCTTCCGGGCCGTATCCCTCCCAGTTGACCAGGTACTAGAGAGCCCTGCCCCGATGGCAGGCATCCAATAACTGCCGGACGGTGTACGCTGGATGGTTGTCGATGATCCGGTGGGGTTGAGGGGATTTAGTCAGAGGGCACAAGAGGCTGACAGAAACCGGTTTTAACTGGGAGACGTGAAACATAGGATGGATCTTCAAAGAGTAGGTAGTTTGAGCCGGATTGCAGTGGGATTGATAATGCTTTCAATCTCGAAGGGTGCCAGGAAGCGGGGGGTGGGGGGGGTGGTGAGCTTCTTGGGCTCGCTCTTGAGAGGAATACTTCTAGATGAGAGCCACACCATCTGCCCAGGTCGATACTCAGGAGCAGGGGTACGATGGCAGTCAGCAATTTTTCGGTTATGGTTGGCTGAGCAAAGCAGGGCTGTGCATGTGTCTTCCCAGATTTTTTGGCACCTGTGTATATGGGCCTGGACTGATGGTACCGCAATCTCCTCTTCCTCGGCAGGAAACAGCGGGGGTTGATACCCAAGAGAGCATTCAAAAGGAGATTTTCTGGTAGCAGTGCTGATAAGAGAGCTGTGGGCGTAATCTATCCATGTGAGATGGTTGCTTCAGGTAGACGGGCTGTTGGCTGTTATACAATGCCTCTAACTCCTGGATAACCCTCTCCGTTTGCCCGTTCATCTGTGGGTGAAACACAGATGACAGGCTAAATGAGGCACCTAGGGCTCGACAAAAAGATCTCCAAACTTTTGAAATGAATTGAGGTCCCCCATCGGAAACAATATCCGAAGGGATTCCATGAAGTCGGAAAACGTGGGTGATGAGAAGGTCTCCGGTCTCCTGCGCGGAAGGTAGTTTAGAGAGGGCTACAAAATGCACCGACTTGGAGAAGCTGTCCATCACAGTGAGTACGGCAGTGTTTCCATGTGAAGGGGGTAGACCAGTGATGAAATCTAGAGTGAAGTGGAACCAGGGACAGGTAGGGGACGAAGTAATCCCGCAGGTGGCCGATGGGAGGCTTTGCCACAGGCGCAGACAGAGCATGCAGAGACATAGGAACGGGTGTCAACGTCCATGGAGGGCCACAACAAATGTTTCTTTAGGAGGGTCAGGGTCCGATCGATTCAGGATGGCAGGCAAAACAAGAAGTGTTCCCCCACTGGAGAACCTGCGATCGAACAGAATCGAGTACAAAGAGGCGATTGGGAGGTCCGATGCCTGGGTCAGGTTGAGTCTGTTGGGACTCTTTGACTCTGGACTCAATCTCCCAGGTGAGGACAGCCACTACACAGGATGGTGGAAGGATGGTCTCGAGGTTGGGAAGGTCCTCCTCGGAAATGTATTAATGGGAGAGAGCATCGGGCTTCCCGTTCTTGGACCCCAGACGATAGGTGAGGGTACATCTGAACCGGCCAAAAAATAATGCCCAACAGGCCTGGCAGGAATTCAGGAGTTTGGCAGTCTGGATATATTCAAGGTTCTTATGGTCTGTCCAGACGATGAACGTGTGTTCCGCCCCTTCCAACCAGTGCCTCCATTCTTCCAAAGCCAGTTTGACTGCCAGTAGCTCCTGGTTCCCCACGTTGTAATTTCGTTCAATGGGAGACAGTTGGCGAGAGAAGAAGGCACAGGGATGTAGTTTCAGATCCAAGCCCGAACGTTGGGACGGTACTGCTCCCACCCTGGAGTCGGAGGCGTCAACCTCCACAATGAACTGACAAGAGGGGTCCAGTTGAATCAGACCAGGAGCAGACGTGAAACGCCTCTTTTGTTCCGCGAATGCTGAGTCTGCCTCGGAGTACCAAAGGAAAGGTGTAGCAGGTGAGGTAAGTCTGGTAAGGGGAGCTGCCACCTGACTGTAGTTTCTGATGAACCGGTGATGGAAGTTCACAAACCCCTGGAACCGTTGGAGTTGCTTGTGGTCCATGGGTTTGGGCCACTCTGCCACAGCCTGGATCTACTTGGGATCAGCTCTCACCTGTCCGCTCTCGATGATATAATCTAGAAAGCTGACCGTGTGGACGTGGAATTCGCATTTCTCTGCCTTTACAAGTAATTTATTCTCCCCCAGCTTCTGCAGGACTTAATGGAAATGATGCATGTGTTGCTGGGGACTGCTAGAAAAGAATAGGATGTCATCCAGGTAGACAAACACAAAGTGGTTAATAAAGTCCCTTAGTACATCGTTAATCAAGGCTTGAAAAACTGCAGGCGCATTGGTGAGGCCAAAAGCCATGACCAAGTACTCGAAGTGACCTACAGGGGTATTGAATGCCATCTTCCACTTGTCCCCCTCCCTTATTCGGACCAAATGGTAGGCACTTCGTAGGTCCAAGTTTGAGAAGTTGGTGGCTCCGTGAAGCTGTTCAAACACAGAACTTATAAGAGGCAGTGTGTACTTGTTCTTTATGGTTATATGATTTAGGCCTCGGTAGTCGATGCAGGGATGGAGAGAACCCTCCTTCTTCCCTACAAAGAACCCTGCGCCCACCAGGGAGGATGAGGGTCGGATAATGCCCACCGCGAGAGATTCACTGATGTAACCCTCCATTGCTTCCCTCTCTCGCCGGGACAAGTTATACAGCCGACTGGTGGGTAGAGGAGCTCCGGGGAGAAGGTCAATAGCACAATCATATGGTTGGTGTGGAGGCATGAAAAGGGCCAGTTGTTTACTATACACTTGTCCCAGGTCGTGGAACTCCGCTGGAACCCTGGACAAGTCAGGGAGTTCAACGGCAGATCAGATCATGGTGGTTCTTACAGGGGAAAGGGCCGACTGTCGATAAGTGGAGTGACAAAATGGACTCCAGCTGGCTATCTTCCCAGTGGACCAATCAATGTAAGGATTATGGTGGCTTAACCAGGGGTACCCAAGAACTATAGGAGCTTGAGGAGAGGAAATTATGTTAAATTGCAGCTGCTCCCGATGTTTCCCAGAGAGGATCAAAGACAGTGGTGGCGTACGGTGAGTGACTCGGGCCGAAGGTCTTCTGTCCAGTGCCTGGGCTTCCAGAGGAGTACTCAACGGCTCCCAAGGAATTCCAGTCTGGGAAACTATGTTTTCATCCAACAGATTCCCCTCAGCACCGGAGTCTATCAAGGCAGACAAAGACAGGGACTGTTGGTTGTAGCTTACTGTAGCTTGGATCTGCCTCCGGGGTTGTGGGACAGAAGGGAATGTTGTCTGACTCACCCTTTCTACTGGTGAGCCCTCCCCTTTTGGCCAAAGGAAACAGGTGGCACGAAAATGGCCAGACTGACTGCAATAGAAACAATCCCCTGCTCTGAATCCCCGGAGTCGCTTTGTGGGAGCAAGATGGCTCTGTCCCAGCTGCATTGGTTCCTGTCCTGGGGTGATGGAAACGGTCAGGCCAGGTGCTATTCTAGGAATGGGAGGAGGAGAGAGGTTAGGGCTGGGAGTAGATGGTAAAGCATGCCTTGGGGTGGCCAAAGGAGTAGGACGACTGGTTCTCTGTCTCTGACGTTCTCAGAGTCAGTTGTCCAGCCTGGTAGCTAGGGAGATCACGGCATCCAGGCTGTTAGTGTCATTCCTAGCCGCCAACTCGTCCTTTACCTTGTCACAGAGGCCTTGCCCTCCTGGAGTGCCTCATCATTCCTGCCCGAGTCGGCCACTAGCGTCCAGAACTCCATGGAGTATTCCACAACACTGTGTGAACCTTGACAGAGGGTAAGTAGACACAGCGGCATCTTTACCACAGACAGAATGGGTCCTTATTTCTGAGATGAAGGTGGGGAAGGAAGAGCAGGCCTCTGGCTGATTATCCCAAATCGTGGTGGCCCATGCTAAGGCATTTCCTCGCAACAACCCCATAATGTAAGCTATTTTCGATCTGTCCGTGGCATACGTGAATGGCTGCTGCTCGAACACCAAGGAGCATTGCAGTAGAAAAGCCTGGCACCTCCCCAGATCTCTGGTGTAGGGTTCTGGTTCAGGTACGTGCGGCTCTCTTAACGGATGTGTTGTTGACGCATCGGGCATGGCCACTACAGGCTGTCTGGGCTGGTCAGACAGAGTTCCTGGAGTCGACGGGGTAAGATGGGAAGATACTTGGTCAACCCATTCACTGACCTTTCTTACGTTCACTGACAGGGAATAGAGGTTCTCCATGACCTCCCGGAGCAGCTGATCGTGCAAGCCCAGTAGGGAGCCCTAGCTGGCGAGGGCTTGTTGCAGGGGATTCATGTCCGCTGGGTTCATTATGGCCAGTTCTGTTGCAAGGAGTGACTGAGCAGAACCCAAGTGCAGGACACATACAGGCACGGAGTTTGAGTTGGGGATGCTGGCGTAGACATGAACGTTGAACAGCAAACAGGAGGAATCTTGACATGGAGCTCTGATATGGAGTCTTGACATGAAGACAGGGTTTTCATGGAATATCTTGAAAATGGAGTTGAACTTAGAACAAACAGTTCTAAGCAGTTGTGAAACCAAGTTATTACATGGGAATAGACCAACAAACTGGCAATCTGTGATAGTGATGCCATCGGACTTACTTCACAGTCTTTGATGAAAACCAGGTGTACTGTAATTGAGTAAACTAGCAGCAACTGGAGATCTAATGACTGAAATTAGGGCATAATCAGGGAGAAAGGAGCGTCAAAGAGGACAGCAGCCGGAACCATGACGTAGGCAGTGCGAGAGGGAGGATAGGCAGGTGATAGACCAATGATGCACTTTTAACGCAAGGAGTGTTGTGAGCAAAGCGTATGAGCTTAGAGCATGGATCAGTACTTGCAGATATGATGTGGTGGCCATTACAGAGACATGGATGGCTCAGGGACAGGATTGGCTACTTCAGGTCATGTTAACTGGGTGTTAGAGGTTTCGGAAAGGACAGGGAGGGAGGCAAATGAGGTGGGGGCGTTGCACTGTTGATCAGAGATAGTGTCATGGCTGCAAAAAAGGTGGACGCCATGGAGGGATCATTGGAGAGACTCTATGGGTGGAGGTTAGAAACAGGAAGGGGTCAATAACTTTACTGGGTGTTTTTTATAGGCCGCCTAATAGTAACAGAGATATCAAGGAGCAGATGGGGAAACAGATCCTGGAAAGGTGTAATAATAATAGAGTTGTCGTGGTGGGAGATATTAATTTCCCAAATATAGATTGGCGTCTCCCTAGAGCAGGGGTCGGCAACCTTTACCACTGAAAGAGCCATTTGGACCCGTTTCCCACAGAAAAGAAAACACTGGGAGTCACAAAACCCATTTGACATTTAAAATGAAATAACATTGCATACAACGTTTTTTTTGCCTTTATGCTATGTATAAACAAACAATAATGTGTTGCATTTATGAAATCGATTAACTCCTGCAGAGAAAATGAAATTACATTTCTGCATGCAACAAAAACATTTTGAACTCCGAAAAAAAGACGTTGGGTTGAAGGTTACTTTTAAGTAAAATACTCAATGTCTATTTGAGGCCTTCTTGTATTTATGAAAAACGCCGAACTTCAATTGTCCGCCAGCAGCAAACCAAAAATAACGTCAGCCAGATGTCAACCTGAAAAATAAAAGGACTATTTCACTGAACAATGAAAAAATATGAATATACGTAAAATAATAGGCAATTAAAATATTTATCATACTTGGTTAATGGGATTTCTGCTCCTGGACCGCAGCGCACAGCGTCTGCACATCAGGGCTGTATGACGTCACCTTCATCTTTACACAGGATCACAAGCTGTCATCTTCGAGGCGTGCGCGATGTTTGTTTTTAATAAAGTTCATGTTGGAGAACACCTGCTCACATACCTATGTGGATCCAAAGATCGACAGGACTCCAAGCGCATACTTTTTAATGTTTACATAAATGTCGGGGATAGCATTCCATGTTTCAAACACAAGTTTGTCTGGTTTGAGGAGGTTTTCAATATCACTCCATTTGTGATTCTGAGCAAGAACGGCCTTCTGACGGGCAACATCTTCAAGGTCTGCTGTCAAGCGTCTAAACTTGGACACCCATATGTCTTTGTCGGCTATGTCGGCCAGTTCCATCTCAAGATCAGGTTGACTCACACCTGCCAATGCAGTCATATTCAGTAGGGATGGATCGATGCTTAGGGGAGTGACCGGGAAGGATAATGTGATTTTTTCCTCTCTGAACTCACAGAAGCGTTTCCCAAACGATGTTTGCATTGCGATGATTACAGAATGTAAATACTCCGAATTTATCATGTCATGAGCTTGTTTGAACTCTCTCAAATTGGGGAAGTGAGACAATGTGCCTTTCTGTAAATCTCTGGCAAGCACTGTCAACTTGCGCTCGAATGCCAAAACATCCTCCAACATGTGCAGGGCTGTGCGTCCTTTCCCCTGAAGAGCTGTGTTCAGCGTGTTCAGGTGCGCTGTCATGTCTACCATGAAGTGTAGCTTTTCCAGCCACTCTGGCTGTTCCAGCTCAGGAAAGGTGAGCCCTTTGCTGCCCAGGAAAGTTTTCACTTCTTCCAGACACGCAACAAAGCGTTTCAGCACCACCCCTCTGGACAGCCACTGGACTTTGTTGTCCAGCAGGAGATCAGAATATGCGCTTTCCAGCTCGTCCAGTAACAAACGGAATTGACGGTGATTTAAAATTTTTGCCATTATTTTATAGACAATCTGAATGACAACATCCATTACTTCTGTGCGTTCCGGAGGAAATGTTTGAGCGCACAGTGCCTCTTGGTGCAAGATGCAGTGAAAAGTCAGCAGCTTTCTGTCCAGCGACTTCTGCAGTAAAGCCACAAATCCCTTGTGCGCTCCTGTCATACTTGGTGCCCCATCAGTAGCTACTGACACCAGGTGGGTGGTCTTTATTCCTTTGGCTCTTAAACAATTCAAGAGAGCCTCACAGATGTCCTCCCCCCGTGTTTGGCCTTTTAGAGGTATCAACTCAATCATTTCTTCCTGTGGACCGGCAGAGTTTACATACTGGAAGAACAGCGCTATTTGTTCAATATCACCTTTGTCTTTAGACTCGTCACAGGCAATCGAGTAGGCCACAGCTGAATTGATGTCTTTAATTTGCTGTCTTGTGATGTCTTCTGCCATTTTTATGGTTCTGTCTTTGACAGTCTTTGCCGAGAGGGGCATATCCCTGATTTTCTGCACAATTTCACTCTTGTTTTTAAAGTCCGTGAATAAATGTTCTGAAATCTTAATGAAAGATTCTTTTATATATTCACCATCTGTAAACTGCTTCCCGTGCCTGACTATTTCCTGAGCGGCAACAAAACTAGCATATGTAGTTGATTTTCCAGACTTCATCCACTTCTTGAAATGATTTTTGCTCAGATCGGTTCCAAAACGGCTTTTTTTCTCTCATCTCCATCTGGACACTTTGGAGCAAAGGCTGCGTGTTTATTCTGGAAATGTCTTGCGACATTTGACTTTTTGGTGTTTGCTAGTTTCTCATTGCATATTAAGCATACCGGTAAACCAGTCTCGTCAGCAGTGAAAGTAAATGAATCTGCCCACATATCATTAAACGTTCTGTTTTCTTCAGTCACTTTTTTTAGAATTCTCCATAGTTAGCCTACCTTGGATCGAAAAATTAAAGAAATCACGCACTGGCGGGTAACAGGCATTGGCTGTGGTGACGTATATTAATAGCGACAAAACACGTTTTATTTAGATTGTACAAGATCACCATAATCTTCAAATTTAGAATTACATTTCAAAAAGTAACAAACTAACATAAAATACATTTTAATTAAATACTCATCATTTATTTTCCAAAGCCACAGGGAGCCGCAGCACAGAGATGAAAGAGGCGCATGTGGCTCCGGAGCCGCTGGTTGCCGACCCCTGCCCTAGAGCAAGGGGTTTAGATGGGGTGGAGTTTGTTAGGTGTTTTCAGAGAGGTTTCCTGCCACAATATGTAGATAAGCCTACAAGGGGGCAGGTTGTACTTGATTTGGTATTGGGAAATGAACCTGGTCAGGTGTCAGATCTCTCAGTGGCAGAGCATTTTGGAGATAGTGATCATAATTCTGTCTCCTTTACAATAGCATTGGAGAGAGATGTGAACAGGCAAGTTAGAAAAGTGTTTAATTGGAGTAAGGGGAATTATGAGGCTATCAGGCAGGAAATTGGAGGCTTAAACTGGAAACAGATGTTCTCAGGGAAAAGTACGACAGAAATGTGGCAAATATTCAGGGGATATTTGTGTGGAGTTCTATATAGGTATGTTCCAATGAGACAGGGAAGTTATGGTAGGGTACAGGAACCGTGTACAAAGTCTGTAATAAATCTAGTCGAAAAGAAAAGCTTACAAAAAATTCAGAGAGCTAAGTAATGTTAGAGATCTTCAAGGCTAATAGGAAGGTGCTTAAGAAGGAAATTAGGAGAGCCAAAAGGGGCCATGAGAAGGCCTTGACGGGCAGTATTAAGGAAAACCCCAAGGCATTCTACAAGTATATGAAGAACAAAAGGATAAGAATGTGAAAGAATAGGATCTATCAAGTGT
Organism: Hypanus sabinus; assembly: GCF_030144855.1. Classification (NCBI taxonomy): domain Eukaryota; kingdom Metazoa; phylum Chordata; class Chondrichthyes; order Myliobatiformes; family Dasyatidae; genus Hypanus; species Hypanus sabinus. The sequence goes on from NC_082709.1 coordinate 191,246,762, forward strand.
GACAGTGGGAAAGTGTGTATGGAACCGGAGGAAATAGCAAAGGTACTTAATGAATACTTAAGTATTCACTATGGAAAAGGATCTTGGTGATTGTAGTGATGACTTACAGCAGATTGAAAAGCTTCAGCATGTAGATATTAAGAAAGAGGATGTGGTGGAGCTTTTGGAAAGCATCAAGTTGGATAAGTCGCCAGGACCGGATGAGATGTACCCCAGGCTACTGTGAGAGGTGAGGGAGGAGATTGCTGAGCCTCTGGCAATGATCTTTGCATCATCAATGGGGACGGGAGAGGTTCCGGAGGATTGGTGGGTTGTGAATGTTGTTCCTTTGTTCAAGAAAGGGAGCCGAGATATCCCAGGAAATTATAGACCAGTGAGTCTTACTTCAGTGGTTGGTAAGTCGATGGACAAGATCCTGAGAGGCAGGTTTCATGAACATTTGGAGAGGCATAATATGATTAGGAATAGTCAGCATGACTTTGTCAAGGGCAGGTCATGCCTTACGAGCCTGAATTGAATTGAATTTTTTGAGGATGTGACTAAACTCATAGATGAAGGAAGAGCAGTAGATGTAGTGTATATGGATTTCAGCAAGGCATTTGATAAGGTACCCTATGCAAGGATTATTGAGAAAGTAAAGAGGCATGGAATCCAAGGGGACATTGCTTTGTGGATCCAGAACTGGCTTGCCCACAGAAGGGAAAGAGTGGCTGTACATGGGTCATATTCTGCATGGAGGTCGGTCACCAGTGGTGTGCCTCAGGGATCTGTTCTGGGACCCTTACTCTTCATGATTTTTATAAATGTCCTAGATGAGGATGTGGAGGGATGGGTTAGTAAGTTTGCTGATGACACAAAGGTTGGAGGTGTTGTGGATAGTGTGGAGGGCTGTCAGAGGTTACAGTGGGACATTGATAGGATGCAAAACTGGGCTGAGAAGTGGCAGATGGAGTTCAACCCAGATAAGTGTGAAATGGTTCATTTTTGTAGGTCAAATATGATGGCAGAATATGGTATTAATGGTAAGACTCTTGGAATGTGGAGGATCAGAGGGATCTTCGGGTCCAAGTCAATAGGATGATCAAAGCAGCTGCGTAGGTTGACTCTGTGGTGTATTGGCCTTCATCAATCGTGGAATTGAATTTAGGAGCTGAGAGGTAATGTTGCAGCTATATAGGACCCTGGTCTGATCCCACTTGGAGTACTGTGCTCAGTTCTGGTTGCCTTACTACAGGAAGGATGTGGAAGCCATAGATAGGGTTCTGAGGATATTGACAAGGATGTTGCCTGGATTGGGGAGCATGCTTTATGAGAATAGGTTGAGTGAACCTTGAATTGATGGAGGATGAGAGGTGACCTGATAGAGGTGTATAAGATGATGAGAGGCATTGATCATGTGGATAGTCAGAGTCTTTTTCCCAGGGCTGAAATGGTTACCACAAGAGGACACAGGTTTAAGGTGCTGGGGAGTAGGTACAGAGAAGATATCAGGGGTAAGTTTCAGAGAGTGGTGAATGCGTGGAATGGGCTGCCGGCAATGGTGGTGGAAGCAAACATGAAAGGGTCTTTTAAGAGACTTTTGGAAAGGTACATGGAGCTTAGTAAAATAGAGGGCTATGGGTAAGCCTAGTAATTTCTAAGGTAGGGACATGTTCGACAGAGTTTTGTGGGCCGAAGGGCCTGTATTGTGCTGTAATTTTTCTATGTTTCTATGTAAACATCATCAAAAATCTGTGGATAGACCTCAAAAGAGCAGCATATGCAAGACAACCCAAAAATCTCACAGAAGTAGAAGCCTTTTGCAAGGAAGAATGGGCGAAAATCCCCCAAACAAGAATTGAAAGACTCTTAGCTGGCTACAGAAAGCGTTTACAAGCTGTGATACTTGCCAAAGGGGAGTTACTAAATACTGACCATGCAGGGTGCCCAGATTTTTGCTTCGGGCCCTTTTCCTTTTTTGTTATTTTGAAACTGTAAAAGATAGAAATAAAAAAGTAATCTTGCTTAAGATATTAAAGAAATGTATCTTTTTAACTTTATGCCTTTTGGAAATCAGGTCATCTTTTACTCGCTTAGCTATTCACGGTGAAAGAAATTTTGACCAGGGGTGCCCAAACTTCTGCATGCCAGTGTAGTTACACCGAAGTTGCGGGACATAGGTAATTGGGAAATCATCAGGAGGGGGAATGGGCTTAGGCAGCCAGTGCGGAGTACTCCTGTGGCTGATCCCCTCAAAACATGTATACCATTTTGGGTACTGTTGGGGAACAATGACCAAGCAGAGGAAAGTCACAGTTGTCAGGTGTCTGAGAAAGGAAGTGGGTAGAAGAGTCGAGCTGTAGTGTTAGGGGAACAGAAAGAACGTTCTGCAGACAAGAACAAGGTAACTGAATGGTTTATTGTCAGCCAAGATCAGACACATCTCAGATAGAGTCCACAACATTCTTAAGTGAGAGGGTAAGCAGTCAGAGGTCCAATGACATAAGGAGGAGAAGTGATGAGATCCTGCAGTCTGAGTTCAGGGAGTTAGGTGCTAAGTTAGGCACAGAACCTCTAGGGTTGTGATTTCAGGATTGCTACCATGCCAGGTGCAAGTGTGTGCAGAAATAGGAATATCATACAGCTTAACACTTGGCTAAATGGTTGGTGCCCGAGGGTGGGCTTCAGATTTTTAGATCATTGGGTTCTCTTCCAGCATATGTGTGATCTGTATAGCAAAATTCATAAGGGCAAAGATTGCAGGACTGAAGCAGCTATATTTAAATGTGCATAGCATTTGGAATAAGGTGGACGAACTCGTGGTGTAATCACAGATTGGTATGACGTGGGCATCACTGAGTCATAACTGAAATAAGGTCTTGGTTGGGAGTTTTACAACAAAGGGTATACTTTGTATGAAAGTTGATTGGAGTACTGCACAGACGCAAGAGGAGCATTCCCACGCAGGTCCGACAAAAAGCTTTACAAAACCCAGTCTCTATAAAAGAGAGATACCGCCTAGCGGAGTGGTCATCGTGGGAGCAGTTATAGTCAGAGTAGTAAGGCTTTAATAACAGGCGAAGGCTAGGTAAATAAAAACACAAAATGCAGGCAGAACTCAGCAGGCCAGGCAGCATCTATGGGAGGAGGTAGTGACGATGTTTCAGGCCGAAACGCTTCATCAGGAGGGAGGTACCAGAGGATTGGAGGATAGCTACTGTTGTTTAGTTGTTTAAGAAAGACTCTAAAAATAGACCAGGAAATGATAGACCTGTCAACCTGACATCAGTGGTGGGAAAGTTTTTGGAAGGTATTCTAAGGATCTGGATATATAAGTATAATGACCATAAAACATAGGAGCAGAATTAGGCTATTTGGCCCATCGAGTTTGCCCTGTCATTCAATCATGGCTGATCCTTTTTCCCCTCCTCAACCTCCATTCCCCGGTCTCCTGTAACCTTTAATGCCACGTCCAATCAGGAATCTATCAATCTCTGTCTTAAATACACTCACTACCTAGCCTCCACAGTTGCCTGTGGAAATAAATTCCACTAATTCACCACCATTTGGATAGACAGGGACTGATTAGGGATAGTCAACATGGCATTGTGCGTAGTAGGTTGTGTTTAACCAATCTATAAGCTTTTCAAGGAAGTTACCAGGAAAGTTATAGTGGATGTTATCTACATGGACTTTAGCAAGGCATTTGACAAGGTTCCTCATAGGAGGTTGCTCAAGAAGGTTTAGTTGCTTGGCTTTCAAGATGAAGTAGTAAATTGGATTAAACATTAGGCATTAGCTTTGTGGAAGAAGCTAGAGAGTGGTTGTAGATGATTGCCTCTCTGACTGCAGACCTGTGACTGCTGGAATGCCACAGGGACCATCGCTAGGTCCATTGTCGTTTCTCATTTTTTATCAACAATCTGTTATAATGTGGTAAACTGGATCAGCAAATTTGCGGATGACATCAAGATTGGGAGTATAGTTGATAGTGAGGAAGACAATCAGAGCATGCAGTAGGATCTGGACAAGCTGGAAAAATGGCAGATGGAATTTAATACAGACAAGTGCAAGGTGTTGCACTTCGGTAGGACCAAACAGAGCAGGTCTTACGCCGTGAATGATAGGGCACTGAGGAGTGCTGCAGAAAAAAGAGATTTTGGAATACAGGTCCATAATTCATTGAAAGTGGTGTCACAGATAGATAGGGTTATAATGAAAGCTTTTGGTACATTTGCCCTCATAAAGTATTGAATACAGGTAATGGGATGTTATCTTGAGGTTGTGTAAGACACTGGTGAGGCTGAATTTTGTCACTTATCTACAGGAAAAATGTAAACAAGGTTGAAAGACTACAGCGAAAATTTAAAAGGATGTTGCTGGGACTAGAGACTTGAGTTAGAAGGAAAGATTGAATAGGTTAGGACTTTATTCCTTGGAACATAGAAGATTGAGGGGAGATTTGATAGAGGTATACAAAATTATGAGTGGTATAACTATGATAAATGCAGGAAGGTTTTCCCACTGAGGTTGAGTGGGACTATAACTAGAAATCATGGGTTAAGGGTGAAGGGTGAAAGATTTAAGGGGAACATGAAGGGAAACTTCTTCACTCAGGGTCATAAGTGTGTGGAATAAATTGTCAGCACAAGTGCATGCAAGTTTGGTTTCAATGTTTAAGAGAAGTTTGAACATAAGAAGATAAGAAATAGGAGCAGGCGTAGACCATCTGGCCCATCGAGTCTGCTCCTCCGTTCAATAAAGTCATGGCTGATCTGGCCATGGACTCATCTCCACCTACCTTTCTTTACCCTATAACCTTTAATTCCCATACTATGCAAATATCTATCCAATCTATTCTTACATATACTTACCAAGGTAGCCTCCACTGCTTCATTGGGCAGAGAATTCCACAGATTCACCACCCTCTGGGAAAAGCAGTTCTCCCTCTTCTCTGTCCTAAATCTATTTCCCCAAATCTTGAGGATATGTCCCCTAGTTCTGGTCTCACCTACAAGTGGGAACAACTTTCCTGCCTCTATCTTATCTACCACTTTCATAATTTTATGTTTCTATAAGATCTCCTCTCATTCTTCTGAATTCTAGCAAGTATAGGCCCAGCGTCTCTCCTCATAGTCTAAGCCTCTTATCTATGGAATCAACCTGGTGAACCTCCTCTGCACACCTCCAAAGCCAGTATATCTTTCCTCAAGTAAGGAAACCAGAACCCAGGATGCAGTACTCCTGGCGCGGCCTCACCAGTACCCTGTACAGTTGCAGCATAACCTCCTTGCTGTTAAGTTCAATCCCTCTAGCAATGAAGGCCAGCATTCCATTTGCCTTCTTAATAGCCTTCTTGTGATTCATGCACAAGCACTCCCAAGTCCCATGCTGCAATTTTTTTACCATGTAAATAATAATCTGCTCTTTCATTTTTCCTTCCAAAGTGGATGACCTCCCATTTACCAACATTGTACTCCACCTGCCAGACCCTTGCCCACTCACTTAACCTAGCTATATCTCTCTGCAGACTCTCTGTATTTTCTGCGCAATTTACTTTTCTACTCAATTTAGTATCATCAGCAAACTTAGATACACTACACTCGGTCCCCTCTTCTAGACTGTTAACGTATATTGTGAACAATTGTGGGCCCAGCACCGACCCCTGCAGCACACCGCTCACCACTGTTTGTCAACCAGAGCAACACCCATGTATTTTCAACTCTCTGCTTTCTATTAGTTAACCAATCCTCTACCCGTGCTAATACATCACCCCCAACTCTCTACATCCTTATGGATGTGTTTTATGCAGCATAGATGGGGGTACATGGATGGTAGAGTATGGAGGACAATGGCCCCAGTGCAGGTTGATGAGAGTAGACAGGTTAAATGGTTTGGCACAGACCAGATGGGCTGAAGGGGTAGTTTCTCTGCTGTACTTTTCTATGACCGTAACATTGGTCCTCTTGAAGATCAACATGGTCACCTATGCATGGAGCAGAAGTAAATGACGGAGATCTTAAATGGCTTTTTTATATCTGTATTTACTCAGGAAATGGACACGGAGTCTAGAACGGGAGCAAACTGGATACATATATGGAATACGTAGGAGTTGGTGCTTGCTGTCTTGAGGAAAATTAGGGTTTATAAATCCTTAGGACTGATAAGCCTCCCCTTAGACTTTGTGGGAAGCAAGTACAGAAATTGCAGAGGCCCTTACAGAGATACTTAAACCATCCTTAGCCACAGGTTGTGCCAGAGATTTGGAGGATGGCTAATGTTGTTCCATTTTATAAGGTAGACTCTAAGAAAATGCAGGAAATTTATAGGCCAGTGAACCTAACGTCAGTAATGGATAAATTATTGGAAGATATTTTAAGGATTCATAACGATTTGGATAGACAAGGCATATTAGGGATAGTCAACATGGCTTTATGTATGGTGGGTCATGTCTAACCAAGATATTACCAGGAAAGTTGATGAAGGAAAGGCAGCGAATGTTGTCTGTATGGATTTTAGCAAGGTTCATACAAGATCCTGCATGGGTGACTGGTCAGGAAGGTTCATTTGCTTGGCATTCAGGATGAGGGAAAAAATTTCGATTCAATATTAACTGCATGAGAGAAGCCAAAGAGTGGTATTAGATGATTGTCTCACTGACTGCAATGATGTGACCTGGTGGTGTGATGCAAGGATCAGTGCTGAATCCATGGTTGCTTGTCATCTATATAAACGATAATGTGGTTAACTGGATCTGCAAATTTGTAGATGACACCAAGATTGAGGCGTAGTGGACAGCAAGTAAGGCTATTAAAGCTTGTAACAGGATCTGGACCAGCAGGAAAAATGAGCTGAAAGTGGCAAATGAAATTTAGAACATAGAACATAGAAATCGACAGCACATTACAGACCCTTCGGCCCACAATATTGTACCGACCGAGTAACCCAATCTAGAAATTTCCCAGAATTTCCCTTGCACATAGCCTTCTATTTTTCTATGCTCCGTGTACCCATCTATGAGGCTCTTAAAAGACCTTATTGTATCCGCTTCCACCATCACCACCGACAGTGCATTCCACACACCCACCACTCTCTGTGTGAAAAACTTACTCCTGACATCCCCTTGGTACCTATTTCCAAGCCACTTAAAACTATGCCCCCTCATGTTAGCCATTTCAGCTCTGGAAAAAAGCCTCTGCCTATCCAAACAGTTAATGCCCCTTGTCATCTTATACATCTCTATCAGGTTGCCTCTCATCCTCCATCACACCAAGGAGAAAAGGCCAAGTTCACTCAACCTATTCTCATAAGGTACGCCCTCCATTCCAGGCAACATCCTTGTAAATCTCCTCTGCATTCTATATCTATAGTATCCACATCCTTCCTGTAGTGAAGTAACCAGAACCAAACACGGTACTCCAAGTGGGGTCTGACCAAGGTCTTATATAGCTATAACATTACCTCACAGCTCTTAAACTCAAAGGTTTCAAAGGTACATTTAGTGTCAGAGAAATATAAACAATATACATCCTGAAATGCTTTTTCTTTGCAACAATCCATGAAAACAGAGGAATGCCCCAAAGAATGAATGACAGTTAAATGTTAGAACCCCAAAGTCCCCCCAGCTCCCCCCCGCGCACAAAAGGCAGCAAGCAACAATTCCCCCTTCTTCTACTGGCAAAAAAAAGCATTGACACCTGCCACTGAACACTCAAGTGTGAGCAAAGCAATGATAAAGACACAGACTTGCAGTACTCCAAAGACTACATCGTTCACCCGACTTTCAAGATACCACAGGCTCTCTCTCTCTCTCTCTCCCTAATAAGGGAGAAAGAGTTATCTCCAGTTCACAGTGAGAGGGGAGACATAACAAACAACTTGCTGGTTTACGAAGTTAAAAGTCCGTTGCATTGCTTTTTTCAAGTTCTGTGCCCTAAGATCTCGGGTCTCTGGGCACATAGCAGTAGATCTTATGACTCCCCCGAAGACGCACAGATCACCTGCCGTGACACCGACCTCAATCCCACAGTTGATGAATGCCAACACACCATACACCTCCTTAACAACACTGTCAAGCTGTGTAGCAGCTTTAATGTCCTCTGGGCACAGACCCAAGATCTCACAGATCCTCCACACTGCCAAGAGTCTTACCATTAATATTATACTTACCAAAATGTACCACTTTATAGTTAACCAGGTTGAACTCCAACTGCCATTTTTCAGCCTAATTCTGCATCCTATCAAAGTCCCACTGTAACCTCTGACAACGCTCTACACTATCCACAACACCCCAACCTTTGTGTCATCAGCAAACTTACTAACCATCTACAACCACCCTTTGCCTCTCTGGGCAAGTCAATTCTGCATCCACAAAGCAAGATCTCCTTGGAACCCATGCCTTCTTACTTTCTGAAGGAGCCTTGGATGGGGAACCTTATCAAATGCCTTACTGAAATCCATATACAATACATCCACTGCTTTACCTTCATCAATGTGTTTTGTTACATCTTCAAAGAATTCAATCAGGCTCGAAAATTATGACCTGCCCTTGACAAAGCCATGCTGACTATCCCTAATCAGATTATGTCTTTCCAAATACTCTTAAATTCTGCCTCTCAGGATCTTCTCCAACAACTTGCCCACCATTGAAGTCAGACTCACTGCTCTACAATTTCCTGGGTTATCTCTACTCCCTTTCGTGAACAAGCGAACAATATTTGCAACCCTCCAATCCTCTGGTACTTCTTTTATCCCTATTGATGACGCAAAGATCATCGCAAAAGGCTCAGCAATCTCCTCCCTTGCTTCCCACAATAGCCTGGGGTATACCTCATCTGGACCCGGTGACTTAACTTACTTAATGCTTTCCAAAAGCTCCAACACATCCTCTTTCTTAATGTCTGCATGCTCAAGCGTTTCTGTCTACTACTTAATGTAAGACAAGTGTGAGGTTTTGCACTTTAGGAGAACAAAACATGATAGGAATTACACAGTGAACGTAGGGCACTGAGGAGTGTGGTAGAACAGAGGAATCTTGGAAAACAGACCCATAACTCCTTGAAAGGGGCAACACAAGTAGATAGGTGTGTTCGTAAAGAGAAATTTTAGTATATTGACCTTCAGAAATCCCTAAGACCACATGACCATAAGACATTGGAACCAAATTGGGCCATTCAGCCCACTGAGTCTGCTCTGCCATTCCATCGTGACTGATCCCAGATCCCACTCAACCCCATACACCTGTCTTCTTGCCATAACCTTTGATTCCCCGATAGGACAGGAAATGATCAACTTCTGACTTAAATATACCCGTGGACTTGGCTTCCACTGCAGTCTGTGGCAGAGCATTCCACAGATTCACTACTCTGGCCAAAAAAAATTCCTCCTTACCTCTGTTCTAAAAGGTCATCCCTCAATTTTGAGGGTGTGCCCTCTAGTTCTGGATATCCCCACCATACGAAACATCCTCTCCACATTCACCATATCAAATCCTTTCAAGATTCGGTAGGTTTCAATGAGATCTTCCCCCATTCCTCTAAATTCCAATTTGAATACATGCCCAAAGCTGCAAAATGCTGCTCACATATTAATCCCTTCATTCCTTGAATCATCCTCATGAACCTCCTCTGGGTGTTGTCTCTCCAATGACAACACATCCTTTCTGAGATGTGGGGACCAAAAGTAATTTGGGAGGGGGATGGGAACCAGAGTGATAGTGCTGAGGATGAGGTAGTTGGTTTACAAACAGAGCCAATGTGTAGTGAGACTCCTAGCAAGGAGAGGCTGATTTAGGGCAAAATTGTAGTCAACAGGATAAGTTGCAGTGTAAAAGGTGGACAAATTTGAAAATAGTGAATACATGGCTGAAGGTATTACATTTTAATGCAAACAGTATAGAGAGTAAGGTCGTTGAACTTATAGCACAGTTACAGTTTGGCATGTATGATGTTGTGAGCATCACTGAATCATGGCTGAATGAAGATTATAGCTGGCAGGGTAATGTCCAAGGATACATATTGTATCGAAAAGACAGGCAAGAAGGCAGGGAGGGTCGTTTGCTCTGTTGGTAAAAAATGAAATCAAATCTTTAGAAAGTGGTGACTGACAAAGGGTCGGAAGGTGTTGAATCATTGTGGATGGAGCTAAGGAACTACAAGAGTAAAAAGACTCTGATGAGTATTGTATACAGTCCCTAAACAGTAGTAAATATGTGGTCTGCAAATTGCAACAGGAAATAGTAAGTGTATGCCAAAAGGGCAATGTTACAGTAGTCATGGGGTATTCTCTCCAAAGAGTAGTCATGGAGTATTTCAATATGCAGTTAGATTGGGAAAATTAGGTGGGTGCTGGATCTCAAGAAGGAGAAGCTCAAAAATGCCTAGAAGATGGATTTTTAGAGCAGCTTGTAGTTGAGCCCACTAAGGGATCAGCTATTCTGGATTGGGTGCTGTGTAATGAACTGGAATTGTTTAAAGAGTTTAAGTTAAAAGAACACCCATGGACAAGTGATCATAATTTGATCGAATTCACCCTGAAATTTGAGAAGGATAAGGTAAAGTCAGATGTATCAGTATTACAGTGAATACAAAGGAATTACAGAGCATGAGAGAGGAGAGTTGGCCAGAATTAATTGGCAAAGAACACTGGCAGGGATGACAGCAGAGCAGCAATGTCTGTAATTTTTGAAAGTAGTTTTAAAGGCCAGGATATATACATTACAAAGAAAAGAAGTATTCTAAAGAAAAAATGACAAAACTACCTTGGTTGGTCAAATTTCAAGACAGAATATAGTGTTAATGGTAAGATTCTTGGCAACGTGGAGGATCAGAGAGATCTTGGAGTCCATGTCCATAGGATATTCAAACTGCTGCATGAGTTAACAGTGTTGTTAAGAAGGCATATGGTGTGCTGGCATTCACCGACCGTGGGATTGAGTTCAAGAGCCAAGAGGTAATGTTACACCTATATAAGACCTTGATCAGATCCTACTTGGAGTACTATGTTCAGTTCTGGTCACCTCACTACAGAAAGAATGTGGATACTATAGAGAGAGTGCAGAGGAGATTTACAAGGATTTTATCTGGATTGGCGCGGATGCCTTATGAGAATAGGTTGAGTGAACTTGGCCTTTTCTCCTTGGAGCGAGGTGACCTGATAGAGGTGTATAAGATGATGAGAGGCATTGTTTATATGGATAGCCAAGGGCATTTCCCCAGGGCTGAAATGGCTAACATGAGGGAGCATAGTTTTAAGGTGCTTGGAAGTAGGTACAGAGGGGTACATTTTTCACACAGAGAGTTGTGGGTGCATGGAATGCCCTCCAGGAACAGTGGTGGAGGTGGGTACAATTGGTTATTTTAGAGACTCTTAGATAGGTACATGGGGCTTAGTAAAATACAGTAGGATAATTCTAGACAGTTTCTAGAGTAGGTTACATGGTTGGCACAGCTTTGTGGGCTGAAAGGTCATAATGTACAGTAGATTTCTATGTTTGTGGCTAACAAGAGAAGTCAAAGCCAACATAAAAGTCAAAGAGAGTGCAATGAAATGGCAGATGGAATACAGTCGGGAAATGTATGGTTATGCACTTCGGTAGAAAAAATGAAAGGGCTGACTATTTTCTAAATTGAGTGAAAATACAAAAAGTTGCAAAGGGACTTGGGAATCCTTGTGCAGGATTCCCAAAAGGTTAATTTACAGGTTGGGTCTGTGGTGAGGAAGGCAAATACAATGTGAGCATTCATTTCAAGAGGACTAGAATATAAAAGCAGGGATGTATTGTTATAACTTTATAAAACACTGGTGAGGCCTCACTTGCAGTATTATGAGCAGATATTGTTCCCCTTACTGTATCTCAGTAAGGATGTGCAGAAACTGGAGAGGGTTCAAGGGAAGTTCACAAAAATGATTCCAGGGCTGAATGGCGTCATATGAAGAGTGTCTGATGGCACTGGGTCTGTATTCACTAGAAATCAGAAGAATGAGGGGTGACCTCATTGAAACCTATCGAATGGTGGAAGTGGATGTAGAGAGAATGTTTCCTATGGTAGGAGAGTCTAAGACCAGAGGACACAGCCTCAGAATAGAGGGATGTCCTTTTAGAACAAAATGAGTAGGAATTTCTTCAGCCAGAAAGTAGTGAATGTGTGGATTTTTTTGTAGATGTGGGAAGAAGCCAGAACTGAATACATTACTCCAAGTGGGATCTACCTAAGGTCTTACATAGCTCTAACATTACTTCACAGCTCTTGAACTCAATCCCATGGTATAACCAAAGTTGTATAACAACCTGATATGGACACAAGAGGCTACAGGGCATTGCTCAACCAAGTTCACGGACATAGTCCTCTTCACCATTGAAAGCATGTTCAAAAGGCAGTTTCTCAAGAAAACTGAGTTAATCATTAATGACATACACCATCTGGGATTTGCCCCCTTTACATTACTACCATCAGAATGGAGGTACGGGAGCCTGAAGACACACTCTCAATGTTTTTAAGACCAGTTTCTTCCCCTCTATCAGATTCTTTAACAGCCCATGAGCTCATCTACATACCTCATTATTCACCTTTTGCACTGTACTGCTGCCGCAAAACAACAATTGTCACAAGATATGTCAGTGATAATAAACCAGAATCTAATTCTTATTCTGATTCTGTATGTTTAAAAAGATTAATTTTGTTATCTTGATTTATTAGCTTTATTATGTATATTGAAATATTAGAACATACATTGTTTTGCATCAATGACCAATGCAGATAGAGGATGTGCTGGGGGCATTCCACAACTGTTGCACGCCCACAACTTTTTAATCCTAATTCATACATTTTTGGAATGTGGGAGGAAACTGGAGCACTTGGAGTAAAGGGAGAAACATGCAAACTCCTTACAGACAGTGACGATCTTGCAGCTGCCACTGTAAAGCATTACCCTAGCTGTAGAGCTACCATGCCAAACTGTTAGACCTACTTGACCTAATCTCAATCTTCTAAATAGCCCTCCTGCTCTGGTACCCAGCCCACTGCTACGTTATATCTAACACCAATCCCTGCAGTTCTAAATGGGTTACAGATTTCTTGTCAGGAATGCATGTCTCTCTGCATGTTCCTTCTGGCTGCTTTCACCAAGCCAATTTTGAGTCTTGTTTGCCAAAACACCTTGTATTCTTTCAGCCATAACCCTCTGAACCATCCTACAAGGCACAGCTTCATGATTTTATATTAATTCTTGTGAATCAACTTTGTATCTTACCCCTTGAGAAATTTTAAAAAGCAAAAAGAAAGGAAAAGATGAAATCTGAGGGCAAACTAGCCAATAATATAAAGACAAATACCAAAAGTTTTTTCAGTTATATAAGGCGTAAAAGGGAAGTGAGAGTTGATATTGGACCACTGGAAAATGATGCTGGTGAGGTAGTAATGGGACACAAAGAAATGGCAGCTGAACTTTGCATCTTTCAATCTGTCTTCACTGTGGAAGACACTAGCAGTGTGCCAGAGGTCCGTGGGCATTAGGGAATAGGAATGAGTGCCATTGCTATTACAAAAGAAAAAGTGCAAGGCAACTTCAAAGGTCCAAAGATGGATAAAACACCTGGATCAGATGGACTGCATCCCAGAGTCCTTAGAGGGAGGTTGCTGAAGAGGTAACAGATGCATTGGTCATGATCTTCCAAGAATCACTTGATTCTGGCATGGTCCTGGAGGACTGGAAGATTGCAAATGTCACTTCACTCTTTAAGAAGGGAGGAAGGCAAAAGAAAGGAAATTATAAGCCTGTTAGCATAACCTCAGTGGTTGGGAAAGTGTTGGAGATTTTTTTTTTATTAAGGATCAGGTTTCGAGGTACTTGGGGACCAATGATAAAATAAGTCAAAGTCAGCATGGTTTCTGTCAAAGGAAACCTTGCCTGACAAATCTGTTAGAGTTCTTCAGGGATGTAACAAGCAGGGTGGACAAAGGAGAGGCAGTAGATGTCATTTACTTGCATTTTCAGAAGGCATTTGATAAGGTGCCACACATGAGGCTCACTAACAAGATAAAATCCTATGAGATTACAGGAACAATACCGGCATGGATAGAGGAATGGCTGACAGGCAGAAGGCAATGAGTGAGAATAAAAGGGGCCTTTTCTGGTTGGCTGCCAGTGAATAGTGGTGTTCCTCAGGGGTCAGTATTGAGACCACTACTCTTCACATTGTTTGTAACTGATTTGAATAATGGAGTTGACGGTGTTGTAGCAAAGTTTTTGCAGATGATATGAAGATAGGTGGATGTGTAGGTAGTGCTAAGGAAGCAATGCAATTGCAGCAGGACTTAAGACAAATTGGAAAAATGGCAGCAATGTGGCAGATGCAATACTGTGTTGGGAAATATATGCTAATACATTTTGGTAAAAGGAACAATAGTGCAGACTGTTATCTAAATAGGGAGAAGGATCAAATATCAGAGGTGCAGGTTCCTCATGCAAGACTCCCAGAAGATTAATTTACAGGTTGAGTCTGTGATAAAGAAGGCAACTGCAATGTTGGTATTTATTTCAAGGGGAATAGAATATAAAAGCAAGGAGATATAGTAATACTGAGCCTTTATAAGACACTAGTCAGGCTGCACATGGAGTATTGTCAACAGTTTTAGGCCCCATATCTCAGAAAGGTTGTGTTGTCATTGGAGAGAGTCCGGAGCAGGTTCATGAGGATGATTCTCGGACTGGAGACGTTACCATATGGGGAACATTTGGCAGCTTTGGGCCTGTACTCACTGGAATTTTGAAGAATGCAGGAGTATCTCTTTGAAACCTACCGAACGTTGAAAGGACTAGATAGGATGGATGTGGAGAAGATGTTTCTTATGGTGAGGGTATCCAGAACGAGAGTGCACAACCTCAAAACTGAGGGGCAACCTTTTAGAACAGACGTAAGGAGGATTTTTTTTTAGGCAGAGAGTAGTGAATCTGTAGAATGCTCTTCCACAAACTGTGATGGAGGCCAAGTCGGGGGGTATATTTAAGGCAGAAGTTGATAGTTTACTGATCGGTCTGGGTATCAAAGGATATGACAAGAGGGCAGGTGTATGGGGTTGAGTGGGATCTGGGATCAGTCATGATAGAATGACAGAGCAGACTTGATGGGCTAAATGGTCTAATTCTGCTCCTATGTCTTATGGTCTTATTGTTTAAATTAATTAGTGCAGAAGCATATTCTGTAAATCTATGCAATTATAAAGTATTGGTATTGGTTTATTATTGTCACAAGTACCAAGGTACCAAAGTACAGTAAAAAGCTTCTCTTCACCCTGATCAGGTATTCGAGGTAGAACAAAGTAAAATAATAGCAATGTAAAATAAAGTGTAATGGCTACAGAGAACGTGCAGATAAACAATAAGGTGCAAGATCATAACAAGGTAGATTGTGAGGTCAAAAGTCTATAGTCTAGTCAAACTAGAGTTTCTAGAAAGTATTGGGACCTAGAGGCAAAAGAAAATAAAAATTTATAAGTAATAGCAAGAATCCACTGTTAGACCAGATGGAACCTACTGCCTGAGTGCTGCTTCTGTCCAGAACATTGGAGGGACCCTGCAGCATCACAGCAGCAGTCCGGGAGCAGTGTTGGAATCTGTGGTAAGATGCTGAACTTTAAATAACTTGAGAGACTGTTTCATGGAAAAGAGCACTGCTGTCACTGTGTTTGGATTAGTGCTAGCTTTGTCACGGGGATCGTCGCTTCTGGGAAATGGCGCAAGGTTTAAGAAGAGCTCTGGAACCTTCGTGAGGGTTCGCCCGGTTTGAAAACATAATGGTCTATTAGGGAGCGGAGACTGTGCAGGTCAGAGAATCCGTCTACAAAGTCCGGAGAGACAGCCAGTTTTTTCACCTAATGACTAATTACTGATGACTGATGGAACTAATGGAACTATCAAACTGCCGCACTTGCAAAAAATAGGAGTAAAAGGAAAAGTTGTTTGGTCATTGAATGGAATCCAGTTAAAAAACCTCAGGGTAGACACATTCAATCTCTTTCAAGTGGGGAAGCTGCACATATTCAAAGAAGAAAAAGAAATCCAACTTGACATCTATCTTATACAAGAGGTCCATTCAAGAGTCTGATAACTGTGATAGAAGTTGTCTTTGAGCCCGGTGATATGTGGCTTTTGTATCTTCTGTCCAAGGGGAGAAGAGAGAATGCCTGGGATGGGTGGGGAGTCTGATTATGCTGACCGCTTTACTGAGCCAGCGAGAAATATAGACAGAGTCCATAGAGAGGAGGCTGGTTTCTGTGATGTGCTGAGCTGTATTGACAACTACAGTTTCTTGCAGTCACATACTGAGCAGTTGCCACACCAAGTCATTTTGCATCCAGATAAAATGCTTTCTATGGTGGTTCAGTAAAAATTGATAAAATTCAAGGTGCTCAAGCTGCATTTCTTTAGCCTCCTGAGAAAGCCAAAGAAAATTTATTATGGAATTGTGTATATATCATCATATACTACCTTAGGATTCATTTTCTTGCAGGCATTTGCAAGAAAATAAAGTACAATAGAATTTATGAAAAAAACTATAGAAGTACAGATTGACAAACAGCCAATATGCAAAAGAAAACAAATTGTGCAAATAAAAATATTGAAACCATGAATTTTAGAATCCTTGAGAGTGATGCTGAAGGTTGTAGAATCAGTTCAGAGTTGAGGTGAGTTATCTAGCCAGTTCAGGAGCCTGATGGTTGTAGAGTAGTAACTGTTCCTGAACCTGGTGATGTGGTACCTCCTTCCCGATGGCAGCAGTGAAAAGAGAGCATGGTTTTGATGGCAGGTCGTTGATAATGGGAGCTACTTTCTTGTGGCAGTGCTCCCTGTATACGTGGTCTATGGTGGGGAGGTGCTGCTGAGCTTTCTTGGCTGTGACGTCAACATGGTTGGACCAGGATAGGATATTGGTGGTGTGCACAGCTAGGAACATGAAGCTGTCAGCCCTCTCAACTTCAATACCTTTGATGTAGACAAAACATTTGCACCAACCAATAGGATACTGATTGTGGATGATCAGCTATGATCACAGTGAATGGCAGTGCTGGCTCAAAGGGCCAAAGGGCCTACTCCTGCACCTATTGTCTATAACCCCCTTCCTGAAGTCCTTGACCAGCTTTTTCGTGGACATTGAGGGTGTTGTCATCTAGTAAGCTTTCCGAAATTACTGCAATTGTTGTTAATTAACTTCATAGTCAAATCAAGTAGCTTAGTCTCTTTGTTAATTTTATCTTACTTTTCCATGCTTTGAAGATGGTGAAAGCAATCCAAGTGCTGCGTATTCATCTGTTGGAGCTAGAGAAGGTTAATGACTTGTGCAAAGATTTCTGTAACCGTTACATTGCATGTTTGAAGACAAAAATGAACAGTGAAAACCTGCTGAGTTCTGATCCTGGTGGACCTTATGCTTCTGTTCAAACTCAGGTAAGAAGTAATATCCCTGCTATTATACCTTAAGCTTCTTCCTGACTACCTTGTAACTCTCATGTCTGATTTTGCTTCATATACCTTAAGTATGCTTCCTTCTTCCTCTTGACTGAATGGTCAATCTTTACCCTACCATTCTTCCCCAGTTTCAATGGGACAAACCTATCCAGAACCCCGAAACAGCCTCCACATTTCTGTTGTTTATTTTCCAAGTTCCTGCCATCCTTAATTTGCCCTAATCCAAGTAAAAACTTGCACATACCATCTGCTTCTATCCCTATCAAAGGCTATGGTAAAGATCAGGGAGTTGTGGTCACTTTCTCCGAAATGCTCACCCACTTGACCAGTTTCTTTACCTAGTACAGACACAGTGTGGCCTCCCCTTTAGTTTGCCCCAACATTACTTTGCACTAAAAGCATCTTGAATGGCAAAGCATCTCACTGTTTTAGTGTAGAACCTATAATTTTATTTTATCTTTATGCTTTTCCATAACTGTGTTAAATTCAAATAAATAATGGTCAAAATTGAATGCTCAGTAACTTCAGTATTACAGTGATATTCATAAATGGCAAAGTTAGAAAGGGACAGAGTTCTGAAATGAATAAGCATGATGAATGTAATAAAATGACATTCTGTTGTTTATCAACATAATTAAAAAACTGTATGATTAATCTTTTTATGCATCTTTTATAAAAAAAATATTCTGCCCAGCAGCTTCCTGTTCAGAATACAACTATCAGCACTCTACCTGGCACAATCAGTCCCCAGGGAATTGTGGTTCCAGCTACAGCACTCCAACAGGGAAATGTCACAGTGACTACTGTCAACCCCACACAAGTTGTATCAGGTATGTGGTTGTTAAAAGTAGATGGGTAAACAGCAGGCAGAATCACACAATCTACCTATCTGACATTTGAATTAGCCAAATTTCTTCAAGGAAAGGGAAGACCAAACCCTTGTTTATAATCTGACCTTGAGGGTTATGAAGTAATCATGGTAACTCAGCAGAATCTGATGAAAAGGTTATTCATTCTCATCTGGATTTGAAAGGTTATTGATTGAGATAGAGGAAGAGAGAGACACATGGCACCAAGCTGCAGGCAAAGAGTGGAAAGGCGAAAAAGAGGTTACAGTACTAGAGGCAAACTCTTTTGTATCTGATCTCCTGCCCTGTTGAAGCCACTTTCCAGCTTTGTAGTGGTTCTTCCATTGTTTTTGTGAACTTCGGGACTGTGGTATTGGTTGTTTGAGAGGAACCTAAGAAAGTAGGAGCAGGAATAGGTCACCATTCAGTATGACCAATACTGTTTTCCTTGCATTTGCTTCAGCTTTTCACAGATACCCCTCCCTCCTACACTATACTTTTGAATAACTTTTATTTTATTTGTTTGTTTATTTATTTATTCATTGAGATACAGTGTGGAACAGGCATTTCCGGCTAATAAGCCGCACTGCCCTGCAACTCACTGATTTATCCCTAATCATGGGACAATTACAATGACCAAATAACTGACTAAATGGTATGTCTTTAGATTGTGAGAGGAAACCCACACGATCATAGGAAGAACTCCTTACAGGCAGCGGCAGGAATTGCCTGGGTCACTGATGCTGTTAAGCTTTGTGCTAACTACAGTGCTACTGCGCTGCCCCTGACTTTATTGTACTTTTCATCCTTTGCACTACCAACTGCAGCTTCATTTTATCTACATTATAAACATTCCACAGAATTAACCAATCTAGATGAAGGGTTTCAGCCCAAAGTTTCGGCTATCTATTTTCCTCCACAAATTATGCCTAACTCACTGAGTTCCTCTAGGATCTAGATTCTAGTATTGAGTGATAAAGAAGTACATCACAAAAGCATGCCCTTCAGCCCATCTAGTTCATACAGAAAACAACGTAAACTGCCTATTTTCAAAGACCTACACCAGGACCATAGCCCTTCATATCCCTACGAAGAACATATGAAATTACAGCAGGAGTAGGCCATCTGGCCCAGTGAACCTGCTCCACCATTCAATAAGATCATGACTGATCTGGCCATGGACTCATCTCCACCTACTTTCCTTTTCCCCATAACCTTTAATTGCCCTTCTATGCCAAAATCTATCCAACCTTGTCTTTAAATACATTTACTGAGGTAGCCTCCACTGCTTCCCTCTAACTATCCCTGCAACCATCCAAACTTCTTTTAAACTTCACTTTTAAAAAAATTATGGGAATCATATATAGGCCACAAAATATTAGCCAAGGTGGGAGGTTGAGATTGCAAAGGGGGCTGGAAAAGACATGTAATAAGGGTAATGACACAATTGCAATGGGGGACTTCAATAAGCAAGCGGATTGGGAAAATCAGGTTGGCGTCAGATTGCAAGAGAGGTAATTTGTTGAATGCCTTCGAGAAGGTTTTTAGAGCAGCTTCTGTTTGAGCCTACTCAGGGAAAGGCTATCTTAGATTGGGTGTTGTGCAATACCCAGATCTTATTAGGGAGCTTAATGTAAAGGAGCCCTTTGGAGGCAATGACTGTAATATGATTTAATGCATACTGCAATTTGAGAGGGAGAAGCATGACTCACATGTATTAGAATTGCAATGGAATAAAGGGAATTACAGAGGCATGAGAGAGGAGCTTGCCCAGGTGGATTGGAGGAGGATATTGGCAGGGATGATGGCAGAGCAGAAATGGCTGAAGTTGCCGGGAAGGTGCAGGATAGATATGTCCTACAGAGGAAGAAGTTCTCAATTGGCAGGGGTAGACAACTGTGGTTGACAAAGGAAATTAAGGACTGCATAAAAGCAAGGAAAGAGCATATAAGGGAACAAAAGTGAGTGTGAAGTTGGATGATTGGGAAGCTTTTAAAATCCAACAAAAGGCAACCAAAAAGATGAAGTACGAGGACGAACTAGCCAATAATATAAAGAAGTATACCAAAAGTTTTCTCAGTTATATAAAGAGTAAAAGGGAAGTGAGAGTTGATATTGGACTACTGCAAAATGATGCTGGTGATGTAGTAATGGGGGGCAGAGAAATGGCAGATGAACCTAATGGGTACTATGCATCCGTCTTCACTGTGGAAGACACCAACAGTGTGGCAGAGGTCCGTGAGTTTCAGGGTGCAGGAGTTAGTGCCATTGTTATTACAAAGGAAAAAGTGCTAGGCAAACTCAAAAGGTCTTAAGATGGATAAGTCACCTGGACCAGATAGACTACATCCCAAAGTCCTAAGAGAGGTTGCTGAAGAGATAATGGATAATGGTCATGATCTTTCAAGAATCACTTGATTCTGGCATGGTCCTGGAGGACAGGAAGATTGCAAATGTCACTCCATTCTTTTAGAAGGGAGGAAGGCTAAAGAAAGGAAATAATAAGCCGGTTAGCCTAACCTCAATGATTAGGAAAGTGTTGGAATCTATGTTTTAAGGATGAGGTTTCAGGGTGCTAATGATAAATTAAGTCAAAGTCGTCATGGGTTATGTAAAGGGCAGAAATCATGCAGGGAGATGAGAACTGAATTGAAGAGGCAGAGGATGGAGTGTTTGGCACACCAGTAGTCACAATTTGCAGGGAGTTTGTGAGGAAGGATAAGCAGATGATAGAGCAAAGATGCACCCAGCCAGATGGTTTGATATATGTCTATTTTAATGCAACAACTGTCAGAAGGAAGGTGAATGAATTTAGAGTGTGGATCAATACGATGTTGTGGAATTATGATGTTGTGGCCATTACAAAGACTTAAATGTCTCAGGGGCAGGAATGGCTGCTGAGTGTGCCAGGCTTTAGATATTTCAAAAAGGACAGGGAGCGAGGCAAAAGAGGTGGAGAGTGGCATTGCTAATCAGGGATAGTGTCATAGCTGCAGAAAAGAAAGAAGTCATGGACAGATTGTCTACTGAGTCATTGTGGATGGAAGTCAGAAATCGGAAGGGGGCAATAACTCTATTGGTTTTTTTTTTACAGACCCTCCAATAGTAACAGAGACATTGAGGGGCAGATAGGGAGGCAGATTCTGGAACAGTGCAATTATAGTAGGGTTGTAGTAATGAGTGATTTTAACTTCCCTAATATTGACTGACATCTCCTTAGAGCAAGGGGTTTAAACGGTGTGGAGTTTGCTAGCTGTGTTAAAGAAAGATTCCTGATGCAATATGTAGATAAGCCAACCAGAGGAGAGGCTGTACTTGATCTGGTATTGGGAAATGAACCTGGTCAGGTGACAGATCTCCCAGGGGGAGAGCATTTAGGAGGTAGTGATCACAACTCTATCTCCTTTACCATAGCACTGGAGAAGGATAAGAGCAGACAATTTGGGAAAGAATTTAATTGGGGTGGGGGAAATATAATGCTATCAGGCAGGAACTTGGCAGAAATGCAGCAAATGTTCATGGAGCATTTGCATGGCATTCTGCATAGGTATGTTCCATTGAGGCAGTGAAAGGGTGGTAGGGTAAAAGAACCATGGTGTGCAAAAGATGTAGAATATTTAGTTAAGAAGAAAGAAAAGCTTACAAAAAGTTTAAGAAACTAGGTACCGTTAGAGCTCTAAAAAATTACAAGCGTGCCAGGAAGGAGCTGAAGAATGAAATTAGTAGAGCTACATAGGGCCATGAGAAGGCCTTGGTGAGCAGAATTAAAGAAAATCCAAAGGCATTCTGCAAGTTAGGGGTCAGCGAGAGGTCTTGGTACATATTGGTACCAATGGCATTGGTAGGAAAAGGGGAGGAGTTCCTGAAAACAGACTACAAGGAGTTAGGAAGGAAGTTGAGAAGCAGGATCTCAAAGGTAGTAATCTCGGGATTACTGCTTGTGTCACATGACAGTGAGTATAGGAATAGAATGAGGTGCAGGATAAATGCATGGCTGAGGAATTGGAGCAGAGGCAGGGATTCAGATTTCTAGATCATTGAGACCTCTTCTGGGGCAGGTGTTACCTGTACAAAAAGGATGGGTTGCGCTTGAATCTGAGGGGGACCAGTATCCTGGCAGGGAGGTTTGCAAAGGCTATTGGGTAGAGTTTAAACTAGAATTGCTGGGGAACCAAACAGAAGTGATGGAGGAAAGGGAGGTTGGCTCAAAAATAGACAAAGCTTGGAGACCGTGCAAAAGGGAGGATAGGCAGGTGATAGAGAAGGGACGCACTTAGACCAATGGTTTGAGATGTGTCTATTTTATTGCGAGGAGTATTATGAATAAAGTGGATGAGCTTAGAGTGTGGATCAGCACTTGGAGCTATGATGTTGTGACCATTACAGGGACTTGAATGAATGGTGCTGGGGCAGGAATGGCTACTTCAAGTGCCAGGCTTTAGATGCTTCAGAAAAGACAAGAAGGGAGGCAAAAGAGGTGGAGGCATGGCACTGTTGATCAGAGATAGCGTCATGGCTGCAGTAAAGGAGGAAGTCATGGAGGGGTTGTCTATGGAGTGGAGTCTCTGTGGGTGGAAGTTAGGAATAGGAAGGGTCAATAACTCCATTGGGTGTTTTTTATAGACCACCCAATAGTAACAGTGACATCGAGGAGCAGATAGGGAGACAGATTCTGGAAAGGAGCAATGATAATAGGGTTGTTGTGGGAGATTTGAATTTCCCAAATATTGATTGGCATCCCCTTAGAGAGAGGGGTTTAGATGGAGTGGATTGTGTTAGGTGTGTTCAGGAAGGTTTCTTGACACAATATATAGATAAGCATACAAGAGGAGAAGCTGTACTTGATCTGGTATTGGGGAAATGAACCTGGTCAGGTGTCAGGTCTCTCAGTGGGAGTGCATTTTGGAGATAGTGATCACAATTCTATGTCCTTTACCATAGAATTGGAGAGGGATAAAAATAGACAAATTAGAGAAATGTTTAATTGGAGTAAGGGGGAATATGAAGCTATCAGGCAGGAACATGGAAGCAAAAATTGGAAACGGATGTTCTCAGGAAATTGTACAGAAGAAATGTGGCAAATGTTCAGGGGATGAATGCGTGGGGTTCTGCATAGGTACATTCCAATGAGACAGGGAAAGAATGGTAGGGTACAGGAACCATGGTGTACAAAGGCTGTTGTAAATCCAGTCAAGAAGAAAAGAAGAGCTTACAAAAGGTTCAAAAAACTAGATAATGATAGAGATCAGAATCAGAATCGCTGAGTGTGTGCCTTCAGGCTTCTGTGTATCCTACCTGATGGTAACAGTGAGAAAAGAAGGTTATAAGGCTAGTAGGAAGGAGCTTAAGAATGAAATTAGGAGAGCCAGAAGGGGCCATGAGAAGGCCTTAGTGGACAGGATTAAGGAAAACCCGAAGGCATTCTAAAGTATGTGAAGAGCAACAGGATGAGATATGAGAGAATGGGACCAATCAAGTGGGAAAGTGTATATGGAACAGGAGGAGATAGCAGAGGTACTTAATGAATACTTTGTTTCAGTATTCACTACGGAAAAGGATCTTGGTGATTATAGGGATGATTTGCAGCAGACAGAAAAGCTTGAGCATGTAGATATTAAGGAAGAGGATGTACTGGAGCTTTTGGAAAGCATGAAGTTGGATAAGTCACCAGAACCAGATGGGATGTACCCCAGGCTACGGTGGGAAGTGAGAGAGGAGATTGCTGAGCCTCTGGCGATGATCTTTGGATCATCAATGAGAACGGGAGAGGTTACGAGGGTTGTGGATTTTGTTCCTTTATTCAAGAAAAGAAGTAGAGATACCCCAGGAAATTATAGGCCAGTGAGTTTTACGTCAGTGGTTGGTAAGTTGATGGAGAAGATCCTGAGAAGCAGGATTTATGAACATTTGGAGAGGCATAATATGATTAGGAATAGTCAGAATGACTTTGTGAAAGGCAGGTCATACTTTATGAGCCAGATTGAATTTTTTGAGGATGTGACTAAACACATTGATGAAGGTGGAGCCATAGATGTAGCGTATATGGATTTCAGCAAGGCATTTGTTAAGGTTCCCCCATGCAAGGCTTATTCAGAAAATAAGGAGGCATGTGATCCAAGGGGACATTGCTTTGTGGATCCAGAACTGGCTTGCACACAGAAGGCAAAGAGTGGTTGTAGATGGGTCATATTCTGCATGGAGGTCGGTGACCAGTGGTGTACCTCAGGGATCTGTTCTGGGACCCCTACTCTTCGTGATTTTTATAAATGACCTGGATGAGGAAGTGGAGGGATGGGTTAATAAATTTACTGATGACACAAAGGCTGGAGGTGTTGTGGATACCGTGGACGGCTGTCAGAGGTTACAGTGGGACATTGATAGGATGCAAAACTGGACTGAGAAGTGGCAGATGGAGTTCAATCCAGATAAGTGTGAGGTTGTTCATTTTGGAAGTTCAAATGGCAGTCTGGAGGATTGGCGGGATCTTGAGGTCAGAGTCCATAGGACACTCAAAGCTTCTACACGGGTTGACTCTGTGGTTAAGAAAGCATACGGTGCATTGGCCTTCATCAACTGTGGGATTCAGTTTAAGAGCGGAGAGGTAATGTTGCAGTTATATAGGATCCTGGTCAGACCCCACTTGGAGTACTGTGCTCAGTTCTGGTCGCCTCACTACAGGAAGGATGTGGAAACCATAGGAAGAGTGCAGAGGAGGATGTTGCCTGGATTGGGGAGCAGTCTTTTGAGAATAGGTTGCGTGAACTCGGCCTTTTCTCTTTGGAGTGACGGAGGATGAGAGTTGACCTGATAGAGGTGTACAGTACAAGATAATGAGAAGCAATGATTGTGTGGATAATCAGAGGTTTTTACCTGATAGAGGTGTATAAGGTGATGAAAGGCATTGATCATATGGATAGCCAAGGGCATTTCCCCAGGACTGAAATGGCTAACATGAGGGGGCATGGTTTTAAGGTGCTGGGCAGTAGATACAAGGAGGATGTCAGAGGAAAGTTTTTCACACAGAGAGTGGTGAGTGCATGGAATGCACTGCCAGTGGCATTGGTAGAGGCAGATACAATAAGGTCTTTTAAGATAGATAGGTACCTGGAGCTTAGAAGAATAGAGGACTATGTGGTATGGAAATTCTAAGCAGCCTCTAGAATAGGTTACATGGTTGGTCCAACATTGTGGGCCAAATGGCCCGTAATGTGCTGTTGATTTCTTTGTTTCCATGTTTCTATAAATCTATTAGAATTCTTCAAGGAAATAACAAGCAGAGTGGACAAAGGAGAGGCAGATGTCATTTATTAGGATTTGATGAGGTGGCACGCATGAGGTTGCTTCAGAAGACAAAATCCTCTGGCCTTACAGGAGAGAAACTGGCAAGGATAGAGGAATGGCTGACAGGCAGGAGACAGCGAATGGGAATAAAAGGGGCCTTTTCTGTTTGGCTGCCAGCAACTAGTGGTGTTCCTCAGGTGTCAGTATTGGGATGGCTACTTTTCACATTGTTTGTCAATGATTTGGAAATGGAATTGATGGTTTATGGATGATATGGTGGAGGGGTATGTAATGCTGAGTAAACAATGCAATTGGAACAGGACAGACAAATTGGAAACAACAACACACACAAAATGCTGGTGGAACACAGCAGGCCAGGCAGCATCTATAGGGAGAAGCACTGTCGACATTTCGGGCCGAGACCCTTCGTCAGACAAATTGGAGGAATGGGCAAAAAAACTTGGCAGATGGAATAGTGTTGGGAACTATATGATAATGCATTTTGGTAAGTAACAGTAGTGCAGACTATTATATAAATGGAGAGAAGATTCAAATATCAGTGGTGCAGAGGGACTTAGGAGTCCTCGTGCAAGATTCAACATTTTCTGACCCTATGTCACCTCTTTCTAAACATGTAATTCCATCCCTTACCAACAGAGCCACACCACCACCTATGCATGTCTACCTGTCCTTTCAATGTTAGTATAACCCCCTGGGCCACCTCAGGCTCGCTCAGCTCGTTCTCGTCTGGGGGAGTAGCCTTCGGCCCCGCCAAACTGGGTAATCAGCTGGTGTGGATGCTGTGTGATGTCCCCGCCTCGCCCAAAAACAGACAGTACACCATATGCAATTAAACGAGTACAATTTATAAAGGTTACTATAACTAAGTGATTAATAATGATACAGTGTATATGAAGGAAAAAAAATAAAGAAAAGGCGCCAAACTTATCAAAGTCCAAACCACTTCATGCACAACCGTTGGAGCTCAATTACTGAAGTCTTCTGGCCACCATTCGATCCCCTCAGAACTCCTCGACCCACCGCCTGGGACCAACCACGGTGGTCGACCAGACGCTCCACACGAATCTGTCTTCGTCTCCTCTCCTCACTGAAACCCTTGGGCCTCGGACCCCTGCTCGGGGTCCGTTCTGTCGCCCAGCTTCCAGCATCACTTCCTCTCTCTCTCACCCCCTCGCGCCGACTCCCCAAAATGCCCGCCGACAATCAGTTTACAGACCCACAAGAAAGAATAACATTAATCCCAATTGGTTAACAAACAAATACAATTCACGATATCAGTAATTTTAACCCAAACAAACTTCCAGCACTTATCATAACAAAGAAGCATTCCTACTTTTAACAAAACAAAGAAGCCATTTTGTTTACATACACAGTAAGAAAGAAAAAGAAGAAACCCCCTTTACATTAGGAACATGTATATCCTCTGATGTTAAGCTCCCAACTATGGCCTTCTTTCAGCAACAACTCAGTGATTCAGTGAACAACTCAGCTTCTTCCCCTCTGCCATCCGATTCCTAAATGGACATTGAAGCTTTGGACACTACCTCACTTTTTTAATATAGTATTTCTGTTTTTGCACATTTTAAAAAATCTATTCAATATATGTAATTGATTTACTTGTTTATTTATTATTATGTTTTATTTAATTTTTTTCTCTCTCTGCTAGATTATGTATTGTATTGAACTGCTGCTGCTGTTAAAAAATTTCATGTCAAATGGCGTTGATAATTGATCTGATTCTGATTCTGAGGCCAACAACACCATACTGACCAGTCTTTAATTACGTCACGGGTTTATCCACCTTATTCCAAATGCTACGCGCATTTAACTACAACACCTTCAATCCTGCATTCTTTGCCCGTTTGAATTTTGCCTCCGTGGTGCAATTTGACTCTTTCCTCTTTCTGCATTTATACCCAATCATTAGCCTGTCCTTCCTTACATTCATGTTACATTCATCATCTACTTGTAAAGCTGCTGGCTCAAGCTTAGATCTGTCGTGCTGGTTCGCATCCCCCTCCCAAATTAGTTTAAACCACTCCCAATGGCTCTAATAAACCTGCCCATAAGAATATGGGAGGGGGATGTGAACCAGCACGACAGATCTGATCATGAGTCCCTTGGATTCAAGTGCAACCCATCCCTTTTGTACAGTTCCCACATACCCCAGAAGAGGTCCCAATTATCCAAAAAACTGAATTCCTGCCCACTGTTTCAATTTCTCAACCACGCATTTATCTGCCACCTCATTCTATTCCTATACTCACTGTCATGTCACACAGACAACGATCTTGAGATTACTAACTTTGAGGACCTGCCTGTCAGCTCCCTTCCTAACTCCCTATATTCTTTTTTCAGGATCTCCTCCCTTTTTTGTCATTGGTACCAATATGTAGTATACAACTTCAGCATAACATCCCATCTTCTGAACCCAATAAACACACACAAAATGCTGGAGGAACTCAGCAGGCCAGGCAGCATCTATGGAAAAGGGTACAGTCAACATTTCAGGCCGAAACCCTTCAGCAGGATTGGAGATAAAAAGCTGAAGAGTAGATTTAAAAGGTGGAAGGAGGGGAGAGAGAAACACAAGGTGAGGGGTGAAACCTGAAGGGGAAGGAATGAAGTAAAGAGCTGGGAAGTTGATTGGTGAAAGAGATAGAAGGGAGGAGCACCAGAGGAAGGTGATGGGCAGGCAAGCAGATAAAGTGAGAGAGGGAGTAGATGGGAAATGGTGAAGGATAGTGGGTGTGGGAGGCATTGCTGGAAGTTTGAGAAACTGTTTCGCTAAGCATCTACATTCTGTCTGCCAAAGAAAGCAGAATCTCCCAGTGGCCATCCATTCTAATTCCACTTCCCATTCCCATTCCGATATGACCTCTGCCACTGAGGTTGGAGCAATAACACCTTATATTCTGTTGTATAGCTTTCTACGTGATGGCATGAATATATCAGGTACTTTGACTTACTAATTTTCTTTCTTTATTTAATAGGTGGGGCAGTTTATCAGCCTGTTACCGTGGTTACTCCTCAAGGTCAGGTAGTGACACAAACACATGGAACAATCCGAATCCAGAATGCACAGGTGTGTTATATTTTCATCTGCTTTGTGGGTTCTCAGAGAGAATGGGTTATGGGTCACTGAGGAAATTGTGGAGTCTGGGCAATGATCGTTCATAAACTGTGTAACTACCTGCTTGTAAAATTATTAATTCCATGGAACACTGGTTCAGAAACCTGATCTTGAATACTTTTGCTGCGTCCGCTGTGACAGCCAGGATCTCCCAGCGACCAACCATTATAACTCCACTTCCTATTCCCACACTGACACAGCCTGCTGAGCTACCAGGTTGCGGCTATACACAGATTACAGGAACATATTTTCTTTTCATCTCCAATTTGATGGCATCAACATCAATTTCCCTTACTTCTGGGAACCATTCCCCTCTATTTCCACCCTCCCATTCTTTTGTTTGCCATTATCTTCATGGCCCCTTCAACCCTCCCCCACTTTCATGACTTGCTCATTACACATATCTGCCTTGCTCTTGATCCCCCACCTCCTTCCCTTTTATTCCATCGTCCACTGTCCTCTCTCATCAGATTCCAGCCCTTTGCCTTTGCTGCCAATCATCTCCCAGCTTCTCAAATCATTCCCACTTCTCCATCTCTTCCACCCAACTATCTTTCCCCTCTCACGGCCAACAAATGCTCCTCCCCCTCCCTGAATCCATTTCTTCAGATTTCTGCCCTTTTTTTCCAGTCCTGATGGTCTTGGCCCCAAATATTGACTATTCATTTCCCTCTCTAGATGCAGCCTAACATGCTGAGTTCCTCCAGCATTGTGTGTGAGTTGGCAAGGTTAATCTCCAATTGTATCTTAGAAATATAGAAAGCCTGCAGCACAATACAGGCCCTTTGGACCACCATGCTGTGCCGAGCATGTACTTAATTCAGAAATTACCTAGGGTTACCCATAGCCCTCTATTTTTCTAAGCTCCGTGTACCTATCCAGAAGTCTTTTAAAAGATCCTGTCGTATATGCCTCCACCAATGTTGCCAGCAGCCCATTCCGTGCACTCACCACTCTCTGCGTAAATAAACTTACCCCTGACATCTCCTCTGTACCTGCTTCCAAGCACCTTAAAACTGTGCTCTCTCGTATTAGCCATTTCAGCACTGGGAAAAAGCCTCTGACTATCCACACAATCAATGCCTCTCATTAGCTTATATACCTCTATCAGGTCGCCTCTCATCCTCTGTCACTCCAAGGAGAAAAGGCCAAGGTCACTCAACCTATTCTCATAAGGCATTCTCCCCAATCCAGGCAACAACCTTGTAAATCTTCTCTGCATCCTTTCTATAGTTTCTACATCCTTCCTGTAGAAAGGTGACCAGAACCGAGCATAGTACTCCAAATGGGATCTGACCAGGGTTCTGTAGAGCTGTAACATTACCTCTTGGCTTTTAAGCTCAATCCCATGGTTGATGAAGGCCAATGCACCATATGCTTTCTTAACCACAGAGTCAACCTGCTCAGCAGCTTTGAGTGTCCAATGGACCCTGACTCCAAGATCCCTCTGATCCTCTACACTACCCTTACTATTCTGCCATCATATTTGACCTACCAAAATGAACCACCTCACACTTATCTCGGTTTAACTCCATCTGCCACTTCTCAGCCCACTTTTGCATCCTACCAATGTCCCGCTGTAACCTCTGACAGCCCTCCACACTGTCCACAACACCCCCAACCTTTGTGTCATCAGCAAATTTACTAACACATCCCTCCACTTCCTCATCCAGGTCATTTATAAAAATCACAAAGAGTAAGGGTCCCAGAACAGATCCCTGAGGCACACCACTGGTCACCGGCCTCCATGCAGAATATGACCCGTCTACAACTACTCTTTCTCTTCTGTGGGCAAGCCAGTTCCAGATCCACAAAGCAAGGTCCCCTTGGATCCCATGCCTCCTTAATTTCTCAATAAGCCTTGCATGGGGTACCTTATCAAATGCCTTGCTGAAATTGATATACACTACATCTACGGCTCTACCTTCATCAATGTGTTTAATCACATTCAAAAATTCAATCAGGCTCGTAAGGCACAACCTGCCCTTGATAAATCCATGCTGACTATTCCTAATCATATTATACCTCTCCAAATGTTCATAGATCTTGCCTCTCAGGGTCTTTTCCATCAACTTACCAATCACTGAAGTAAGACTTACTGGTCTATAATTTCCTAGGCAATCTCTACTCCCTTTCTTGAATAAGCGAACAACATCTGCAACCCTCCAGTCCTCCAGAACCTCTCCTGTCCCTATTGATGATGCCAAGATCATTGCCAGAGGCTCAGCAACCTCCTCCCTCACCTTCCACAGTAGCCTGGGTAGATCCTGTCCAGTCCTGGTGACTTATCCAACTTGATGTTTCCAAAAACTCCAGCACATACCCTTCCTTCATATCTGCATGCTCAAGCTTTTCAATCTGCTGTAAGTCATCCCTACAATCACCAAGATCCTTTTCCGTAATGAATACTGAAGCAAAGTGTTGGTTTAGTATCTTTGCTATCTCCTCCAGTTCCATACACACTTTTCCACTATCACACTTGATTGGTCCTATTCTCTCATGTCTTATCCTGTTGCTCTTCATGTACTTGTAGAATGCCTTGGGGTTTTCCTTAATCCTGTCCGCCAAGACCTTCTTATGGCCCCTTCTGGCTCTTCTAATTTCATTCTTAAGCTCTTTTCTGCTCGCCTGATAATCTTCTGGATCTCTATCATTACCTAGTTTTTTGAATCTTTCGTAAGCTTTTCTGTTCTTCTTGACTAGATTTTCAACAGCCTTTGTACACCACCATTCCTGTACCCTACCATCCTTTCCCTCTCTCATTGGAACATACCTATGCAGAATGCTACGCAAATATCTGCTGAACATTTGCCATATTGCCAGGTATATGGAGGAATTTAAGGTGGGGGGTTATATGAGAGGCAGGGTTTAAGTGTTGGTACAACGTTGTGGGCCATAGGGCCTGTACTGTGCTGTACTATTCTATGCTCTATATTCTAAGTTTCTGTCATACATTTCCCCAAGAACATCTGTTCCCAATTTTTGCTTCCAAGTTCCTGACTGATAGCTTCATATTTCCCCTTACTCCAATTGAACGCTTTCCTAACTTATCTGTTCCTATCCCTCTCCAATACTATGGTAAAGGAAATAGAATTGTGATCGCTATCTCCAAAATGCTCTCCCACTGAGAGACCTGACAACTGACCAGGTCCATTGCCCAATACCAGATCAAATACAGCCTCTCCTCTTGTAGGGTTATGTGACCCTCAGGCTTGGCCAGTACGTGTTTGTCGAGGGGAAGACAACTTCTGGCCCCGCCAAACTGAGAAATCTCGTTTGTGTGGATGCTGCGTGATGTGTTGCCCTGTTACAAATCCACACTGAAAAATATCAGACAGTACACCATATACAATGAACTGATTGAACTTCATATATCTTAATCTGAATATAGGGTTAGTAAAGAAAATATAAAGAAAAAGGGCCCATTTTAAGAGTTGTCAAAAGTGCAAGTTGGAGCTCACAAATACGTCCATTCATCAACCATTGACCTCCTCCGAGTGTCGCCAACCTTCAGACCCTTGCTCCTGGTCAACTCCATCCAGTGGTCTTCCAGCTCTCTCCACATGCATGTTCCTTCTCTTGCTGACCAAAGACTGCAAAAATCTGTCTTCCAGACTCACAAGAAAGAACAACAGCACTCCAAACCCCGTTATCTTGAGTCATAACCCAAACATTGCTGCTACAGAGAAACCATTACATTATCAGTGAAACCTTACAGCATGCTACAGTCTCCCCCCACCAAATTTATTCATGTCCTCATGACATTGAGATAATTCGCCAACCCTTCCTGCAAAACACAAAGCCCAATCCAGGTGTAAAAGGCAGTGACATAGCTCTCCAACACAGTAGGGTCACAGTCTGTTCCCCTGGTAGGCCAACCTATCCGGTGGTCTCCTAATTCTTTGAGACCTGTGCACCCATCCGGTTCCGACACTACTGGGGATACTTCTGGTCCACCTGCCGAGACCTCCCCCAATCTGTCACTCGTGCTCACCTGCAACTCGGAGCCCTCTGTCCCATGATCAAACTCCTCTTCCTCCCCTACAGAGTCCCACTGCAACCTAATCTGCCCACAGATAGCCCCCCCCCCCCATTTCACCTGACTCAATTGGAGAAGGGCCAGGAGTCTCTTCCTCAATCAATGGGGAGTTAGCGAAATGCAGCATATACCACACATCCAGGTCTTCATCCTCCAAATGAGTATCCCTCTCAGGGGTGGGGACCGGCCTAACCTCACCCGTTGGGAGCTCAGTAGACACCCCGCGTTTCCGAAGAGTCATCTTACTAGGTGTGGGCTCCAAGTCAGGCTCTGGGTCTACCAGTACTTCTTGACCCAGGGGCAACAGATGGTTCCGATTGAGAATCTTGACAGGCCCAATTCCATCCTCTGGTTTCACCCAGAAAACTGGTAGGTTTGGCATCTGACTCTCCACCACATAGGGTGCAGCCTCCCAGCGGTCAGCCAACATATGCTTTCCAGGTAGCCCAAAATTCCATATGAGGACTCTGTCTCCTGGCTGGAGTTGGGAGAACCTCACCTTTTGATCGTACCTCATCTTATTCCCTCGATTCTGCTTGGCAGCCACCACCCCAACTAATTCATAAGCCCTTTTCAGCTCTCTTCTCATGTCAGACACATACTTCAGATAAATCTTCGGTGGCAAGTCACCCTTGTCAATCCCGAAGCAAAGGTCAATGGGCAACCTCGCCTCGCACCCAAACATCAGATAATATGGCGAGTACCCGTAGCTTCATTTCGTGTACAGTTGTAACTGAACCAGATACCCAAATTTGACTCCACTTGCTCTTCTTGCTGATCTCCAGGGTCCCAAGCATGTCTAGCAAGGTCCGATTAAACCTCTCTGGCTGGGGATCACCCTGTGGGTTATTGGGCGTGGTCCTCAACTTCTCAACTCCAAGCATGCCCAGTAACTCATGGATGATTCTGCTCTCGAAAACCTGTCCCTGATCGCTGTAGTCACATTCATGCAACCCTGTAAAAGTATCAGCAGCAATAGAACACACCTGGAGTCTGGTTTTGCTGTTAACAAAACACTATTTTATTAGTAACTACATAATAGAGTAATTTAAACCAGGCAAATCAAAAATTAATGGTGTTATGCATATATAGGTGTAAATAAAGTTCCCAAACCTATTCAAGCTCAGGTGGTAAGAGTTAGTCTTACGATGGTATGTAAGAAAAGTTCAGATCAGATGCATGGGACTGAAGTGAGATGTTTGTAATCCAAGAGCGAATGTTGTGAGAAGGTAATTACGTTGCTATTCCACAGGTTCCACGACAGCAATACAAAATAACATTAGCAGTAGGTTTTATCTCTGAAGTTGTTCCACTCCACACACGAAGTATCACCGACAGTGATCTTCAACGAATATCCTTTCAACACAAGTGGAACCACACCCGAATTCAGCTACAGGACAGCTCAAAGTGGTGGCCACAGGATACTCAAACAAAATCCACGTATGGATTATCACCAACAGTAGCTTATCACAAAGGGGATCATCTTCAAGGGAACCACCACCCAGGCAACGGTCAACACAAGTAGATTCCACAAGGTTACCCCTATCACATACAACATGATATCCACTTATCCAGTTCCACAACATACAAAATAACTCCCAACAGTGATTTGCCACAGGGGTGCCTTTCTTCAGTGAACTACCACACCCAGACAAAGGGTAAACACACACGTGGTAATTACCTCACCTGGTATTCACGTGGTATTTCTCCTCATCAGAGAACTGTGGACAATCACACTTTTGTAGTCAAATGGAAACAAACTCACCCTCATGGGCTACTTAGTGACAGAGTCCAAACAGTGATCTCTGTGTCACTAGGTTTCTTCTGTTTCAAACCTTCCGCTCCTCTCTGCAAACTTCTTCTAGTAGCAGCAAACTTGTGAGAGTCATTTATCAATACTCTGGATCGATCTCAACTCACCCCTTTTGGGCTACTGAAAGTTTAAACCAGCGACCAACTCACTGGTGTTTTCCATTGACCAAATCCATCTTTACTCTGAGCTGTGTGTCTGTGACTGTCCTTGTATATTCAAAGCAAGCCGCAGAAAAAATGTAAACATTCATTGTCCATCAAATAACTCTCTCTCTCTCTCTCTCTCGCTCGCTCTCTTTCTCTCTCCCTCTCTCCCTCTCTCCCTCTCTCCCTCTCTCCCTCTCTCCCTCTCTCTCTCTCTCTCTCTCTCTCTCCCCCTCCCTCTCTCCCTCCCTCCCTCCCTCCCTTCAAACAGTGCCCAAAAGTCAGTCTCATTCTCCCAGCGCTTTGAAATGACAGTCCACACAAAAAATGAACCCCAGGGGTACATAACACTATGTATTCGCCAGGGGGAGGCCATAATAAATCAAATACTTCTCCCATAACACTTTTGCTACCGTAGATGCCCTCTGGTCCTTGGTAGAAAAAGCCTATCTGGTGTAGTGCTCCGTGATGGCCAGGAAATCCATACACACCAGGTCCAAAGGCCCTGCACTCTGTAGGTAGGACAAGAGAGCTGCCTGCATAGGCAGTCTTCTGCTGTATGCATTAAATGCACGACTTGCAGTATTCTTCGATCTCCAACTTCATTTGGAGTCAGTAGAACCGGTCTCTGAGCAATCCATAAGTCTTTTCCACCCCCAAATGTCCAGAATCATCGTGAGGTAACTTCAACGCAATCCTCAAATACGTCTTGGGCAGAACCAGCTTCACCCCCAGGGCAGGAATGCTCTCCCACTCCTCGTCCCTGACCAGTCCCTCAAACATCCGTCGGGACAAAGCATCCACATCAATGTTCCGACTCCCCAGCCAGTACTTAAGGTCGAAATCATAGGCAGACGATGCTGCCAACCACCAATGGCCTATTGCATCCAGTTTCGCCGAGGTCAGTATATAAGTTAGGGGGTTGTTGTCTATCCTCACCTCAAACTTGGCCCCATAGAGGTAGTCACTCAGCTTATCCACCACAGCCCATTTCAACACCAGAAATTCCAACTTGTGCATGGGATAATTTTTCTCGGAGGGTGACAGACTCTGGCTGACAAATGCAGTGGGTCTCAACCTGGTGCCCTGATCCTGATACAGGACACTCCCCCAAAGCCCTCCCGACTGGCATCCATGTGCAGCACATACAGCAGTCGGGTCTGCAAGAGCCAGCACTGGCGCTTGGGTCAGCAGCTCCTTCATCGACTGAAAGGCCTCTTCACAGTTTGCATCCCACCTCTGTCCAAAGGGCTCCTATGGGCTAAAATACTCTTCACCCTCCTGTCCTTTTGTCCTCCTTGCTTTCTTCCCCAAGGGAGGGTAACCGCACAGAGGCTGATTCAACGGGTGACTCACTTTCGCGTAGTCTTTCACAAACCTCCAATAGTAGCTACAGAACCCGAGGAACGAGCACAGAGCGCTCACAGTCTGGGGTCTTAGCCAAGTGGAAACCATCTCGATCTTAGCTGGATCTGTAGCTACTCCCATTGTGAGACTATGTGCCCAACATAGCTAACAGATGTTTGGCAGAACTGGCACTTGTCCAGAGAAAGTTTTAACCCTTCAGCTTTCAGGCAGCCCGGCACCTTCAGCTGCCTCGCTCCATGTTGTTCCAAGGTGGATCCAAATACTATGAAGTCATCCCGATACTCCAATACCTGAAGCAAGTTCATATCCCCCACTGTCCTCTCCATGACTCGCTGGAAAGTTGTAGGAGTCTGCGATATGCCCTGGGGCATCCTTTCAAACTGGAAGAATCCCAGGGGACGTATAAATGCCGTGTTCTCTTTGTCGGCTTCATTCATGAGGACCTGGTAATATCCACTCCTCAAATCCAAAGCACTGAACAACTTCGCACCCCTCAGACAGGCCAGCGCGTCTTCAACCCTCGAGACCGTATACTTGTCAGGGATGGTGCGCCTGTTCAGAGTCCTACAGTCCACACACATCTGTACCTTCCCATTCTTCTTCTGTGCTGCTGCTATTGGGGATGCATAGGGACTTCGGGACTTGGTGATGATCCCAGCTTCCTTCAACTTACACAAATGCTGCCGCACATCTTCCACCTCTGCAGGGGCCTATCGCCGTGACCTCTCTCTAAACGAGGTGTCCTCGGTCACACGGATAGTGTGGCAAGTGCTCCTGGAACAACCCACATCAAACTTGTCAGTGGAAAAGACACGTTCCAGCTTCAACATCTTCTCTATCAACCTTCTCTTCCACACTGCAGGCACCAGGGAGTCCCCGAAGTTGAATGACTCTGCTGTCAACTTACCCCCCTTTTCCAATAGTTTCTCCCCAGTGTGTCTCACAGGGACTCTGGACATTACCGTCACTGGGAACAGTTGCACCAGGGGCATCCCACGCTTGAAGGTAACCTCCCTCTTCGTTGTGTTCCTGACAATCACTGCCATCCTGCTTGCCGGTACAACCGAGGGCTTCTGCAGGTTGGGCCTCACCAGTACCCCAGCAGGAAATCCCGACTCCCTCTCGAGGTCTTCTGGAGCGTTCACTAAAAGGGCCTTCCCTCAGGCACTCGGTGAAATTTGGGGGTCCCCATCACTCTTGCTGCTTCCCCGGGCCGTACCACCATTGGCTTCGACTGGGTGAACCACACAGTCCCTCGTTTAAATTTGGTATCCAGCCTAATGTGACCACACACTTCCTCAAAAGCAGCCTGGAACACCGGGTGCACTGCCAGTGTCCCCAGAAAGCTCTTGCCTGCCTTCTCCTTGCAGGCCTCCATGACCCTCCTCACAAGAGGGCTGTTGGTTCCCACCAGAATTGAAATGCCACCCTTCTCGACTGGGTCCAGACAAACCAAGAACAGACAAACCAGACAAAGGCAACAAGAACCTCAGGCACTCCCACATTCGGCCTCCAAGAACTCCAGCTTCACTGACAAATGACCGTCGCATGGATAATCACCAGCATTGCTACCCCAAGTCTCCAGTGCTCTGAATGCTGTCACTGTTAGATGCTTCAGGTACCAGTTGTAAAACGAACAGTACAACAATGTGACCTGTGACCCGGTGTCGATTATGGTTTTGGAATAAATACCCTCTATTTGTAGTGACAAACTGCAGCATGGTCCCACTAAGCCTTCAGGAATAGGGTTTTTCACTTTCCAGGTTCCATGGTACATTGCTGGGAACATGTTGCCCCCAGAGACACCAGGCCGTTCCCTCACTGGGTCTCCTCTAATTTTCCCGACACCTCTCCCTGCTTAGGCACCCAGGGGCTCACTCTCCAAGGGGCTTCCCGCTGCTCACATTCCTGCCTGAAGTAGCCCTCTTCGCCACAGTTATAGCAGACAATACCAGCCGCCCCCCTTCTCGCAGAACCCCGGTCACCCACAGCCCTCTGCGTAGTCCGTCCCCTTGGGGTGGCCCTCTCTACTAGTCCTATCATACGGAGGGTCCACACCCGCTGTTAACTCCTGGGACATCTCAATTCTCAGCTCTACCACAATCTCCTTTGCCATTCCCCGGGTTGGGCTGGCTGCGGTCACTTCAGCACAAGGGGCTACTACCGAGGACTGTACCCTGCTGACAGAGCCCTCCGATGTCTCCAAAGCGTTCTCCTCCTCCCGCACCTCTCTAATCAGCTGAACAAATGAGGGAGAGGGAGGCGTCTTATGGGACTGTGGGACACCCCAAGCAATCATGTCCTGTGACTGGGCGCCCTTGGCTATCTGGTCCATCCTTAACTTATCCACCTCAGCCACCTGAATGACCGCCCTGCGCCGCAAACGATTTAGCTTTCTCTCTAGCCAAAAAGTGGAAGCAGAAAGCTTATATGTACAGAGGCTAATCACTCTGTGGGAGGGCAGTGTAACTGCCCTGTAGGTGAGCAGGTTAATTGTATTGTAGATGAACACAGTGCAGTGGCATGCAGAAGTTTGGGCACCCCTGGTCAAAATTTCTGTTCTTGTGAATAGAAGATGAACTGATCTTCAAAAGTCATAAAGTTAAAGATGAAACATTCTTTTCAACCTTTTAAGCAAGATTAGTGTATTATTTTTGTTTTGTACAATCTTAGAGTGAAAAAAGGGAAAGGAGCGCAATGTAAAAGTTTGGGCACCCCAAGAGATTTAAGGCAAACAAGTAGTGAAGTCATGGAACCTATACAAATTAAAAAGGAGGAGACGTTTGCTGTCTTGAGGCAAATCAGAGTAGATAAATCCCCAGGACCTGACAGAGTATTCCCTTGGACCTTGAAGGAGACTAGTGTTAAAACTGCAGGGGCCTTGGCCGATATATTTAAAATGTTGGTATCCACGGGTGAGGTGCCGGAGGACTGGAGGATAGCTCATGTTGTTCCGTTGTTTAAAAAAGGCTCTAAAAGTAATCCGGGAAATTATAGGCCGTATAACCATATAACAATTACAGCACGGAAACAGGCCATCTCGGCCCTTCTAGTCCGTGCTGAACGCTTACTCTCACCTAGTCCCACTTATCTGCACTCAGCCTATAACCCTCCATTCCTTTCCTGTCCATATATCTATCCAATTTTTTTTAAATGACAATATCGAACCTGCCTCTACCACTTCTACTGGAAGCTCGTTCCACACAGCTACCACTCTCCGAGTAAAGAAGTTCCCCCTCGTGTTATCCCTAAACTTTTGCCCCCTAACTCTCAACTCATGTCCTCTTGTTTGAATCTCCCCTACTCTCAATGGAAAAAGCCTATCCATCTCAACTCTATCTATCCCCCTCATAATTTTAAATACCTCTATAAAGTCCCCCCTCAACCTTCTACGCTCCAAAGAATAAAGACCTAACTTGTTCAACCTTTCTCTGTAACTTAGGTACTGAAACCCAGGCAACATTCTAATAAATCTCCTCTGTACTCTCTCTGTTTTGTTGACATCTTTCCTATAATTCAGTGACCAGAACTGTACTGGCCAAATTTGACCTCACCAATGCCTTGTACAATTTTAACATTACATCCCAACTCCTGTACTCAATGCTCTGTTTTATAAAGACCAGAATATCAAAAGCTTTCTTCACCACCCTATCCACATGAGATTCCACCTTCAGGGAACTGTGCACCATTATTCCTAGATCTCTCTGTTCTACTGCATTCCTCAATGCCTTACCATTTACCATGTATGTCCTGTTTCGATTAGTCCCACCAAAATGTAGCACCTCACACTTATCAGCATTAAACTCCATCTGCCATCTTTCAGCCCACTGTTCTAACTGGTCTAGATCTCTCTGCAAGCTTTGTAAACCTACTTCATTTTCCACAACGCCACCTACCTTAGTATCATCTGCGTACTTACTAATCCAATTTACCACCCCATCATCCAGATCATTAATGTATATGACAAACAACATTGGACCCAATACAGATCCCTGAGGCACACCACTAGTCACCAGCATCCAACCTGACAAACAGTTATCCACCACTACTCTCTGGCATCTCCCATCCAGCCACTGTTGAATCCATTTTACTACTTCAATGCTAATACCTAACAAATGAACCTTCCTAACTAACCTTCCATGTGGAACCTTGTCAAAGGCCTTACTGAAGTCCATATAGACAACATCCACTGTTTTACCCTCGTCAGTTTTCCTAGTAATCTCTTCAAAAAATTCAATAAGATTTGTCAAACATGACCTTCCACACACAAATCCACGTTGGCTGTTCCTAATTAGACCCTGTCTATCCAAATAATTATATATACCATCTCTAAGAATACTTTCCATTAATTTACCCACCACTGACATCAAACTTACAGGCCAATAATTGGTAGGTTTACTCTTAGAACCCTTTTTAAACAATGGAAGCACATGAGCAATATGCCAATCCTCCGGCACCATCCCTGTTTCAAATGACATTTGAAATATTTCTGTTAGAGCCCCTGCTATTTCTACACTGACTTCCCTCGAGGTCCTAGGGAATATCCTGTCAGGACCCAGAGACTTTAAGGTGGGGAATATGGGAAGCAGGGTTTGTGGGCTGAAGGGCCTGTAATGTGCTGTACTATTCTATGTACTATGAAAGACTTATCCTCTTTTATATTCCTTAAAATTGCCAGTACTTCCTCTTCTTTAATCATCATAGTTTCCAAAACTACCCTACTTGTTTCCCTTACCTTACACAATTCAATATCCTTCTCCTTAGTGAATACCGAAGAAAAGAAATTGTTCAAAATGTCCCCCATCTCTTTTGGCTCCACACATAGCTGTCCACTCTGATTGTCTAAGGGACCAATTTTATCCCTCACTATCCTTTTGCTATTAATATAACTGTAGAATCCCTTTGGATTTATTTTCACCTTACTTGCCAAAGCAACCTCATATCTTTTAGCTTTTCTAATTTCTTTCTTAAGATTCTTCTTACATTCTTTATATTCCTCGAGCAGCTCATTTATTCCATGCTGCCTATATTTATTGTAGATCTCTCTCTTTTTCCGAACCAAGTTTCCAATATCCCTTGAAAACTATGGCCCTCTCAAGCTTTTAACCTTTCCTTTCAACCTAACAGGAACATACAGATTCTGTACCCTCAAAATTTCACCTTTAAATGACTTCCATTTCTCTATTATATTCTTCCCATAAAACAAATTGTCCCAATCCACTCCTTCTAAATCCTTTCGCATCTCCTTAAAGTTAGCCTTTCTCCAATCAAAAATCTCAATCCTGGGTCCAGTCCTATCCTTCTCCATAATTATTTTGAAACTAATGGCATTGTGATCTCTGGACCTGAATTGTTCCCCAACATATACCTCCGTCACCTGACCTATCTCATTCCCTAACAGGAGATCCAACACTGCCCCTTCTCTAGTTGGTACCTTTATGTATTGCTGCAAAAAACTATTCTGCACACATTTTACAAACTCCAAAACCATCCAGCCCTTTTACAGAATGGTCTTCCCAGTCTATGTGTGGTAAATTAAAATCTCCCACGATCACAACCTTGTGCTTACTATGAATATCTGCTATCTCCTTACAAATTTGCTGCTCCAATTTTCGCTCCCCATTAGGTGGTCTATAATACACCCCTCTAAGTGTTACTACACCTTTCCCATTCCTCAATTCCACCCAAATAGTCTCCCTAGATGAGCCCTCTAATCTATCCTGCCAGAACAATGCTGTAATATTTTCTCTGACAAGCAATGCAACACCTCCCCCTCTTGCCCTTCCAATTCTATCACACCTGAAGCAACGAAATCCAAGAATATTTAGTTGTCAATCACACCCCGCTTGCAACCATGTTTCACTAATAGATACAACATCATATTTCCAGGTATCAATCCATGCTCTAAGCTCATCCACCTTTCTTACAATGCTCCTAGCATTAAAATAAATGCATTTAAGAAATTCTCCACCTCTTACTCTCTGTTTATCCCTAACGGTGCAAACATCTTTACTATCTTCTTTTTCTTCCTTCTCCCCTACATCTTCGGTCTGAGCGCTCCCCTTCTCTATCACCTACCTATCCTCTCTCACACACTCTACAAGCTTTCTCTATTTGTGAACTAACCTCCTCTCTCCTAGTCTCTTCAATTTGATTCCCACCCCCCCAACCATTCTAGTTTAAAGTCTCCCCAGTAGCCTTAGCATATCTCCCCGCCAGGATATTGGTCCTCCTAGGATTCAAGTGCAAGTCGTCCTTTTTGTACAGGTCACACCTGCCCCAAAAGAGGTCCCAATGATCCAGAAACTTGAATCCCTGCCCCTTGCTCCAATCCCTCAGCCATGCATTAATCCTTCACCTCATTCCATTCCTACTCTCACTGTCGTGTGGCACAGATAGTAATCCTGAGATTACTACCTTTGCGGTCCTTCTTCTCAACTCCCTTCCTAACTCCTTACATTCTCCTTTCAGGACCTCTTCCCTTTTCCTACCTATGTCATTGGTACCTAAATGTACCATGACCTCTGGCTCCTCACCCTACCACTTCAGGGTATCTTGGATGCGATCAGAAACATCCTGGACCCTGGCACCAGGGAGGCAAACTACCATCCGGGTCTCCTGACTGCGTCCACAGAATCACCTATCTGACCCCCTAACTATCGAGTCCCCTATCACTACTGCCTTCCTCTTCCTTTCCCTACCCTTCTGAGCTGCAGGGCCTGACTCTGTGCTGGGGGCACAGCCACTGTTGCTTCCCCCAGGTAGACTGTTCCCTCCCCAACAGTACTCAAATAGGAGTACTTATTGTCAAGGGGTACAGCCACTGGGGTACTCTCTAATACCTTACTCTTCCCCTTCTCCCTCCTAACCGTGACCCACCTGTCTGCCTCCCTTGACCCTGGTGTGACCACCTACCTGTAACTCCTCTCTATCAACTCTTCACTCTCCCTAACCAGCCGAAGGTCATCAAGCTGTAGCTCCAGTTCCCTAACACGGTCCCTTGGGAGCTCTAGCTCGGCACACCTGGTGCAGATATGGACGTCTGGGAGGCTAGGAGACTCCAGGACCTCCCACATCTGACACCGAGAATAGCAAGCTGCCCACATAATCATAATTCCCCCTTTTCTCAAATAATAGGAAAAATTGAAAACTAAACCTACCTTGCCTTGCCTGTTTCTGCCTAAGCCCATTGAGCCAAAGCCTTAAGCCTTCACTCTGCTCCCGGCTCACTCCGCTTCCCGCAAACGACGCTGCCCGCTGTATAAGGCTGTGTTTCT
Organism: Hypanus sabinus; assembly: GCF_030144855.1. Taxonomy (NCBI): domain Eukaryota; kingdom Metazoa; phylum Chordata; class Chondrichthyes; order Myliobatiformes; family Dasyatidae; genus Hypanus; species Hypanus sabinus. The sequence continues at coordinate 191,290,130 of NC_082709.1, forward strand.
TTTAAATCTTCCGCGCTTCACTGCCCGATCGCCTGCGCAGTGCCGCCTCTCTTAACCTCGATGAGAAGAAAAAATCAAAATGGCTCCCAAAGCACTCCTGTTCTGATTCTCAGACTTCATTCTCCAAATTAAACCAGAATCAGGATTTCTGTCCTTTTAAATTTTCCATGCTTCACTGCCCAGCATCACTCGCCTGCACAGTCCCACCTCTCTTAACCCCAATGAGAAGAAAAAATCAAAATGGCTCCACAGCACTCCCGTTCTGATACGCATACCCTTTGATGCCTGGCTAATCAAGAATTTATCTATCTCTGCCTTAAATACACCCAATGACTTGGTCTCCACAACAACTCGTGGCAACAAATTCCACAGATTTACCACCCTTGACTAAAGTAGTTTCTCCTGTTACGAACCCCGTAACTGGGTCACTTACCAGCAAAGATAGAGAGGTCTATTGAAGTCTGATGGTACTATTTTAACAGTATTTATTGATAAAAATACACAAAATAATATCAATGCAAACATACAGATAATATACATCGTCAATACTAAATCTAAAAGCGCAGGTATAATAATAATCAATAAGAAATAGCTCTATCGTTGTCTAGGGGATAATGTATTGTCCAATGGAAATATAAAAGTCACTGTTAGTTCGTTCAAGCTGCAGCGTTTTGGTTTGAGAGAAAGACGGGTTAAAACTTGCCCAGTCCTTTAATGATGTCAATCCTTTGAGAGTCGTTGGGAGTTGGTTTTCCCGTTGTTAGCTAAAAGCCATTCTCCCGTGGTAAAAGCCACCGGTTCCAGGGCAAATGGAACCGAACACACGTGGCCTCCTCCCACCGGCTTCCGCTATTACGGGATCGCTAGCGTTTCTTCTGGTGCGTCTGAGAGGCTGTTCCCACAGATCCTCTTTTATCCTGACTCACAGGGTCTCAGATGTCAATCAGGTTGGGGTGATGCAATCCCTCCCTCAACCAGCCCACTTTGCCCGAGGGCTGCCACGTAGCACAGTATTGTAATACACAAATCCGTCTCCAAGAGACAATGGCCGTTTCCCATAGCTTTTATATCGCCGGGGGGGGTCAAGACATTCCGCACGTCTCTCTCTCATTTCCTGGGTCTCCTGACCCAAATCAATAGCGATCCTGCGATTCTGAAAAAGGAGGGGGCTACCCCACACCCTTCGGCCCCTCAGAGCTGTGGTACATTCATAACACTCCGCTTTCAATTCTAAATTGATAAAGTCCCTCTTGTCCTAGAATCCTCTACCATGGGAAATAACTTTGCCATATCTAACTTGTTCAGGTCTTTTAACATTTGGAATGTTTCTATGCGATCCCCCTTTGTTCTCCTGAACTCCAGGGAATACAGCCCAAGAGCTGCCAGACGTTCCTCATACAGTAACCCTTTCATTCCTGGAATCATTTGCATGAATCTTCTGTGAACACTTTCCAATGTCAGTACAGGTATCCCCCGCTCTACAAATGTTCAGTTTACGTCGCTTAGCTTTTACAAAAGACCTACGTTGGTAACCTGTTTTCACATTACAAAGAGGGTTTTTGCTTTTACGAAAATTTTTCCCATATAAATTAATGGTTCTTCGCTTTACACCATGGAGCCTTTGTAAAGGGGGGGAGGGACACCTGGATATCTGTTCTAAAATAAGGAGCCCAAAATTGCACACAATACTCCAAGTGTGGTCTCACGAGTGCCTTATAGAGCCTCAACATCACTTCCAGGCTTTTATATTCTTTACCTCTAGAAATGAACGCCAACATTGCATTCGCCTTCTTCACAACCGACTCAATCTGCAAGTTAACCTTCAGGGTATCTTGCACGAGGACTCCCAAGGCTCTTTGCATCTCTGCATTTTGAATTCCCTCCCCATCTAAATAATAGTCGGCCCATTTATTTCTTCCACCATACACTTTCCAACATTGTATTTCATTTGCCACTTCTTTGCCCATTCCCCTAAACTATCTAAGTCTCTTCGCAGGCTCACTGTTTCCTCAACACTACCCATTCCTCCACCTATCTTTGTATCATCAGCAAATTTAGCTACAAATCCATTAATACCATAGTCCAAGTTTTTTAAAAGTTTTCTGTAAGACCATTAGATTTAGGAGCAGAAGTAGGCCATTCGCCCCATCGAGTCTGCTCCACCATTCAATCATGGGCTGATCCACTTCATCCAGTCATACCTACTCCCCTGCTTTCACACCATACCCTTTGATGTCTTGGCTAATCAAGAACCTATCTACCTCTGCCTTAAATACACCCACTGACTTGGCCTCCACAGCTACTCATGGCAACAAATTCCACAGATTTACCACCCTCTGACTAAAGTAATTTTGCTGCATCTCAGTTCTAAAAGGACATCCTTCAATCCTGAAGTCGTGCCCTCTTGTCCTAGACTCCCCTACCATGAGAAATAACTTTGCCATATCTAATCTCTTCAGGCCTTTTAACATTTGGAATGTTTCTATGAGATCCCCCCTCATTCTCCTGAACTCCAGGAAATACAGCCCTTCTTATTTGGAATATATCTGTCTTGCACTTCCCTCATTTTTCACAGAAACTCCAGCCATTGCTGCTCTGCTGTCTTTTCTGAAATTGTCCCTTTCCAGTCAACTTCGGCCAGTTCCCCTCTCATGCCATTGTAATTTCCTTTATTCCACTGACATACTGACACATTGGATTTTATTTTTTCCCTCTCAAATTTCAATGTGAACTCCATCATATTGCTATCACTGTTCCCTAAGGGTTCCTTAACCGTAAACTCTCTTTTCACCTCTGGATCATTGCACAACATCCAATCCAGCACAGCTGATCCCCTAGTGAAATCACAACAAGCTGTTCTACAAAGACATCCTTTAGACATTCTACAAATTCTCTCTCTTGAGGTCCGGTACTGACCTGGTTTTCCCAATCCACTTTCATGCTAAAGTCCCTAATGATTATCATGACATTGACTTTCTGACATGCCTTTTCTATCTCCTACTGTGATTTATAATCCACATCCCGGCTGCTGTTTAGAGGCCTGTGTACAACTGCCATTTGGGTCCTTTTACCCTTGCCATTTCTTAACTCAACCCATAGAGACTCTACACCTTCCAATCTTATGTCAACTCTTTCTAATGATTTAATATTATTTCTTTTACACAGAGCCACAGCATCCCCTCTGCCTATTAATCTATCTTTCCGATACACCATATGTCCTTTGACTTTCAGCTCCCAATGGCAGCCATCCTTTAGCCAAGTTTCAGAGATGGCCACACTATCATATTTGCTGATCTGTAACTGAATTTCAAGATAGTCCATTTTATTTCTTATGCTGCGTCCATTCAAATATAACACTTTCAGTCCAGTATTTGTTGGTTTCTGTCTTAATTGCACTATGCCTCTATTGTGATGTAACTCATCCCACTGGCTGTGATTAAGCCTCATCTCCTGCCTGTTCTTTCTATCATCTCTGTTGCACGCAATCTTTGGTATATTTCTATTTTCCCCTTCCTCAACCCTATCACTCCGGTTCCCATCCCTCTGCCAAATTAGTTTAAACCCTCCCCAACAGCTCTATTAAATGTGTCCCACTAGGATATTAGACCCCTTTGGGTTTAAGTGTAACCTGTCCTTTTTGTACAGGTCATACCTTCCCCAGAAGAGTCCCCATTGATCCAGGAATCTGAAGCCCTGCCCCCTACACCAGTCTCTCAGCCACACATTAATATGCCTGATCATGCTATTCTTGCACTCGCTAGCATGTAGTACAGGCAGCAAACCTGAGATTACTACCCTAGAGGTCCTGCTTTTCAGCTTCCTACCTAATTCCCTGAATTCTCTCTTCAGGACCTCCTCCCTTTTTTGACCTATGTCATTGGTACCAACGTGTACCAAAACTACTGGCTGTTCACCCTCTCCCTTCAGAATACTCTGCACCCGATCAGTGACATCCCATACCCTGGCACCTGCAGGCAATACACCATGCAGGTATCTCTATCAGGCTGACAGAACCTCCTGTCTGTTCCCCTCACTATGGAATCCTCTATGACTACTGCATTCCTCATCTTCTTCTTTTCCTTCTGCACCATGGAACCAGGCTCAGTGCCAGAGACCCGATCACCGTGGTCGTCCTCTATCAGGTCATCCCCTCAACCACATCCAAAACGATATGACGATTACTGGGGGTGATGGCCACAGGGATGCTCTCTATTATCTGAGCTCTTCCCATCCCTTCCCTGACAGTCACCCACTTATCTAACTCCTGCAGCCTCAGGATGACTGACTCCCTGTAGCTCCTCTCTATCTCCTGTTCACTCTCCCTAATAAGCTGTAGGTCATCGAGCCGCAGCTCCAGATCCCTAACACGGTCTCTCAGGAGCTGCATCTCGGTGCATCTGGAATTACAGAGGCATGAGAGAGGAGCTTCCCAGGTGGATTGGAGGAGGATGCTGGTGGGGATGGTGGCAAGGCAGAGATGGCTGAAATTTCTAGGAATAGTTCACAAGGCGCAGGATAGATCTGTCCCACGGAGGAAGAAGTTCTCAAATGGCAGGGGTCAGCAACCGTGGCTGAAAAATAAGTTAAGTACTGCATAAAAGCCAAGGAAAAGGCATATAAAATAGCAAAAGTGAGTGGGAAGTTGGATGATTGGGAAGCTTTTAAAATCCAACAAAAGGCAACTAAAAAAGGGAAAAGATGACATATGAGGGCAGACTAGCCAATGATATAAAGCAGGAAAAGGGAGGTGAGATTTGATATTGGACTATTGGAAAATGATGCTGGTTAACTTCATTTGAACTTAATGAATACTTTGCATCTCTCTTCACTGTGGAAGACACTAGCAGTGTGCCAGAGGTCTGTGAGTGCCATTGCTATTACAAAGGAAAAAGTGCCAGGCAAACCCAAAGGTCTTAAGGTGGATAAGTCACCTGGGCCAGCTGGACTACATCCCAGACTCCTGAGAAAGGTTGCTGAAGAGATAATGGATGCATTGGTCATGACCTTTCAAAAATCACTTGATTCTGGCATGGTCCCAGAGGATTGGAAGATTGCAAATGTCACTCCACACTTTAAAAAGGGAGGAAGACAAAGAAAAGAAACAGATACAGAAAGGGGGCAATAACTCTACTGGGTATTTTTGTAGACTCCCCAATATTAACAGGGACATAGAGGAGCAGATAGGGAGGCAGATTCTGAAACGTTGTAATAATGATAGGGTTGTTGTGATGGGAAATTTTAACTTTACTAATATTGACTGGTATCTCCTTAGAGCAAGGGGTTTAGATATGGTGGAGTTTGCTGGGTGTGTTCATGAAGGTTTCCTGACGCAATATGTAGATAAACCAACCAGGGAGAGGCTGTACTTATCCGGTAAAGAAGGCAAATGTAATGTTGGCACTTATTTCAGGGGGAATAGAATATAAAAGCAAGGAAATAATCCTGAGCCTTAATAAGACACTAATCAGCCTGCACTTGAAGTATTGTCAACAGTTTTGGGCTCTATATCTCAGAAAGGGTGTGTTGTCATTGGAGAGACAATGGGATAGATCTACATCATGGGGTAGATGTAGAAAGGAATTTTCCCATGGTGGGAGATTCTCAGATATTTAAACAAGGCATAGGCTCAGGATAGAGGGGCGTACATTCAACATAGAGATGCAGAGAAATTTCTTTAACCATAGAGTAGTGAATTTGTGGAACTTGTTGCCATAATCAGCTGTGGAGGCCAGGCCGTTGGGTGTATGTTAGGCAGAGCTTGATAGGTTCTTGATTAGTCATGGCATCAAAGATTACGGGGAGAAGGCCAGGAAATGGGGTTGAGGAGGGAAAAAGAGAATCAGCCATGATTGAATGGCAGAGCAAACTTGGTGGTCCTAATGCTGATCCTAAGTCTTATGGTCTTATGATTCCAGGAATGAAGGAGTTAACATGTGAGGAGCACTTGACAGCTTTGGGTCTGTTCTCACTGGAATTTAGAAGAAGGTGGGGGGGGTTGTCATTGAAACCTACCGAATGTCAAAAGGACTAGATTAGGTTGATGTGAAGAGGATGTTTCCTATGGTGTGGGTATTAAGAACTAGAGGGCACAGCCTGAAAATTGAAGGTGGACCTTTTAGAATAACAGAGCTAAGGGGAATTTCTTTCTAGCCAGAGAGTAGTGAATCTGGAATGCTTTGCCACAGACTACGGTGGAGGCCAGATCTATGCATTTATTTGTGGAAGTTGATTGTTTTCTGATCAGTCAGGGCATCAAAGGATGTGGCGGAAAGGCAGGTGTATGGGATTGAGGCATGATGGATTGGCAGAGCAGACACGATAGGCCAAATGGTATAATTCTGCTTCTATCTCTTATGTTCTTCTTGTCTGAGATTTGTCTACAGCTGGATTGTTTCAAGTATGTGCTTAAATGTCTGGTTACTTATCCATGTTCAAATGCCCTGGATAGTTTACTTTGCTCACCCTAGAATCTCCTGGATAATGGTCTCCTGTTGAAATGCCCTATATAGTATCTCCTGTTTAAATGCCCTGGCTTGTTATCTGCTGTTCAAATGTCCCCAGGTAGGTATCTGATGTTTAAATGTCCTGGATAGTTATCTCCTTTTTAAATGTCCTGGATGGTATACTGTGCTCCTGTTTAAACGCCCGGATAGATATCTCCTGTTTAAATGCCTCGGATAGTTACCTCCTGTACAAATGCACTGGATTGTTAGCTCATGTTTAAATATCCCAGATAGTTTTCTCCTGTGTAAATGCCCCAGACAGTTATATCCTGTTTAAATGTCCCCAGATAGCTATCCCCTGTTTAAATACCTCAGATAGTTATCTCTTGTTTAACTGTCCCTAGATTGTTATCTCCTGTTTAAATGCCTTGGATAGTTACCTCCTGTATAAATGCACTGGATTGTTAGCTCATGTTTAAATATGCCAGATAGTTTTCTCCTGATTAAATGCACCAGATTGTTATCGCCTGTGTAAATACCCTGGATAGTTATCTTCTGTTTAAATGTCCCAGGTAGTTATCTCCTGTTTAAAAATGCCCAGATAGTTATCTCATGTTTAAATGTCCCAGGTAGTTATCTCGTGTTTAAATGACCAGGATTGTTATCTAATGTTTAAATGCCCTGGATATTTATCTCCTATTTAAATGTCCCTAGATAGTTATCTGCTAACTAAATGTCCCTGGATAGTTATCTCTTGTTTAAGTGTCCCCAGATTGTTATCTTCTGTTTGACTGCCATGGATAGTTATCTTCAGTTAAATGTCCTAGGTAGTTTAAATGTCTTAGCTGGTTATCTCCTGTTTAAATGTACCAGGTAATTACCTCATGTTTAAGTGTCCCAAGATTGTTATCTCCTATTTAAATGCCTGGGATTGTTATCTCCTGTCTAAATGTCCCAAACATTTATCTGCTTTTTAATTGCACTGATTTGTTATCTCCTGTTTAAGTGTCCCCAGATAGTTACCTCCTGCTTAAATGTCCCGGACAGTTATCTCCTGTTTAAATGCACTGGTTTGATATCTCCTGGTTAAATGTCTCCAGATAGTTATCTCCTGTTTAAATGTCCCCGGATATTTAACTCCTGTTTAAATGTCTCCAGATAGTTATCTCCTGTTTGAATGTCCAGGATTGTTATCTCCTGTTTAAGTGTCCCTGGATATTTATTTCCTGTTCAAGTGTCCGGGATAGTTATCTCCTGTTTAAATTTTACCTGATTGTTATCTCCTGTTTAACTGTCCACAATAGTTATCTCCTGTTCAAATGTCCCAGATAGTTATCTCCTGTTTAAATGTCCCTGGATATTTAACTCCTGTTTAAATGTCCCGGATTATCATCTCCTGTTTAAATGTCTCCAGATAGTTATCTCCGAGTAGTTTTCTCCTATTTAAGTATCCTATTTAAGTATCCCAGATAGTTATCTCCTGTTTAAATGTCCAGGATTGTTATCTCCTGTTTAAATGTCTGGGATTCTTATCTCATGTTTTAATGTCCCTGGATTGTTACCTCTTGTTTAAATGTCTCTAGATAGTTATCTCCTGTTTAAGTGCCCCTGATAGTTATCTCCTGTTTAAATGTCCCCAGATAATCGCTTGTTTAAATGTCCTGGATTGTTATCTCATGTTTTCCTTCTTTATCAATCATTTCATTAATTTAAAAAAGAGTATATATATAAACAAGACAAGAATTATCTCAAATATCTATATTGATAACAATTGATATAAAAGGTAAAATAAACATTATCAAGATCATACATAGTATTAATCTAATAGTATGTAATAGTATCTAATAGTAAGATAATCGATTCTCCTCTTATTTCATGAAAAGAAGAAAAAAAGATAAAGAAACTTTTATAATTTTTATATTAAAAAAAACCACTAGACAAAAAAAGTGAGATAAAATAAGGAAAAGGAAACTGGGCAGTTCATACTGAGAGTGAAAGCAAGAAATAAGAAAAACTTTCTGATCAAATCCAACATTTCGAGGAGGAAATCGTAAGAGCCATAAATCAAACCATATGAAAATATTGATTAAACAGTTGCCACATTTCCTCAAATTTAAAGGATGTATCAAATGTCTGACTTCTTATTTTCTCTAAACTTAAACAGGACATAATGGAAGTAAGCCAATATAGAGCAGTAGGTGGATTAGAGTCTTCCCATATAAGCAAAATGGCTCTCCTAGCCAATAAAGTTGTAAAGGCTATCATCTGTTGAGCGGAACAGGAATATATCCTGCTTCCGATGGAATGATCCCAAAAATTGCTGTAAGTAAATTCGGTTGTAAATCCAAATTCAAGAGTTTTGATAAAGTTTTAAAGACTTCTTTCCAAAAATTATGTATCTTGATGCAAGACCAAAACATAAGTGTTAAAGTAGCCACCTCAATATTACATCTGTCACAAATAGGATTCATTTTGGAAAAGATACGGGCTAATTTATCCTTTGACATATGCGCTCAATGCGCTACCTTGAACTGTATCAAGAAATGACAGGCACAAATAGATGAAGTATTTACCAAATGAAAAATGTTATCCCATTGATTATCTGAGAGTGACTCTCGAAATTCCAATTCCCATGCAGCTTTAATTTTATCGTTAGATAACATACGCAAATTCAATAACCATTTATAAATTATAACTATCAGTTCTTTTTGAAATGGTTTAACCTGAAAAAGAGTATCTATTATATTGGGTGAATAAGCAGAGGGACAATTTGGAAGTAAACTATGTAAAAAATTCCTAATTTGTAAATATCTAAAAAAAAGTGTGCATTAGATAGGTCATATTTGTCCACTAACTGAGTAAAAGACATTAAACAATCCCCCATAAATAAGTCTAAAGAAGTTACTATTCCTTTGGTTTTCCAAATTAAAAAGGTCTGTTCGGAAATTGATGGTTTAAAAAAAATTGATGGATTTTACTAGAAAGAACAAAATTATTAAACTCAGAAGAATCTACGAAACTGAAACCAAATTCTTAACGTATGTTTACTCATGGGATTAAGGTCTCGACTACCAATCTTAGAAAGCAAAAAAGAAAGAGGAGCTCCCAGTAAAGAGGCCAAAGAATACCCCTTCACCGTTTTTCTCCAAATCCACCCATAAAAGGACAGACCTGTATGTCTGAGAAATGAATCCAAAAAGAAATATATCAAATATTAATCGCCCAGTAATACATTCTAAGGTTTGACAAAGCCATACCACCATACTTTTTTAAATTTCTGCAATAAAGGTTTACTCAATCTAGGATTTTTATTATTCCAAATGTAAGATAGAATTTTAGAGTCTATTCTATGAAAAAAACAGTCTAGGAATGAAAAAAGGGATTGCTTGGAATAAATACAGAAACTTCGGTAACACTATCATTTTAATAACATTAATTCGACCAATTAATGATAATGTCATAGGAGACCATTTAGAAAGTACTTGTTGTGTGTATTCAATTAATAGAAGAAAGTTATATTTATACAGGTCCTTAAAATTTTTGGTAATTTTAATACCAAGATAAGTGAAGTTATTTTTAGCAATGCTAAAAGGAATTAGATCATATTGATCCAAGTAGTTATTAATAGGAAATAACTCACTTTTGTGCAAATTTAATTTATATCCAGAAAAACCACTAAATTAAGTATAGATAACATAGCAGGAATAGATTTCTTAGGATCTGAAATATAAACTAACAAGTCATCTGCATACAACAAAACCTTATGCACTTTATCTCCTCTCTTAATACCTTGAACCTTATTGGAGTCCTGAAGAGCAATAGCAAGAGGTTCTAGAGCCAGGTTGAATAACAGCGGACTAAGAGGACAACCCTGCCGGGTAGCTCTGTATAACCTAAAGCCTAAATAACCTATAACCTAAATAAGGATATTTTTGATTGTTAGTTATAACCGCCGCCATAGGAGCTTGATAGATCAACTTAATCCAGGAAATAAAACCTGGACAAAAATTAAATCTTTCTAAAACCTTGAATAAATAGGGCCATTCTACCCTATTAAAGGCTTTCTCTGCATCAAGGGAAACAACACATTCAGATTTTTCAGATGGAGAGGAACGAATAATGTTCAATAATCTCCAAATATTAAAATATGAGTATCTATTCTTAAGAAATCCAGTTTGATCGTTAGAAATAACCTTAGGTAAAATATTCTCAAGCCTTTTAGCCAAAATCTTAGAAAGAATTTTATAATACACATTTAATAAGGAAATTGGTCTGTAAGAGGCAGATTCAGATAAGTCTTTTTCTTTTTTGGAAATTGATGCCTCATAGAAAGTGTTTGGGAGGGTCCCAGAAGATATAGAATCAGTGAAAATTTGGCATAAATGAGGTTTAAGTATTTCAGTAAACATCTTAAAAAATTCTACCTTAAATCCATCCGGTCCTGGAGCTTTACCTGATTGAAAAGAGGATATAGCCCTTGCTATTTCCTCTTGATTAATAAGTGCATCTAATGTATTCATATTTTGAATAGAAATTGTGGGTATATTCAATCTTCGCAGAAATTTATTCATAAAAGTAGTGTTGTCTGGAAAATCTGATTTATAAAGGTTAGAGTAGAAATCCAAAAATACCTTATTAATTTCCTGACAATCTGATTTTTCAGTTCTATCAGTTCTTCCTATTTTCAAAATCTACCTTCCAGCCATAGTTGCTTTAAGTTGAGCAGCCAACTATTTACCTGACGTATCTCCATGTATTTTAAATTGACTTTTAGATTTCAAAAGTCGCTACTCAATGGGATAAGTCAAAAGCAGATCATGCTGTGTTTGAAGTTTCATCCTTTCCTTATATAAATCTTCAGTAGGTGATACTGAATAAACTTTATGTATTTCTTTAATCCTGTTAGTAATCACTAAAAGCTCCGCTTCAGTTTTCCTTCTTAAAGCTGCTGAATATGAAATTATCTGTCCCCTAAGAAGAGCTTTCATCACATCCCAAATAACCAAATTTGTCATTCCCTCAGTTGTATTTAATTCAAAAATTAAAGAGATTTGCTCTTTAATAAAACTTACAAATGCTGAATCATGGAGCAGTGTAGCATTAAATCTCCACTGAGATGCATTCTGTATATTATCAGGGAACTTCAGTATTAGTTTTGTGGGCGCATGATCCAACAACGCATTAGCGTCATACACACAATCAGCAACAGAAGACACCAATCGCATATCCATCAGAAAATAATCAATTCTTGAATATTTATGATGTACATGTAAAAAAAAGAAAACTCCTTATCTTTAGGATGGAGAAATCTCCAAATATCAACCAAACCATATTCTAGTTAAAAAGGAATTAATACAGGATGCATCCTTATTAGGAAGCCATGGATTGGTTGATGACCTGTCAATCAAAGGATTAGGACAATAGTTAAAGTCACCGCCCATAATCAACTTATATTAATTTAAATTCGGCAGTGCAGAAAATAACCTCTTAAAAAATTCAGGGCTATCTACGTTAGGTACACACACACACACACACACACACACACACACACACACACACACACACACACACACACACACACACACACACACACACACACACACACACACACACACACACACACACACACACACACACACACACACCAAAGCCACCTTTTGACCACATAACAAGCCAGTAACAATTACCGTAGATTCCGGACTGCAGAGCGCACCTGATTAAAAGCTGCACGCTCTAATTTTAGAAAGAAAATCAATTTTGTACTTGTACAAGCCGCACCGGATTTTAAGCTGCAGGTGTCCCACGTTGTAATATGACATATTTACACAGAAAGATATTACACGTGAGGATTTTTTAACTTTTAATTAAATCCGTATGGTAACATAAACAAATATATATTGCAAATGCTTTTTTTCGAACAGTGCCTGTAACACAGCTACTTTTAAATATACATACGTATCAGTAACACACAAATTACGTTGCGTATACTTTTTTACTGAACAGTGCACGAACAACATTCCAATATCTCCTAACGACTGGTAAAAAAAATATATATACTGCAGCCTACCAGGAAAAGTTATTGATCGCCTTCTTCATCTTCCTCCTGCGCACTAAAACCATCAAAGTCCTTCAGTGTCCGAATTGAATAAAACCTAAGGATCTCGTCACTCACTTCAGTCTCTTCGTTGTCGCTCTCACTTGAGCGCACGCGGTCCTCTTCATCATGCAGCAGTCCAGCCTTTCGAAACCCGGTGGTGATGGTGGAAATTGTGACACCGCTCCACGCATTTAGGATCCACTGGCAGACTTGAGTTAAAGATGCTCTTCGCATGCGTCCTGTTTTGGTAAAGGATTTCTCACCGCTCGTCATCCAAGCCTCCCACTCAACGCGCAGTGCCACTTTAAATGCCCGGTTCACGCTGATGTCCAGTGGCTGCAAATACTTCGTGGTGCCCCCAGGAATCACAGCTGGAATTGAGTTTGTACTCTTGATGGCAGCTTTCACTGAACTTTCATTGTCAGCCGCTTAAAAAATCACCATCAGTGGAAGCTTTAGTCTGGATGCTGTGCAGCTCAGAACACAAGTAAAATGCATTCTCTCATGGCCACTTGTTTTCAGTGTGATGGACGAGTCACCTTTTTTATTAACAGTCCGAGTGAGAGGCAGGTCAAACGTCAAAGGTACTTCATCCATATTTATGATATCATCTGGCCCAAAGGAATTCTCCGCTATCTTTGTTTGAGTGAATGTGCGGAAGTTAGCAAATTTTTCCTCGTGGTCGGGAGGGAGCTGCTGACACAGAGTCGTGCGTACCCTGACGGACAGGCCTTTTCATCTCATAAATCTAAAACACCACGATGGCCCACCTCTAAAATCTTCGATTTTCATTTTGGTGGTGATTGCTTTAGCCTTCAGTCTGATCTGCACGGTGGAAACACCGCGGCTGCCTGCTCCCTGTGTGGTAACCCAGTCTTCAAGAAAGTTTTCAAGTTCGGGCCATCTGCTATGATTACCTCTGAAAGCTTTTGTCGTCTTTTTGCATCGACTCAGTTCTTCACGCTGGCGTCTCCACCGTCTCAACATCGATTTATTTATGCCAAGATTATGTGCAGCAGCTCAATTTCCTTCTTCAACCGCCAGATTGATCGTCTTTAACTTAAAAGCTGCATCATATGCTTTTCTTCGAGTGTTTTCCATGTTGATGAGGGTGAGTACAAATGACTGATTTACAATAATTTAATTGTGAAAGTGCGCTTGATTTATCATACAATTTCGTTGGACCTCTGTGAACTACTCATCAATTTTATTGGGCTACTGTTACGAGCCAAAATGTTTTTGGCGGCATGAAAAAAAAAACATGCATTAGCCGCACCGTAGTATAGGCCGCAGTGTTGCCGCACTGTTCAAAGTGTGGGAAAAAAGTAGCGGCTTATAGTCTGGAATTTACGGTAAGTATCCTACAATTGAATCAGTGACAGCATTAAAATGTACAAAAGAGATTTTTAAATTAATAATGAATAGATACCCCTCTAATTTTAGTTGCTATTGAACAGTGAAACTGAAAGCCCCTCCAAGATTTAAAAAAATGTTTTCATCCTCCCTATGGATATGGGTCTCTTGCGCAAAAGTAGTATCATCTTGAAGTGTTTTAAATTTCTTAAAGATCTTCTTACGCTTAATAGGTTGGTTCAAGCCATTCAGGTTCCAAGAAATTATATTAATTTTATTAACATCCATAATAATGCTTTAATTTAAGGTTTTAAAAAATAAATTAATGTGCCAACACAAACCAAACCTAAGGGAAGAACAAATTATGGATTCAACCAGAGAGAAAAAAATGCAACATGATTGACAGGAAAACCTCTCAGGACTACCCAGTCGAAAAAGCATAAACTAATAACCCCAAAGCCCAAAAATAAAACATCCAATAGGCAGACAGCATACTAAACTAAACACCCTAAACCCTTTGTCTAATAGGCAGACTCTTTTTTTTTTAAGAAGTTATATACTGACACCACTGACGAAAGACACAACATCAGATACGTGAAAAAAAGAGAAATTCCAAGCATTTTGATACTTTGTCTAACAGAGGTTAGAACGTAGTTAATAGTGGCCGTCTTAAATTCATTTAATAAAAATTGAGCATATATTCAAAAAAGATAGATCCAGCCAAATAATATGTTACGACTGGTGTTAAATTCTTACAAATCCTAAAGAAAAAAATAAAACAGTCAAAACAATGTCTGGGCCGACATAGAACATAGATGAACTTTAAACGATTCAGCTACAAACAACTTTCAGCTAAGGATTAAGTGTTGGAGTTGCTTGCATGACAGTCTTAAGCTCCTTCATAAATTTCCAAGCCTCCTCTGGGGAGTCAAGCCATTTTGGACGAGCATTAGGTGGAAAAATGATCAAATGATCAAATGAGCTGGATCATACAAAGAGGGACGACAGTTCTTATAAAGTTCAGCCATCACTTCCTGATATTTAATTCTTTCTGCATAAACCTCAGGAGCAAAATCTTCAACTATATGAAACTCTACTCCATTATAAATTAGCTTCCCCTGCTTCCTAGCATCTCGAAAAATTGCTTCTTTAGTAGCAAAGTAATGCAGACATAAAATCACCGGGCACAGCTTCATCTTAACCAAAGGCTTTGGGCAGGGGATTCAGTGAGTTCTATCTATTAGCGGAGAAGTTTTGAGTATCTCAATAAAAAGTGAGAATAGCATATTAGTAAAAAACTTTAATGACTCACTGGTTTCCATGTTTTCAGGCAAACCCAGTATGCGTAAATACATTCTGTGACTTCTGCTTTCCAGATCAATCGTTTTCTTCTTAATTCTCGATCATTCTGAAGAAACCTGAACAATTTTCTTTTCCATTGTAGAAATTTTTAATTCTTCTTCTTTAATCACTTGATGCATTGTCTCCTGTTGTCTTCCGATTCTGTTAGTGCCCTTTTTAAGCGTTTGATATTAAGATTCCAGATTCCTCAAAGATTCCTGGACAGTTTAGATGGTTTTTTCAAGCTTTTCATTAGCATTCGTCAGTTTATCAATTTCAGAGTCCATCTTTCCTGTCTTGGTCTGAATATCTTACATCAAAGAAAACATTCTTACGCATGTAGAGACTTCCTCTGCCTCCTTTGTTTGTTCAGTTTCAGAAAGAATTTTGCGATCTCTTAATTCGAATCCAGTTTGGGTTCCAGCCATCGTAATTAAATCGTAAGTCCTTCATTAAAAGTAACAAATCTTCAAAGTTTAAACAAAAGTAGCAGTGGAAGGTAGGTTGTAAAAGAGAGGAGTAACGCCAACACACATCTTACTCTATGAGCTGCCCAGAAGAGACTCTCTGTTATCTCATGTTTTAATGTCCCCGGATTGTTATCTCCTGTTTAAATGCCCCATATAGTTATCTACTGTTTAAATGCCCCAGATTGTTATGTACAGTTTGAGAGGGAGAAAGGAAAATCAGAAATGTCAGTATTACAGTTGAACAAAGGGGATTATGGTGCCATGAGGGAGGAACTAGCCAAAGTTGACTGGAAGGATATCCTAGCAGGGGTGACAGTGGAACAACAATGGCAGGTATTTCTGGGAATAATACAGAAAATTCAGGATCAGTTCATTCCAAAGAGGAAGAAAGATTCCAAGAGGAGTAGGGGGCGACCGTGGCTGACAAAGGAAGTCAAGGACAGTATAAAAATAAAAGAGAAAAAATATAACATAGCAAATATGAGTGGGAAGGCAGAGGATTGGGAAACTTTTAAAGAGCAATAGAAGATAACTATTTGTAATTGTTATATTGTTAAAAAGGAAATATGGGGAGAAAAGATGAGGTACGAAGGTAAGCTAACCAAGGATATAAAGGAGGATAGTAAAAGCTTCTTTAGGTATGTGAAGAGGAAAAAATTAGTTAAGACCAAAGTTGGGCCCTTGAAAGCAGAAACGGGTGAATTTATTATGGGGAACAAGGAAATGGCAGACGAGTTGAACAGGTACTTTGGATCTGTCTTCACTAGGAAAGACACAGACAATCTCCCTGATATAATAGTGGCCAGAGGACCAAGGGTAACAGGGGAACTGAATTAAATTCACATTAGGCAGAAAATGGTGTTGGGTAGACTGATAGGACTGAAGGCTGATAAATCCCCAGGGCCTGACGGTCTGCATCCCAGGGAACTTAAGGAGGTGGCCCTAGAAATCGTGGACACATTGGTAATCATTTTCCAGTGTTCTATAGATTCAGGATCAGTTCCTGAGGATTGGAGGGTAGCTAATGTTATCCCACTTTTTAAGAAAGGAGGGAGAAAACAGGGAATTATAGACCAGTTAGCCTGACATCAGGGAAGATGCTGGAATAAATTATAAAGTTGAAATAGTGGCACATTTGGATAGCAGTAACAGGATCGGTCCGAGTCAGCATGGATTTACAAAGGGAAAATCGTGCTTGACTAATCTTCTGGAATTTTTTGAGGATGTAACTATGAAAATGGACAAGAGAGAGCCAGTGGATGTAGTGTGCCTGGACTTTAAGAAAACCTTTGATAAGATCCCACATAGGAGATCAGTGGGCAAAGTTAGAGCATATGGTATTGGTGTCATAAGGGGACATGAGACAGGACCCAAATGAAGGATGCAGGCACTGAAGTACTAGGGGCAGGACGGGAACAGCTAAACGATAGAACAAGATGTGGAGACCATGGCGTGCGTGAAGGATGTGGCGTTCAAGGTGATCCTGAGGTTCAGAGAGGATCCTGGAGTTCAGAGGAGGATCCTGGAATTCAAAGATGGTCTTGAAGCTCAGAGATGGTCTTGGAGCTAGACTTGAGGCTGGGGTCTCGAGGTTGGGTTCCTGGAACTAGGAATGCTGGGAGGATAGCCCCTGGGTGGGCCACAGAACTCCTGGGCAGGGCCCGGACCTCCCAAGCAGGACACAGGGGCCTGGGCAGGTTGTGGGGCACAACCCGTAGGAGGCGAGGGATCAAAAGGGGCAGAGCCCTCCGCCGGGCAATAGCAATCTGGCCTGGCTTACCTGATGGAGGTAAGGGATAAGAAGGGTCAGAGCCCTCCGCTGGGCAACGGCAGTCCGGCCTGGCTTACCCAATGGAGGCAAGGGATAGGAAGGGGCAGAGTCCCCCGCCGGGCAACGGGAGCCCAGCCTGGCTTACCTGACGGAGGTAAGGGATAGGAAGGGAGCTTGGTCCAGGGTGACTTCCAGACTCACTCGTAGAACTTGTCTATAACAGTGGGTACTCCAAGTCAGGATGAACAGGATAACCCCCAACTATTCTCAGTCCCAGAGTCCCTTATATACACCACCAACCGATAGGCATCAGGTGTACCTCCTTGAGCCCAAACAAGCCAAGATGATCCTCAGGTGTGACTATTTGAGCTCAAGGCGAACTGAGGGACGGTCAAAAGAGTCTGGAGTCCGTGGACCGGATCAAGAACCAGAATGCGGGCTCCGGACTGGACCATAACAATTGGGGGTAGGGTATTGACATGCATAGAAAATTGGTTGGCAGACAGGAAACAAAGAGTAGGAATTAGCGGGTCCTTTTCAGAATGGCAGGCAGTGACTAGTGCAAGGCTCGGTGCTGGGACCGCAGCTATTTACAATATACATTAATGATTTAGATGAAGGGATTAAAAGTAACATTAGCAAATTTGCAGATGACACAAAGCTGGGTGGCAGTGTGAAATATGAGGAGGATGTTAGGAGAATGCAGGGTGACTTGGACAGGTTGGGTGAGTGGGCAAATGTATGGCAGATGCAGTTTAATGTGGATAAATGTGAGGTTATCCACTTTGGTGGAAAGAACAGGAAGGCAGATTACTATCTAAATGGAGTCAAGTTAGGAAAAGGGGAAGTACAACAAGATCTAGGTGTCCTTGTTCATCAGTCACTGAAAGTAAGCATGCAGGTACACCAGGCGGTGAAGAAAGATAATGGCATGCTGGCCTTCATAACAAGGGGAGTTGAGTATTGGAGCAAAGAGGTCCTTCTGCAGTTGTACATGACCCTGATGAGATGACACCCGGAGTATTGTGTTCAGATTTGGTCTCCAAGTCTGAGGAAGGACATTCTTGCTATTGAGGGAGTGCAGCATAGGTTCACAAGGTTGTTTCCCGGGATGGTGGGACTGTCATATGTTGAAAGATTGGAGTGACTGGGCTTGTATACAGTGGAATTTAGAAGGATCAGAGGGGATCTGATTGAAACATATAAGATTATTAAGGGATTGGACATGCTAGAGGCAGGAAACATGTTCCCAATGTTGGAGGAGTCCAGAACCAGCGGTCACAGTTTAAGAATAAGGGGTAGGCCATTTAGAACGGAGTTCAAGAAAAACCTTTTCACCCAGAGTGTTGTGGATCTATGGAATTCTCTGCCTCAGAAGGCAGTGGAGGCCAATTCTCTGGATGCTTTCAAGAAAGGGTTAAATAGAGCTCTTAAAGATGGCAGAGTCGAGGGATATGGGGAGAAGGCAGGAACAGGGTACATTGTGGATTATCAGCCATGATCACATTGAATGGCTGTGCTGGCTCAAAGGGTCGAATGGCCTACTCCTGCACCTATTGTCTATTGCCTGTTTAAATGCCCAGGATCTTTATCACCTGTTTAAATGTCCCCAGGTAATTATCTCCTGTTTAAATGCCCCCAGTAGTTATCTCCCGTTCAAATGTCCCTGGATCTTTATCTCCTGTCTAAGGCTACATCCACACTACGCCGGATAAATCCATAACCAAAGTTTTTTCTCTTTGTTTTTACCCTCCATTCACACTAAAACAGTGTTTTCTTCTCCTGAAACCGGAGCTTTTCAAAAACACTTTACAAGGTGGATATTTTTGAAAATGCTATCAGATGGCAGCACGCTATTTCATTGTTTTCTTGAACACAACCTAACAATTTCAGAACAGACGGCAACGAGACAGCCAGCAGAGTTAGAAATGTACTCACCCAAATACTTTGACCCATAACTCACTGAATAAGTAAGTATACTGTACTCAGTTTGCCCTGTTTTCTGTCCTTGCTCATATGAAGGTGGTTTACCTATTTATGCAAGTACTTCTCAGACAATAGATGTGTTACAGCCTAATGTAACATTGTATGGAAATACAAGGTAACACTGATGCAGACATATTTTATACATTTAACAAGGTGCTTTATTAATGCGACAGTTAGTCAGTTTTTCAATGTTCGTCGTCAGCCGGATCAATCTGTCCGTGAACTCCCTGTCGGTTGCTGCTGTACGCTCCAGTATTGTTTTTTTTAGTTTTAAGTTCTTCTGCACGAGAGCCAACAGCTGTCCGTCGTTTTAAGTTTTTCTAGTCCGTATCTACACCAGCTCGCACTTTCACAGCGAAATTCGACACCAAACATGTCGCTTGTTTTCAGTAGATGTATCCTGTGCATGCACAGCAGCAGGAGATTCGCCGGTATCTCCATTTCAATGTGGACAGAGGCATTTTCAAAATTATCCAGTCTAGTGTGGATGTAGCTTAAATGTCCCAGATTTTTATCTCCTGTTTAAATGCCCTGGATAGTTATCTCCTGTTTAAATGCCCCAGAGAGCTATCTACTGTTTAAATGACCCCTGGTAGTTATCTCCTGTTTAAATGCCTTGGATTGTATACTCCTAAATGCCCCGAATAGTTACAAGAGTGATGGAGTATTGAGGAAACAGGTAGGATACAGAAGGACTTAGGCTGATGAGGAAAATAGTCAAGAAAGTGGCAAATGAAATACAATGTTGGAAAATGCATGGTCATGCACTTTGGTAGTAGAAATAAATGTGCGGATTATTTTCTAAATGGGGAGAAAATCCAGGAATCTGAGATGCAGAGGGACTTGGGAGTCCTTGTGCAGAACACCCTGAAGGTTAACTTGCAGGTTGAGTCAGTGGTGACAAAGGCAAATGCAATATTAACATTCATTTCAAGAGGTCAATAATACAAGAGCAAGGATGTAATGCTGAGGCTTTATAAGGCACTGCTGAGGCCTCACTTTGAGTATTGTGAAGAGTTTTGGGCCCCTCATCTTAGAAGAGATGTGCTGGCATTGGAGAGGGTCCAGAGGAGGTTCACAAGGATGATTCCAGGAATGAAAGGGTTCCAGGAATGAAAATGTTCCAGGAACATTTGATGGCTCTGGGTCTGTACTTGCTGGAATTCAGAAGCATGAGGGAGGATCGCATTGAAACCTTTCGAATGTGGAAAGGCCTAGACAGAGTAGATGTGGAAAAGATGTCTCCCATGGTGGGAGCGTCTAGCACAAGAGGGCACAGCCACATCTTGTGTGTCACCCTTTCAAAACAGAGATGCGGAGAAATTTCTTTAGCCAGACTTGGGGGAATTTGTTGCCACGTGCAGCTGCAGAGACTAGGTCGTTGGATGTATTTAAGGAAGAGATTGATAGGTTCTTGATTGGACATGGCATCAAAGGTTAAGGGGAGAAGGCCAGGTACTGGGGTTGAGGAGGAGATTTTAAAAAAAGGATCAGCCATGATTGGACGGCGGAGCAGACTCGATGGGCCAGATGTCCTAATTCTGTCCCTATGTCATATGGTCTTATTTCCTATTTAAATGTCCCGAATAGTTATCTCATGTTTAAATGCCCATGGATTGTTATCTGCTGTTCATCCTTGCAGTTGGTTAAGCAAGAACCCCTTCAGAACTGGTCTTTAATATACATTGAACACACCAAAATGCTGGAGGAACTCAGCAGGCCAGGCAGCATCTATGGAGAAGAGTACAGATGATGTTTCGAGCTGAAACCCTTCAGCAGGACGGGAGAAAAAAAGCTGAGGAGAAGATTTGAAAGATGGAGCAGGGCAGAGAGAAACGCCAGGCAATAGGTGAAACTTGGAAGGAGAGGGATGAAGCAAAGAGCCAGGAAGTTTATTGGTGAAAGACACAGAGGCCATGGAAGAAAGAAAATAAGGCAGGTGGGAGCACCAGAAGGAGGCAATGGGTGGGCAAGGAGATAACATGAGAGAGGAACAAGGGGATGAGAAATGGTGAAGGAGGAGCATTACTAGAAGTTTGTATCTGTTGCTCTGATTTCCAGCATCTGCAGATTTTCTCTTGTTTTTAATATACGTGTATTTGTTTAAATATGTGGGTCTGTTTAAATGCACAGGTTTGTGCAGATTTCATTATAAATTGAAGGTTCCTTGGCGAACAATGCATTTTTTTTTTCCCACAGCTTCAACTGCAACTAAATCAAGATGTGAATGTCTTGCATCAAGACAGTGAGAATTCTCCAAAAAGTAAACGTGGAGTGTTGCCAAAGCAAGCTACAAATATAATGAGGTCCTGGTTGTTCCAGCACATTGCGGTGAGTATTACATGGTGTGTGCTTGGTGACAGCTGAATCAGATGGCTGTTTCCAATTTGTTACACTCATTTAGACAGAATTGCCTTTTTATTTTTTGTGTTGAATTGATTACATTGCCAATTCTAGGCACATCTGATATCAGGGAGCTGCTCATATGCTAAATGTTTTCAACTGCATATCCAATCCTCGTTAGCATCACCTTTCGCTGCTGTACCAGGAATTTGCATTGAATCTGACATTTGACAAGTGGAGTGTTTCGTCTTTCACAGAGTATTGACCTATTTAGCACAAAGAAATTCCTGAATTTTACATTATGGAGTTCTTTTCATAACCATATTATTGACAAAATCTGTAGGAAACATTTACCCAGATAAGCAAAGTTACATTTATCCAAATTGTGAATATAATGTGAAACACCATAGAAGATAGAACAGTACAGCACAGTACTTGTCCTTCTGCCCATGATGTTTATTCTGACTCTTCCCTCTTACGAAACCCATAACCCTCCATTTTTCTTTCATCTATGTGTCTATCGAAGCATTTCTTAAATGTCTCTAATATATTTACTTCTACCACTACTCCTGGCAGTGCATTCTGCATACTCACACTATTTTCTGTGTAAGGAATGTAGCTCTGACATTACCCCGCCAAAACCTTTGTACAATTATGCCCCCTGTATAAGCTATTACTGCCACAGGAAAAAGGCGCTGGCTGTACACTCAATCTATACCCCTCATCATCTTGAACACCTCTATTAAATCACCTATCATTCTCTTTGCACTAAAGAGTAAAGACCTAGCATGCTCAACCTTTCCTCAGGAGACATGCTGTCTAATTCAGGCAGTGTCCTGGTAAATCTCATCTGCACCCTCTATATCACCTCTCAGCCTCCAACACCTCGTGGGAAACAGGTCCAGTCTATCTGATCTTTCACTATAATTCAGTCCCTCCAGTGCAGGCACCATGTTTTTTGCAGCTTCTCTAGCTTAATCACATCCTTCCTGTAGTGTGGTGAACAATTCTGCACACAAACAACATCAGTAAGAGTAGGATGCTCTGGAGGATGAACACGTGGCTGAGGAACTGGTGTAGGCGGCAGGGTTTCAGATTTCAGGATCATTGGGACCTCTTCTGGGGTAGGTGGGACCTGTACAAAAGAGGTGGGTTACACCTGAACTACAGGGGGACCAATATCCTTGCAGGGAGGTTTGTTAGTGCTATTGGGGAGGGTTTAAACTAGATTTGCAGGGGGGATGGGAACCAGAGTGACAGAGCAGATAGTGGAACGGGGTAAAAATAAATGTTAAAAGTTCATGCAAAGTCACAAATAGAAGGTTTGTGTGTGGTAGTAATAATCTTCTGAGGTGTGTCTATTTCAATGCGAGGGGTATTGTAGGGAAGGCAGATGAGCTGAGAGCGTGGATTGACAAGTGGAATTATGACATTATAGCTATTAGTGAAACGGCTACAGGAGGGGCAGGACTGGCAGCTTAATGTTCCAGGGTTCAGATGTTTCAGACGCAATAGAGGCAGAGGGATGAAAGGTGGGGCGTGGCTTTGCTAGTCAGGGAAAATATTACAGCAGTGCTTCGGCGGGACAGATTAGAGGGCTTGTCTACCGATGCCATATGGGTGGTGCTGAGAAACAGGAAAGGTATGAACACATTAATGGGGTTGTATTATAGACCACCCAATAGTCAGCGAGAATTGGAGGAGCAAACCTGCAGAGAGATAGCAGACAACTGCAGGAAACATAAAGTTGTGATAGTAGGGGATTTTAATTTTCCACATATTGATTGGAATTCCCATACTGTTAAGGGTCTAGACGGGTTAGAGTTTGTAAAATGTGTCCAGGAAAGTTTTCTAAATCAATATATAGAGGTACCGATTAGAGAGGATGCAATATTAGATCTCCTATTAGGAAACGAGTTAGGACAGATGACGGAAGTGTGTGTAGGGGAACACTTTGGTCCCAGTGATCATAACACCATTAGTTTCAACTTGATCATGGATGAAGATAGATCTGCTCCTTGGGTTGAGGTTCTAAACTGGAAAAAGGCCAAATTTGAAGAAATGAGAAAGGATCTAAAAAGCGTGGATTGGGACAGGTTGTTCACTGGCAAGGGTGTAATTGGTAAGTGGGAGGCCTTCAAAGGAGAAATTTTGAGAGTGCAGAGTTTGTATGTTCCTGTCAGGATTGAAGGCAAAGAATAAGGACTAATAAGAATAAGGAACCTTGGTTCTCGAGGGATATTGGAACTTTGATAAAGAATAAGAGAGAGATGTATAACATGTATAGGCAACAGGAAGCAAATAAGATGCTTGAGGAGTATAAAAAGTGCAAAACAATACCTAAGAAAGAAATCAGGGGGGCTAAAAGCAGACATGAGGTTGCTTTGGCAGTCAAGATGAAGGTTAATCCAAAGAGCTTCTACAGGTATATTAAGAGCAAAAGGATAGTAAGGGATAAAATTGGTCCTCTTGAAGATCAGAGTGGTCGGTTGTGTATGGAACCAAAAGAAATGTTTTTTTTTTGCGTCTGTATTTACCAAGGAAACAGGAAAGGAGTCTATGGAAATAAGACAAACAAAAAGTGAGGTCATGGAACCTATACAGATTGAAGAGGAGGAGGTGCTTGCTGTCTTGAGGCAAATCAGAGTAGATAAATCCACAGGACCTGACAGGGTATTCCCTCGGACCTTGAAGGAGACTAGTGTTGAAATTGCAGGGGCCCTGGCAGATATATTTAAAATGTTGGTATCTACAGGTGAGGTGCCAGAGGATAGCTCATGTAGTTCCGTTGTTTAAAAAAGGTTCTAAAAGTAATCCGGGAAATTATAGGCCGGTAAATTTGACGTCAGTAGTAGGCAAGTTATTGGAAGGAGTACTAAGAGGTAGGATCTACAAGTATTTGGATAGACGGGGACTTATTAGGAGGAGTCAACATGGCTTTGTGCATGGTAGGTCATGTTTAACCAATCTGTTGGAGTTTTTCGAGGAGGTTACCAGGAAAGTGGATGAAGGGAAGGCAGTGGATGTTGTCTACATGGACTTCAGTAAGGCCTTTGACAAGGTCCCGCACAGGACGTTAGGAAGATTCAGTCGCTAGGTATACATGGAGAGGTAGTAAATTGGATTAGACATTGGCTCAATGTGAGAAGCCAGAATGTGGTAGTGGAGGATTGCTACTCTGAGTGGAGGCCTGTGACTAGTGGTGTGCCACAGGGATCAGTGCTGGGTCCATTGTTATTTGTCATCTATATCAACGAACTGGATGATAATGTGGTAAATTGGAGCAGCAAATTTGCTGATGATACAAAGATTGGAGGTGTAGTGGACATTGAGGAAGGATTTCAAAGCTTGCAGAGGAATTTGGACCAGCTGGAAAAATGGGCTGATAAATGGCAAATGGAGTTTAATGCAGACGAGTGTGAGGTATTGCACTTTGGAAGGACAAACCAAGGTAGAACATACAAGGTAAATGGTAGGACACTGAGGGGTGCAGTAGAACAGAGGGATCTGGGAGTACAGATACATAACTCCCTAAAAGTGGCATCACAAGTAGATAGGGTCGTAGAGGGAGCTTTTGGTACATTGGCCTTTATAAATCAAAATATTGAGTATAAGAGTTGGAATGTAATGGTGAGGTTGTATAAGACATTGGTGAGACTGAATTTGGAGTATTGTATGCAGTTTTGGTCACCTAATTACAGAATTACACCTAATTAATAAGGTTGAAAGAGTGCAGAGAAGGTTTACAAGGATGTTGCCGGGACTTGAGAAACTGAGTTACAGAGAAAGGTTGAATAGGCTAGGACTTTATTCACTGGAGCGTAGGAGAATGAGAGGAGATTTGATAGAGGTACATAAAATTATGACAGGTATAAATAGAGTGAATGCAAACAGGCTTTTTCCACTGAGCCTAGGGAAAAAAAAACCAGAAGACATGGGCTAAGGGTGAAGGGGGAAAAGTTTAAAGGGAACATTAGGGGGTGCTTCTTCACACAGAGAGTGGTGAGAGTGTGGAATGAGCTGCCAGATGAACTGGTAAATGCAGGCTTACTTTTAACATTTAAGATAAATTTGGACAGGTACATGGATGGGAGGGGTATGGAGGGATATGGTCCAGGTGCAGGTCAGTGGGACTAGGCAGGAAAATGGTTCGGCACAGTCAAGAAGGGCCAAAGGGCCTGTTTCTGTGCTGTAGTGTTTTATATTCCTATGGATGTTGTTTACTTGCATTTTAAAAAGGCCTTTTACAAGGTGCCACACATGAGTCTGCTTAACAAGATAAAAGCCCCATGGTATTACAAGAAAGATACTAGCATGGATAGAAGATTGGCTGACTTGCAGGAGGCAAGGAATGGGAATAAAGATTAGCTTTTTTGGTTGGCTGACGGAATTGATGGTTTTGTGACCAAGTTTGCGGAAGATACGAAGATAGATGGAGGGGCAGGTAGTGTTGTGGAAGCAGGGAGTCTTAGGACAAATTAGGAGAATGGGCAAAAAAGTGGCAGATGAAATATAGTGCAGGAAAGTGTATGGTCATGTACTTTGGTAGAAGGAAGAAAGGCGTAGACTACTGTAATGCCCTCATTCATATTTTTAATAATTATGCTGTATGATTTCATTTTGGCAGTTCTGTGCAAGCTGCTTGTTTGTCAGCTTACGTTTGGGTTACTGTTGAAGATAAGAGTTGAGGAGAAATGTGTGCCATCCAGTTAGGATGGTCTGATTAAGGGAAGTTTCTCTGGTGAGGGACACTAAGGTTGGTCTTGAGGCTTTTGTCGAGAGAAGACACTGGGGAGAACCAGTAGCAACATACAATCCAGTGGGAGACCCATTTGTTCATGATGGATTGAGAGCAACATTCAGAAGGTAGTGTGTATTTTTATGTTGACCAAGGGCCCACGTGTGAGTAATAGAAAAGTTCAACATGAGCTCCAACTTGTGAACATTTGACTGTTTAGTTAGAATGGGCCCTTTTCTTTTTGTTATTCTTTACTAACCCTTTAGTTAAGATTCATAAATACAATTCCTTTAATCATATGCAGTGTACTGTTATTTTGTGGCATTAATTTGTAACAGGGTAGCAAATGACACAGCATCCACACAAACCAGGGATTGGTGTGGGATCAAGCACGCCTCAATCTCACGAGTTTGGCGGGGCCAGAAGGTTGTCTTCCCTAGACTGATGCAGCCAACGAAACCGGGTGGTTTCACTACTTTCTAAACAAAGAAAAAATTCAAAATCAAAGGTACAAAGAAATTAAGGAACCTTTGTATAGGATTCCCTAAAGATCAATTTTCAGTTTGATTCAGTGGCAAATGCAATGTTAGCATTCATTTTGAGAGTATGAAAATATAAGAGCAAGGATGTGATACTGAGGCTTTATAAGGCATTGGTCAGTCCACACAGAGTATCCTGAGCAGTTTTGGGAGCCTTATCTAAGAAATGCTAAGCCGGCATTGCAGAAGGTCCAGAGGTTCTGAGAATGAAAGTGTTAATGTACGAGTAGCATTTGGTGGCTAATGAAGAGGGATCTTATTGAATCCTGTTGAATATTAAAGGCCTAGATAATGTGGATGTGGTGATGATTTTTCCTGTAATGGGTGAATTTAGGAACAAAGAGCACAGCTTCAGAATAGAGGGATATCCATTTAGAACAGAAATGAGAGGAATTTCTTTAGCAAAGGAGAGTGAATGTGTAGAATTCATTGTCACAGACAGCTGTGGAAGTCAAGTAATTGGGTATATTAAAGATGGAGGTTAATAGACAATAGACAGGAGGAGCAGGAGTAGGCCATTCGGCCCTTCTAGCCAGCACCGCCATTCACTGTGATCATGGCTGATCATACACCATCAGTACCCCGTTCCTGCCCTCCCCCCATATCCCTTGACCGCTATCTTTAAGAGCTCTATCTAACTCTCTTGAAAGCATCCAGAGACTTGGCCTCCACTGCCTTCTGGGGCAGAGCATTCCACATATCCACCACTCTCTGGGTGAAAATTGTTTTTCCGCATCTCTGTTCTAAATGGCCTACCCCTTATTCTTAAACTATGGCCTCTAGTTCTGGACCCACCCATCAGCAGAAACATGCTTCCTGCCTCCAGTGTATCCAATCCCTTGATAATCTTACCTGTTTCAATCAGATCCCCTCTCATCCTTCTAAATTCCAGTGTATACAAGCCCAGTCGCTCCAATATTTCAACATATGACAGTCCCGCCATTCCTGGAAACAACCTTGTGAACCTACGCTGCACTCCCTCAGTAGCGAGAATGTCCTTCCTCAAATTTGGAGACCAAAACTGCACACAGTACTCCAGGTGGGGCCTCACCCGGGCCCTGTACAGCTGCAGAAGGACCTCTTTACTCCTATACTCAATTCCTCTTGTTATAAAGGCCAGCTTTCTTCACTGCCTGCTGTACCTGCATGCTTGTGTACAATGTCCTGGGTATGTTACTCAAAATGGCCTCTTTGGTTTGTTACAAGTAGGAATGTTTCTTTGTCGGATAAGTGTTTCTCTAGCCGTTGTTTCACTTTAGAATGGCTGATATGGTAATTGTATTCATTTGTTAATCAATGGGGAATGTCATTGTGTCTTGTGATGCTGGGAACTTGGGGGAGGGGTTTTCGCGGGTTTTTTGGGAGAGGCCGAGGAAGACGCTGAGGAAGGTGGACATGTGCTGGACTGCTCGTAAGACCACCGGGGTGGTCCCAGGTGCGATGGTCGTATGGGTCGATTGGTTCGTTGATTGAGCTCCAACGAGTGCACTAAACAGACTGAACTTTGATAAGTTGGCGCCTTTTGTTTTTTTCCTTGTATATATATATATAGTATTGCCTACTATTTTTTAATTTTAGTAAACTCTTTAAAGTGCATTTCATAACAGTATTTGTTGTGGGTTTGATACTGTTGGCGGGCGCGAGGCATTAACTCGATTCTCACAGCATCTGTGTGTACGGGAGGTGGGTTGGAGAGTGGCTGGATCTCCTTTTTTCCCCTAGACATATACCAGCCTGTGGGTAAGGGTTACATTTGCTTTCATTGACTGATGTACAAGAACACCTAGATCTCGTTGTACTTCCCCTTTTCCTAACTTGACTCTTAGATAGTAATCTGCCTTCTTGTTCTTTCCACCAAAATGGATAACGTCACACTTATCCACATTAAACTGCATCTGCCATACATTTGCCCACTCACCCAACCTGTCCAAGTCACCCTGCATTCTCATAACATCCTCCTGACATTTCACACTGCTACCCAGCTTTGTGTCATCGGCAAATTTGCTAATGTTACTTTTAATCCCTTCATCTAAATCATTAATGTATATTGTAAACAGCTGCAGTCCCAGCACTGAACCTTGTGGTACCCCACTGGTCACAGCCTGCCATTCTGAAAGGGACCTGTTAATCCCTACTGTTTCCTGCCAGCCAGCCAATTTTCAGTCCATGTCAGTACTCTGCCCCCAATACCATGTGCCCTAATTTTGCCCACTAATCTCCTATGTGGGACTTTATCAAAGGCTTTCTAAAAGTCCAGGTACACTACATCCACTGGCTCTCCCTTGTCCATTTTCATAGTTACATGCTCAAAAAACTCCAGAAGCTTAGTCAAGCATGATTTCCCCTTCATAAATTCATGCTGACTCAGTCTGATCCTTCTACTGCTATCCAAATGTGTCATAATTTCATCTTTTATAAGTGACTCCAGCATCTTTCCCACCGCTGACATCAGGCTAACTGGTCTACAATTCCCTGTTTTCTCTCTCCCTCCTTTCTTGAAAAGTGGGACAACATTAGCCACCCTCTAATCAGCAGGAACTGTTCCTGAATCTATAGAACATTGGAAAATGATTACCAATGCATCCACGATTTCTAGAGCCACCTCTTTAAGTACCCTGGAATGCAGACCATCAGGTCCCAGGGACTTAACAGCCTTCAGACTCAGTCTATCCAACACTGTTTCTTGCCTAATATAAATTTCCTTCAGTTCAGCCTTTACCCTAGTTCCTTTGGCCACTATTACATCTGGGAGATTGTTTGTGTCTTCCCCAGTGAAGACAGATCCAAAGTACCTGTTCAACTCTTCTGCCATTTCCTTGTTCCCCATAATAAATTCACCCATTTGCCTTCAATGGCTCAATTTTGGTCTTAACTAATTTTTTGCTATTCACATACCTAAAGAAGCTTTTACTATCCTCCTTTATATTCTTGGCTAGTTTACCTTCGTACCTCATTTTTTCTTAGCGTATTGCCTTTTGTTATCTTCTGTTGCTCTTTAAAAGCTTCCCAGTCCTCCGGTTTCCCGCTCATCTTTGCTATGTTATACTTATCTTTTATTTTTATACTGTCCTTTACTTCCTTCGTCAGCCATGGCCGCTCCTTACTCCCCTTAGGATCTTGGTTCCTCTGGAATGAACCGATCCTGCACCTTCTGTATTATTCCCAGAAATACCTGCCATTGTTGTTCCACTGTCTTCCCTGGTAGGGTATTGTTCCATTGAACTTTGGCCAGCTCCTCCCTCATTGCTCCAAAGTTCCCTTTGTTCAACTGTAATACTGACGCTGTGGCGACCCACTTTCTGCACAGGTGATCCGGCTCACAAATAGCCAGCGCGCGGGGGGAGACTTTAGTAACGTACCTCCAACGTCATTTCCGCCCGGAGAGGGTGGGTGCTAGGGATTTAAATGCCAGCACCGTGAAGTTTGAATAAACTAGTCTCGAAATGACTTACTGACTGCGTGTCATTATTTCAGCGCTGTGTGTAGCACATCGCTACATTGCTGACCCCGACGGTCCAAACAGGATTTGGACCAAAGATGACCAACTCTTCATCTGTTCATGCAGTTTTGCTAAAACTGCCGACTTTCTGGACACTGCGACCACGCGTGTGGTTTAGGCAAGCAGAAGCCCAGTTCCAGATTTGGCAGAAAGCCTCTGATTCCACGCGTTACTACCACATGGTGAGCACCCTTGACCAGCAGACGGCTGCCCAGGTTGCAGATTTCATACATTCGCCCCCAGAAGAAGGCAAATATGAAGCATTCAAAGCGCTGCTCATTGGGACCTTTGGCCTCTCACGGCGTGAGTGGGGTGCCCGCCTGCTTCACCTGGACGGTTTGGGAGACAGAC
The DNA here is from genome assembly GCF_030144855.1 of Hypanus sabinus. NCBI lineage: Eukaryota > Metazoa > Chordata > Chondrichthyes > Myliobatiformes > Dasyatidae > Hypanus > Hypanus sabinus. The sequence continues at coordinate 191,321,061 of NC_082709.1, forward strand.
TGCCGTCAGCATTGATGAACAAGATCCTGTCCCTGGCTGACGGACACAAGCCCTGCCTCATGTTCGAGCAAGCGTTCCTGGAGCAACTGCCCGAAGACATACATCTGCTGCTGGCCGATGCAGATTTCAGCAACCCCCAGAAGGTGGCAGCCCGGGCAGACGTGCTGTGGAAAGCCAAGAGGGAGAGCGTGGCGTCCGTCGGTCGGAATACCAGACCAGGCCCGGCAGGGGGGCGCACACGCACAGGCAGGAGTGAGGAGGCCAGTGTACAGTGGTGTTTCTACCACCAGCGGTGGGGCACAAAAGCCTGACCTGCAAGGGTCAGGGCCAGCTGACGCTAATGACTATAGTGGCTGGCCACCAGGACAGCCTCTTGTAAGTCTGGGACAAACGGTCAGAACGCCGTTTCTCAGTCGACACCGGAGCGGAGATCAGTGTCTTGCCCCCGACGGGGTACGACACCCGCAACAGGAAGCCAGGATCCAACCTGAGGGCCGCAAACGGCAGCACGATAGGGACCTACGGCACCCACACAGTGCAGCTGCAGTTCGGCGCTAGCTGGTTCACGTGGGACTTCACACTGGCCACCGTGGCCCAACCACTCCTGGGGTGGACTTCTTGCGAGCTCACAGCCTGCTGGTCGACTTGCAAGGGAAAAGACTGGTACATGCCGAGACTTTCCAAACGTTCTCCCTGGGTGAAGCCAAGTTGCTGACCCCACACTTGGACTCCATCACGCTGTCGGACAACAAATTCACCAGAATCCTGGCGGACTGCCCATTGATTCTGGCACCGCAGTTCACGGCAGCTATGCCCAGGCACGGGGTATAGCACCACATTCTGACCCAGGGACCACCCCTCCATGCCTGCGCACGAAGGCTTCCCCCAGAAAAGCTCCGCCTGGCAGAGGAGTTCAAGAGGATGGAGGAATTGGGGATCTGACAGCCCATGGGCCTCCCCCCTGCACATGGTGCCCAAAGCTACAGGGGGCTGGAGACCATGCGGCGACTACCACAGGCTGAACGAGGCTACAACACCAGACTGCTACCCTGTGCCGCACATTCAGGACTGCAGCAAACCTGCACGGCACACGGATCTTCTCCAAGGTAGACCTCATCCAGGGATACCATCAAATCCCGATGCCTCTGGACGACGTCCCTAAAACGGCACTCATCACCCCTTTCAGCCTTTTCAAGTTCCTCCGCATACCGTTCGGCCTAAAGAATGCCGCATAGACGTTCCAGCGGTTAATGAACATGGTGGGACGCGACCTGGACTTCGCTTTCATCTATTTGGACGACATCCTCATAGCCAGCAGTAGTCGCCAGGAGCATCTGTCCCACCTCCGTCAACTCTACGCCGGACTGAGTGAATACGGCCTCACGATCAACCCGGCCAAGTGCCAGTTCAGTCTCGATACCATCGACTTCTTGGGGCACAGGATTACCAAAGACGGGGCAACACCTCTGCCCGCCAAGGTAGACGCGATCCGCCACTTTGCCCGGCCCAACATGGTCAAAGGCCTGCAGTTGTTCGTTGGTATGGTGAACTTCTACCACCGTTTCCTCCCCTCAGCAGCCCGTATCATGCACCTTTTGTACACCCTGATGTCGGGTAAAGGCAAGGACATTACTTGGGACGAGGAGGCCGGGGCCGCTTTTGTTAAAGCCAAGGAAGCCTTGGCAGATGCTGCAATGCTGGTGCACCCCAGAACGGACGTTCCGACCGCCCTCACGGTGGACCCATCCAACACAGCAGTCGGTGGGGTGCTGGAGCAGCTCATCAAAGGGTGCTGGCAACCCCTGGCGTTCTTCAGCAAGCACCTATGACCACCCGAACTCAAGTACAGCGCTTTCGACTGGGAGCTGTTGGTGCTATACCTGGTGATCTGGCATTTCAGGTACTTCTTAGAAGGCAGGCTGTTCGCCGCGTTCACGGACCACAAACCGTTGACCTTCACGTTCACGAAGGTGTCCGATCCCTGGTCGACTCGCCAGCAGCGACATCTGTCCCACATCTCGGAGTACACGACGGACATCCAGCATGTCTCGGGAAAGGACAACGTCGTGGCAGACACACTCTCCAGACCAGCTGTCCAGGCCGTGGCCCTGGGGGTGGACTATGCAGCACTGGCGGAGGCGCAGCAGGCAGACAACGAGATGCCCAGCTACGGGACCGCAGTCTTGGGTTTGCAGCTGCATGACTTTTGCATAGGCCCAGGTGATAGGACCTTCCTGTGCAACGTGGCTACCGGCCAACCTTGCCCCATTGTCCCGGCAGCCTGGAGGCGGCGGGTTTTCGACTCCATACACGGTTTGGCACACCCATCTATCAGGACAACCATCCGGCTAGTCTCCAGCAAGTTCGAGTGGCACGGACTTCACAAGCAGGTCAGTGAATGGGCCAGAACGTGCGCACAATGCCAAACAGCCAAGGTGCAGCAGCACACTAAAGCCCCGCCGCAGCAGTTTGAACCCGCCCACCGGAGGTTCGATCACATTCATGTGGATGTTGTGGGCCCCCTACTAGTGTCCCGAGGAGCGCGGTACCTCCTAACGATGGTAGACCAGTTCACGAGGTGGCCAGAGGCAGTCCCGCTCACCGACACATCTGCCGATTCCTGAGCCCGAGCACTGATCGCAACCTGGGTAGCACACTTCGGGGTACCGGCCCACATTACCTCCTACAGAGGCGCCCAGTTCACCTCCAGCCTGTGGTCGGCTGTGGCCAGCCTGTTGGGAATGCAGCTGCACCACAGAACTGCCTACCACCCACAGTTGAACGGACTGGTGGAATGCTTCTACCGTCACTTGAAGTCGGCTCTCATGGCCCGCCTGAGAGGACCTAACTGGGTGGACAAGCTTCCCTGGGTCCTGCTTGGAATTCGTACAGTGCCCAAAGAGGATCTGCACGCCTCGTCGGCCGAGTTGGTGTATAGTGCACCCCTGGCCGTACCGGGAGAGTTCATACCAACCCCAAGGGGGCAAGAGGAAGAACCCGCAGCAGTCCTAGACAGGCTACGCGAAAGGCTCGACAATCTGGCCCCCGTACCAACTTCACAGCACAGACGGACCCCGACCCATGTACCCAAAGACCTGTAAAACTGCAAGTTTGTGTTTGTACGAAGGGGCGGACACCAGGCGCCACTACAGCAGCCATACGAAGGGCCGTTCAAGGTGATCAACAACAGGTCCACATACGTTCTAAAAGTTGGTGGGAAAGAGGTGGTTTTCACAGTGGACTGACTCAAACCAGCCCATGTGGACATGACGCAGCTGGTCGAGGTTCAGGCACCGCGGCGCAGAGGCAGACCTCCCAAACAGAGGCTGATCCAGACTGTGGACATTGGGGGGGTGTATCGCCGGTTCTGGGGGGGGGTTATGTGGCGATCCACTTTCTGCACAGGCGAACCGGCTCACAAATAGCCAGTGCGCGGGGGGAGACTTTAGTAATGTACCTCTGACATCATTTCCGCCCGGAGAGGGCGGGCACTAGGGATTTAAATGCCAGCACCGCGAAGTTTGAATAAACTAGTCTTGAAACGACTTACTGACTGTGTGTCATTATTTCAGCACTGTGTGTAGCACATTGCTACAACACATCCAATTTTCCCTTCTCTTTCTCAAATTGTAGGTTAAAACATATCATATTATGGTCACTACCTCCTAATGGCTCCTTTACCTCGAGGTCCCTGATCAAATCCAGTTCATTGCACAACACTAAATCTAGAATTGCCTTCTCCTTGGTAGGCTCCAGTACAAGCTGTTCTAAGAATCCATCTCGGAGGCACTCCACAAACTCCCTTTCTTGGGGTCCAGTACCATTCTGATTCTCCCAGTCTACCTGCATGTTGAAATCCCCCATGACAACTGTATCATTACCTTTGTGACGTGCCAATTTTAACTCTTCATTCAACTTGCATCCTACATCCAGACTGCTGTTTGGGGCCTGTAGATAACTCCCATTGGGGAGTTTCTACCCTTAATTTCTCAGTTCTATCCATACTGACTCTACATCCCCTGATTCTATGTCTCCCCTCGCAAGGGACTGAATACCATTCCTCACCAACAGAGCCACCCCACCCCCTCTGCCAGTCAGTCTGTCCTTTCGATAAGATGCATACCCTTGAATATTCATTTCCTAGGCCCTGTTCGCTTGAAGCCATGTCTGTTATCCCCACAACATCGTACTTGCTCATTTCCAACTGATCCTCAAGCTCATCTACTTATACTTTCCTTATACTTCATGCATTCATATATACTTTTAATTTGTTACTGCCCTCACCTTTCATATCACTTCCTATTTCACTTTGCCATTCTATATGATCTCTTCTTAAGCTTTCTGCTCCATTGATTCTGTTGTGCTTTTTAACTTCTCCTATTTTCACTTTCCCTTTGACTCCATCTTTATATTTCCAGTTAATCCCCTTCCCCCCACTACTTAGTTTAAACACATCCATGTTGCAGTAGCAAACCTGCCTGTCAGAATGCTGGTCCCCCGTCTGTTAAGGTACAACCTGTCCCTTTTGTACAATTCATCCCTACCCCAAAACAAACCCCAGTGATCCAAGAATGTATATCCTTGCTTCCTGCACCAGTTCCTCAGCCACACATTCAAATCCATTATCTCCCTGTTCCTGCCCTCTCCAGCACGAGGAACTGGAAGCAAACCAGAGGTAACCACCCTGGAAGTCCTGCTTTTCAGCCTTCTTCTGAGTTCTCTGAAGTCCCGCTGCAGAATGTCCTTCCTCTTATTACCAACATCATTTGTGCTGACATGCACTACCACTTCCGGCTGTTCACCTTCACCCTTGAGGATTCCCTGCAATCGGTCCGTGATGTCCTGGATCCTAGCACCAGGGAGGCAACACATCTTCCTTAAATCTCGCCTGTTGCTGCAAAAATCCCTTTCCATACCTCTTACTATGGCGAGTCCCCTACTGCCACAGCTCTTGCTGACAACTGACTCCTTGGCTCTGCTTCTACACCAGTTTTCAACTCTCAGACCTGTCCACCTCTCAAACTGGTAGTGTCTTCTGTCCTGACAGCTTCCAAGAGGGTGAACCTGTTTACAAGTACATCCCCCAGTACATCCCCCAGGGTCTCCTGTACTTCAAGCATCCTTTCTTTCCTCATCATCACCCCCCTTCTCTCTTCGAGTATCCTCAGTGTAACAACCTCACTGTAGGTCCTGTCCAGAAAACTCCCATTTTCACAGATGAACCTGAGGTCATCTAGTTCTTTCTTCAGTGTTGTAACATGCTCCTTCAGAAGCTGAATCTGGACACACTTCCCACAGCTGCAGCAGCCAGTGGCACCATCAGTGTCCCTGACCTCCCACATCATGCACAAAGCACGTCTTCACCCTCCGGAATTGTGGCATAGTCTCCTCTCTCAGCCTCCTCACCAAAGACTCTCAAGCCAAACACCAGCACTTTTCACAACAGGCCACTCTGCTAGAGCTCTCCCTCTTTTTATTTGCTTGAGCTTTGTAAGCTGCTTGGTCACCTGACCTCGATTGCCCAATCAGCTGTTTTCTGCTGAGTCTGAGCTATTCAATTCTTGATTGCACAAACCAACTGCCAAAACTGCCAGAATCTCTCGAGCCAAAGACTAGCACTTTTCACACCAGGCACTTCCCTTGACTAGGCCGCTTCCCGACAGGCCTTGATTAGGTTCTTGTTTAGTAAGAGTGTCAAAGGTTATGGGAGAAGGAAAGAGAATGGGGTTGAAAGGGATAATAAATCAGCCATGATGGAATGGCAGAGCAGACTTGATGGGCTGAATGGCCTAATTCTGCTCCTAGATCTTATAATATATAATATTATAATATAATACTCCGAGTGTGACCTCAACCACATTTTGTACAACTGTAACATGATGTTCTATCTCTTATATTCAAAGCCAGAGAAGGCAACTATGTCTTATACCATCCTTACTACCCTATCTACCTGTGTTGCTACCTTCAGGGAATTTGGTACTTGTACCGCAAGGTTACCATTACTGGAGAGAAGGTTCTTGGTAAAATGAAAGGTCTAAAGATAAGTAAGTCACCTAGACCAAATGGTGTGCACCCAGGGTTCTCAAAGAGGTGGCCGAAGAGATTGTGGAGGTATTAGTAATGATCTTTCAAGAATCACTAGATTCTGGAATGGTTCCGGAAGGCTGGAAAATTGCAAATGTCACTCCTCACTTAAAGAAGGGAGAGAGGCAGAAGAAAGGAAATTAATAGGCCAGTTAGTCTGACCTCAGTGGTTGGGAAGATATTGCATCAATTGTTAATGATGTGGTTTTGGAATACTTGGAGGCTCATGATAAAATAGGCCGTAGTCAGTTTGAATTCCTCAAGAGAAAATCTTGGCTGACAAATCTGTTAGAATTCTTTGAAGAAATAGAAGGCCTTTGACAAGTTGTCACCCATGAAGCTGGTTAACAAGCTGTGAGCTCATGGTATTAGAGAAAAGGTTCTAGCATGGATATAGCAGTGACTGATTGGCAGGAGGCAAAGAGTGGGAATAAAGAGAGCCTTTTCTGGTTGGCTGCTGGTGACTAGTGATGTTCACAGAGGTCTATGTTGAGACCTTTTACATTTACATTATATGTCAATGATTTGGATGATGGAATTGAGGGCTTTATTGCAAAGTTTGCAGATGATATGAAGATAGGTGAAGGGGCAGGTAACTTTGAGGAAGCAGAGAGGCTACAGAAGGACTTAGATAGATTAGGATAATTGGCAAAGAAGTGGCAGATGGAACACAGTGTCGGTAAGTGTTCTATATTGTCATCACTTTGGTAGAAGAAATGAAAAGGTTGACTACTTTCTAAATGGAGAGGAAGTACAAAAATACCAAAGTGCAAAGTGATCTGGAGCCCTTGTGCTGGATTCCTTAAAGGTTAATTAGCAGGTTGAATCTGTGGTGAGAAAGGCAAATGCAATGTTAGCATTCAGTTCAAGAGGACTAGAATATAAAAGCTTGGATGTAATGTTGAGAGTTTATAAAGCACTGGTAAGGCCTCACTTGGAGTATTATGAGCGGTTTTGGGCTCCTTATCTTAGGAAGGATGTACTGAAACTGGAGAGGGTTCAAAGGAGATTTACAAAAATGATTCCAGGATTAAACGGCTTGTCATCTGAAGAGCATTGGGTGGCTCTGGACCTGTATTCACTGGAATCCAGAAGAATGATGGGTGACCTCATTGAGACCTATTAAATGGAGAAAGGCCTTGATAGAGTGGATGTGGAGATGATGTTTCCTATGGGGGAAGAGTTTATCACAGCCTCAGAATAGAGGGACATCCTTTTTTTTATAATTTATTTTTTAATTGAAGTTCATCAAACAAACATTTCCATAAGATGTATTTCAGACATTGTACATTATATATCTTATAATCATATATATCACAAAATCTCCACAAAGTATTTATCTGGGGTACACACTTATAGAAAAGAGTGGAAAGCAAAAACAAGCAAAATGAAAGAACTATGTACAAATAGGGAGTGATCTTTTTTTTTAACAACGAACAGATTCATTGATTTGTGAGAATAAAATCAGGCCTATGAGTCAATATGTAGTTAAACCATTTTTCCCAGTATGAATCAAATTGTTTCAGCTTATGATTAACAGATGCTGTTATCTTCTCCATTTTGTAAATGTCCATTGTAATTTCCATCCATATATTTAAAGTTGGGCTCTCCTGTGATAACCATTTCCTAGTAAAAGTCTTTTTACCAGCCACCAACAGTTATTCATTAAATATTTATCTCTTTTCAACCATTCTTGAGGTATATATCCAAAATATATGGTCTTACTCTCCAAGGGTATTTCACATTTAAAGATATCTTGTAGGGCATTGTGTATCCCCCTCCAATACTTTTTGATAACAGGGCAGTGCCAAAAAATATGATAATGATTTGCATTTTGATTTCCACAATTTCTCCAGCAAACAGGGAGGTTATTATCATAATGGGATTTCTGAGAGGATGTAATAAAATATCTTATCAAATTTTTGCATCCAAACTCAATCCATTTCTGTGAACTGGTACACTTCCATTGATACCTCCATATTATTGTCCATTCTTCCTCAGATATAAATATCCCTCCGACCTTCTCCCATTTTGTTTTAATGTATGAAGTCAAATGTGTTTTAAGATTTGACAACCTCTTATACATGTTTGAAATGATTCTACTACCATTATCTGAATTATATGCTTTTCTAAAGAGTTCTATCAAGCACGTACTTGCCTTGGTTACATTTTTAAGCGTCTTAACATATTGTCGCATCTGTAAATATCGATAGAAATCTTGTTTTTCTAATAAGTGTTTCTCTTTAAGCTTTTCAAAACTGAACAGTGTTCCTTCTTTTATGATGTTGCAAGAACTGTTATTCCTTTAGCTGTCCAGTCCTTAAATCTAGCATCCAATTTATTTGGTGTAAAATCCTAGTCATATGCACACCATTTAAGAATTGTAATATCTCCCTCTAGATTATATTCTTTTATAGTAGTTTTCCATATTTTAAGAGTCAATTTCACCCATGGGGTATCAATAGTATTTATATACCTTTGCAGGTTGTTATCAGCCAGAATTACTTGTATGGGGATGGGAAGTACCCGCTCCTCAGTGTTTTTCCATTTTGAGCGTCATATGATGGGTTGCACCAACATATCACAGCTCTCAATTGTGCTGCAAAATAATAATCTCGAAGAAAAGGTAGGCCCCATCCCTCCTTTTCCTTTGCTAATTGCAAAGTTTTGAGATGAACTCTAGGCCTTTTACCCTGCCAAATATACCTTGATAACGTCTTGTTCCATTCATTGAATTGATTTTGATTAATCTCTATTGGTAGGGTCTGAAAGAGATATAACAGTCTGGGCAGTATATTCATTTTAATAGACTCAATCTTTGAACTGAGACTGAAAAAAGGAATCAGGCTCCATCTTGCCACATCTTCCTTAATTTTTTTATATAAAGGCTGATAATTGCATTCTGATAATTTTGCCAAATCTTTTGGCATAATGATGCCCAAATATCTGAAAGACTGTGTGCCATGCCCAGGGGTGTCGACTTTCAATTTCTCTTGGTGGGCTATAGTAATATGAAAGTAATTGGGTTTTATCTATGTTGATCTTGTATCCTGATAATTGACCATATTGTTCAAAGGATTGCATCAATTTAACTAAGGAGTATGTTGGTTGCCCTAAATAGATCCAGATGTCATCCGCATTACAAGCCAATTTATGCTCTGTCCCTTTAATAGTAATTCCCCTGATATCTTTATTTTGTCTGATGTATTGAGCTAATGGTTCCAGATATAACGCTAAGAGTAGTGGTGACCATGCACAACCCTGTCTCGTGTCCCTTTCTAGGGTGACTATCTGATAAATATCCATTGATTTTAATCCTAGCAGTAGGATTGTCATATAGTGTCTGTATAGTTTTAATAATTGAGTCTTGGAAACCAAATCTATGTAAAACTCTGTAAAGAAAATTCCAATTAACCGAATCAAATACCTTTTCAGCATCCACGCTTATTACTATTGCTTCGTTTATTTTTTTGTATATGATCCATAATGTGAAGTGTCCTTCATTTATTGATTTATTGTCTTATGTCGGGCGTTGTCGTATAAAACCTGTCTGATCATTACGTATCAGTATGGGTAGAAACTCCTCTAATTGTTTGGCCATGATGGAGGTAAATAACCTATAATCTACATTAAGAATGGATATTGGTCTAAATGACCCGCATTCCATTTTATCCTTGTCTTCTTTCGGTATAGCTGAGATTATCGCTTCCTTCCAACTGGGTGGCATTTGTGCCTTTTTTAGAGCCCAGTTCAGTGTGGGGAGTAAGACAGGAATTAACTCATTTTTAAATTCTTTGTACCACTCTGCCATATACCCATCTGATCCTGGTGACTTGCTTAATTTAAGCCTACTAATTGCAGCTTTTGATTCAACTTCAGTTATGTCAGTAGTCATCCTATTTTGTTCTTTGCTTAAAGTAGGTAACTCTAGAGAATTCAAGAAGGAGTCAATTTGGGTTATGCTTCCCCCCTGGAACTTTGGAATATAGCGTTTTGTAAAACACTTCAAAAGCTTCTTGAATTTCACTTAGCTTATTTTTTATCATTTTCGTTCTTGCATCCCTAATTCTATGAATTGTATTTTCTGCTATCTTTTTTTTCAGTTTTCACGCCAGTATTTTCATAGGTTTCGATCCACTTTCATGATGTCTCTGTTTCAGAAACATTAAGTTTTTCCTGGCTTCTTGCGTAGCCAAATTATTTATTTCATTCCTAATTCTTTTAATTTCTCCTAATGTATCCCATGCCAATTTCAGTTTGTGTTTTTTCTCTAGTTCCTTCAGCCTATTTTGTAATTCCTCTAATGTTTTATTCCTTATTTTTTTCTTATACGAAGATATCGCTATAATTTTCCCTCTTAAGACAGCCTTCAGAGTATCCCATAAAATGGGAAGTAAAACCTCTCCATTATCATTAAATTCTAAGTAGAGACCAATTTCTTTTTTAATTTGTTCCTTAAAGTACAGATCATTGAGTAGACTTGAATTTAGTTTCCAAATAGTATTCTTTGGTTGTAGGTCAAAATCAGCAGATAAATATGTAGGTTCATGGTCACTTACATCTATTGTCCCAATTCCACAGGTGTTTATTTTGTCTTTGTCTTTTCCAAATGTTATGAAATAAGCTATTCTTGTATATGCAGAATGTGGAGCAGAATGATGAGTGTAATCCCTTCTGTCAGGGAAAAGGTCCCTTCATGTATCAATTAAACCAACATCCTCTAAAAGTGTATTAACTTTCTTATGTAAAGATTTTGTTTCATAGGTTTTTCTATTGGAAGAATCTAAGTTTGGTTGTAATTGTAAATTTAAATCACCCCCACATATCAGGAGACCTTCTGTTTCCGTTACCATAATATCAGTAATTTCAATATCACTTCCCGGGGGTGCGTATATATTCAATAAACTGAATTGCCGTCTGTATTCCCCCTTACCAGAATATATCTCCCATTTCAAATTTTTTTTCAAAATTTAGCTTACTTGAGATAAGAATAGCAACTCCTCTCCTATGTCCTGATTTATATGAGGAGAAAAACAGATTAGTGAAGCCCATGCTTTTTAGTTTTTTATGCTCATTATCACTTAAATGAGTTTCCTATAAATATACTACATGGGCTTGTTCTTTTTTCATTTTGGATGAAATTCTCTTACGTTTGATTGGATTTAATAGCCATTTACATTAAAAGAAATGAATTTTACCTTGTCCTTAGCCATCTGTATTTATCTGTCAATCTCAGATTCAGATTCAGATTCAGTTTATTGTCATTTAGAAACCACAAATGCAATGCAGTTAAAAAATGAGACAACGTTCCCCCAGAATGATATCACAAAAGCATATGACAAAACAGACTACACCAGAAAATCCATGTAACGTTTGGCAATCCCCAGTCCAGAGTCCGGAGAGGCTGCTGTGTATTAATATTGTGCTACCGTCTAGTGCGTTTCCCGGAAAGGAGCTCCAAATCCACCAGACAAAAACAAGACCAAAAACAAAAGCTTCAAGACCTGCACAAAACTACATAATTACAACATATAGTTACAACAATGCAAACCATAGCATTATTGATAAAAAAAAACAGACTATGGACACAGTAAAAATAGTCCAAGATGTTAAAGGACTGTAAGTTCAAAAGAAATCTCCACAGTTTCCACAAGTCCCCAAGGTCCCGACAGACTCGCCATCCCACGCCGGCGGCAGAAGAGAGTACCCCAACTATGGACTTCCAAGGCGCCGCCCGACTCAGCCTCGCAGATGCAGCACACAATGAAAGCTCCATCGAAACCAGCCTCGCAGACGCAGCACACTCCGAAAGCAACCCGAGTCCGTCGAACCTCCAAGCCGACGACCATCCCCTCCGGCACAGCTTCTCCGAGCACCATCTTCTGCCGAGCGTATTAAGACGGCCCTGCCAACGGCCATCTGCAACGCGACCCCAAGGACTGGGGGCCCGTTCTTCCCAGCAGAGTCCCGGACCTCACAGCAGCAGCAGCAACAAAGAAGGTCTTCCTGGAATTTCCCGATGTTTCTTCATGTTTCCATGTCCGTTTTCAATCGATTATGATTGCGCACAGCACCCCACTTCACAAATAACAGATAATCAGTTCCGGAGTGGCTGCTGCAAGCTGCGTCGTGCCGCCATCTTTTCAATGTATCATTGAAATTAGAATAAAACTTAATCGATTTACTCCCTGAACAAATAAGAACCAAGAAACTCAAATAATAACGAAAATGGCAACGAACGTGTGATTCCAAGGCTGAGGTCTCTAGTAAATAACCCCTCCTACTTGTGAGTTGAGGACCCCCTTGAAGTATTCATAAAAATCAGTGAACAAATCCATTGCACAGAAAAGATTTCTCTGTGTACTCCTACATATATATATATATATATATATATATATATATATATATATATATATACACACACACATACATGCATACACACACACACACACACACACACACACACACACACATATATGTATATATATATATAAATATACATACATACACACGTTACACACATACACATATATGCACACATATATACATATTCTCATTTTGGTGGGGAAAAGGAGTAAGTGAGCGAATAAAGAATAACAACTAAGTAATATAAAATCCACATTATAATAAGTATTTCTCGAGATAGGTATATCACCGTGTACTTTTGCTTCTGTTTAGCTTCTCAACATTTTTAAAGTTAGCCAACCTTATGGCCCTTCTGAAAGGGGTGAGGACTGTCTTTGGGAAACTCACGGTCTCTTCCTGATATGTGTCTCTAGGCCTCCTCCCGTCTCCTGCCTTCTCGTTTCTCGCACTATTTCCCAAGCCAAGCGGGACAATTCCTCAGCCAGGCTTTCTTTCGTTTTTGTCATGCTGACAGGCAACCCTCTGGCCTTCATGTCTGTAGTTGCCTCTTCCACTGTCTGGTACAACTGCGTCCTGTTGTCATAAAACACTCGAAGTTTAGCAGGGTACGGAGTTTGAAATCTAATCTAATTTTGCTTTAATACTCACTTTACTTAGGAGTGTTCTTTGCGTTTCTGGAGGACCGCAGGAGGGTAATCTTGGTCGAAATATATTAATTTATACTCTAAAAACACCCTCTTCTTACCCCAGGCCTTTCGTAGAATCTCCGCCTTGGTGCTGTACCGAAGGAATTTTATTATAATTGAGCGTGGCTTTCTATCCTGGGCAGGTTTTGGGACAAACGTGTGGTGCGCTCTTTCGACTTCCAGCTTCATAGCCAGGGGAAGAACCAGCGCGTCCCCACAGTAACTTTCTGACAAACTCTGTCATAGACGGGCCCTCCGCTCCTTCAGGAACTTTGTAGATTCTGTATTTTTCCGCCGTGATCTTCCCTCCAGGTCAAGCAGTTTACCTTCTTGGTGATGTATTATTTTTATTGTCTTGCTCAGTATTTGTTCCATGTTTTGAACGCGATCTTCCACCTTCTCCATGTGAGTCTCTGCCACCGCTATTTTTTGATTAACGCTGGCGAACTCTGCCTTAATATCACGGAGCTGCTGCTTTATATCTTTCTGGACCTCCATTATTTCTTTCAGGATTTCGAAGACATTCACCGCTTCGTCTGAACGAGGCCCAGCAACCGCCTCGCTAGCACGCGGTCGGGCCGGAGAGCCGCTTGCTGCAGTCCTCTGGGACGCAGGCTCCGCAGTGTCGCTTTTTTTATTTCCATTTCTTCTCCCCATTCTTGCCCCTCTTTTCAGCTCAAATACTTTTTGAAAAATATTATATTTGACGGGTCAATGGGTCTTAATACGCGTTTTTCCAGAGGAGCTAGTGACTTAAGCTGCCATTCTTGACGATGACGTCGCCGGAAACCGGGACATCCTTTTAGAATGGAGATGAGGAGGAATTTCTTTAACCACAGAGTGGTGAATCTGTGAAATTTGTTACCACAGGCAGCTGTGGAGGCAAAATGCTTATGTATATGTAACCTCAGGTTTGGCCGGCGGTTTTAATCTAGGGGAAGACTGTCTTTGACCCTGCCAAACTTGTGAAATCTCGTTTGTGAGGATGCTGCGTGATGTGTTACCCTGTTACAAATCATTACCATGAAATATCAGACAGTACACCATATGCAATTAAGCGATTCTTTATATTTCTTAATTTGACTCTAGGGTTCGTAAAGGAAACAAAAAGAAAATGGGCCCATTTCAATGAAACAGTTTAATGTGCAAGTTGGAGTTCATGGTTTTCCCGTCCGTTAGTTCTCCATCAATTTCCCCTGGGCATCGTTGACTCTTGGCCCCATTCCAAGTCCACTCCATCTTGCAGTCTATGACCTCTCTGTTCTGGCATCTTTTGTTTCCATCTTCTGCCGAACAAAAGACCTCAAACAACTTGTTCTCAGGCATACAACAAGAAAAAAACACTCTTTTCACTGGACAGCAGAACATTCCAAAGCCCCCCATTATCTCTAGTCATGACCCAAACACTGCTGCTACAGAACAACCATTAAATTAGCAGTGAAACCTTTCTCAGGGTATTACATATATTTAAGGCAGAGGTTGATAGATTCTTGTTTGGTCAGAGCATGAAGGACTACAAGGGGTGGAGGCAGAAGGCAGGAGATTGGGGCTGAGAGGAAAAATGGATCAGCCATGATGAAATGACAGAGCAGACTCAATGAGCCAAATGACCTAATTCTGCTCCTATATCTTACAGTCTCTCCCTAGGGGGCCTGCTATTCGCTGTGCATGTACTGCCCTGATTTAACTTAAATGCAGCACTTTTGAGTCTTAGACAGTCTTCTTCACTGTCCACTATCCTACCACTAGTTGTGGTGTCATCTGTGGAGAATAATTTTAAAATAAGGATAAGGAGAATAATGGTGCATGGCAGAGAAATATCTGCATTTTCAGCAAACATAATGGTTTCCTTCTGAAGGTAATACTTGCACAATTATCCCAGAAAGTCCATTTCATTTTGCAGATGTTCCCTTTCTCACTGGAGTGTTGTGTTGGTGGGTAGAATGATTTCTTCATTAAGCATCCTCCAAAGTGCAGGTAATGTGCTTATTTCCTAGTGAGGAGTTAATTTAAGCAAAAAAATAAAAACAGTTTTATTGAAACTTTCAAGTCCAAACTGAACTTCATCCACTGATGTACAAATCTTCAGATTTTGCTAAAAGCCACCTGCAATTTAACTGCCAGTAGCTCAACACTTTTTCCCGTTATCCAGCATCCTTACCCTACAGAAGATGAGAAGAGGCAAATCGCAAGCCAGACTAACCTCACACTACTCCAGGTCAACAATTGGTAAGTGAATTGCTTCAGCTTTAGAGTTAATCGAATGGAGTGCTAGGTGTTTTATAAAACACTGTTCTTTTCTTAAAGCTATTGCACTCAATAATTAATCAACTCATGTACTTCCTGGGCCATGGGAGTAATGCTAGGAAAGAGAAGTTTTACCAGATACCAGGAGCCAAAGAGTGGCAGTCTGGAAGTAGAGATCCATTCAAGAGCCAACTTTAGTGGATGGCGAGAGCATGGAGCTGCATAGTCAGTGTAGGGGTATGGGCTAGTGTCAGAGAAAGTGGTTCAAGGAGCCGATGTGCTGCTGTTTGACATTAGGGCTGAAGTGTAGGTATGGTAAAGAACAGAGGCTCATCACAAAGTAACAGTAACCATATAACAATCACAGCACGGAAACAGGCCATCTCGGCCCTCCTAGTCCATGCCGAACTCTTTATCTCACCTAGTCCCACCTACCCTCACTCAGCCCATAACCCTCCACTCCTTTCCTGTCCATATACCTATCCAATTTTACCTTAAATGACACAACTGAACTGGCCTCTACTACTTCTACAGGAAGCTCATTCCACACAGCTATCACTCTCTGAGTAAAGAAATACCCCCTCGTGTTTCCCTTAAACTTATGCCCCCTAACTCTCAAATCATGTCCTCTTGTTTGAATAAAGAATAAGTATGAAGAAAGAAAAATGAAAATGGAATTGAAATATTGATACTTTCTAATGGTTTTCTAAAAGTGATTTGTGGATGTGGAATTGCTACCGGGAAAGTCTCATTTTGATTCCTATCACAAAACCTACCTGCAATATCCTTGCAGGTAGGTTTGCTAGCATGGTTCAGGAGGGTTCAATCTAATTTGCAAGGGGGAGGGGACCCAGAGCGATAGAGCTGTGAAAGAAGTGCATGGAGTAAAGCCAGATGTAACATATAGAGAGGCTTTAATGAAAAAGAAGCAGAATAAAGGGTGTAAAGGTAGTAAGGTAGAAGGGCTAAAGTGTGTGTACTTCAATGCAAGAAGCATCAGGAACAAAGGTGATGAACTGAGAGCTTGGATACATACATAGAATTATGATGTAGTGGCCATTATGGAGACTTGGCTGGCACCAGGGCAGGAATGGATTCTCAATATTCCTGGATTTCAGTGCTTTAAAAGGGGAGGAGGGGTGGCATTACTAGTCAGGGATACTATTACAGCTGCAGAAAGGGTGGATAATGTAGCAAGATCCTCTTTTGAGTCAGTATGGGTTGAAGTCAGAAACAGGAAGGGAGCAGTTACTCTACTGGGGGTATCCTATAGGCCCCCTGGTAGCAGCAGAGATACCAAGGAGCAGATTGGGATGCAGATTTTGGAAAGCTGCAAAAGTAACAGGGTTGTTAGCATGGGTGACTTTAACTTCCCTAATATTGATTGGCACTTGTTTAGTTCCAAGGGTTTAGATGGGGCAGAGTTTGTTAAGTGTGTCCAGGATGGATTCCTGTCACAGTATGTTGACAGGCTGACTGGGGGAATGCCATACTAGATCTAGTATTAGATAACAAACCGGGTCAGGTCACAGATCTGTCAGTGGGTGAGCATCCGGGGGACAGTGATCACCACTCCCTGACCTTTAGCTTTATCATGGAAAAGGATAGGATCAGAGAGGACAGGAAAATTTTTAACTGGGGAAGGGCAAATTATGAGGCTATAAGGCTAGAACTTGCGGTTGTGAATTGGGATGATGTTTTTGGAGGGAAATGTACTATGGACATGTGGTCGATGTTTAAGGATCTTTTGCAGGATGTTAGGGATAAGTTTGTCCCTGTGAAGAAGATAAAGAATGGTAAGGTGAAGGAACCATGGGTTACAAGTGAGGTGGAAAATCTAGTCAGGTGGAAGAAGGCAGCATACATGAGGTTTAGGAAGCAAGGATCAGATGGGTCTATTGAGGGATATATGGTAGCAAGAAAGGAGCTTATGAAGGGGCTGAGGAGAGCAAGAAGGGGGCATGAGAAGCCCTTGGCAAGTAGGGTAAAGGAAAACCCCAAGGCATTCTTCAATTATGTGAAGAACAAAAAGATGACAGTAGTGAAGGTAGGACCGATTAGAGATAAAAGTGGGAAGACATGCCTGGAGGCTGTGGAAGTAATCGAGGTCCTCAATGAATATATCTCTTCGGTATTCACCAATGAGAGGAAACTTGATGACAGTGAGGACAATATGAGTGAGGTTGATGTTCTGGAGCATGTTGATATTAAGGGAGAGGAGGTGTTGGAGTTGTTAAAATACATTAGGACGGATAAGTCCCCAGGGCCTGACGGAATATTCCCCAGGCTGCTCCACGAGGCGAGGGAAAAGATTGCTGGGCCTCTGGCTAGGATCTTTATGTCCTCGTTGTCCACAGGAATGGTACCGGAGGATTGGAGGGAGGCAAATGTTGTCCCCTTGTTCAAAAAAGGTAGTAGGGATAGTCCGGGTAATTATAGACCAGTCAGCCTTACGTCTGTGGTGGGAAAGCTGTTGGAAAAGATTCTTAGAGATAGGATCTGTGGGCATTTAGAGAATCATGGTCTGATCAGGGACAGTCAGCATGGCTTTGTGAAGGGCAGATCGTGCCTAACAAGCCTGATAGAGTTCTTTGAGGAGGTGACCAGGCATGTAGATGAGGGTAGTGTAGTGGATGTGATCTACATGGATTTTAGTAAGGCATTTGACAAGGTTCCACATGGTAGGCTTATTCAGAAAGTCAGAAGGCATGTGATCCAGGGAAGTTTGGCCAGGTGGATTCAGAATTGACTTGTCTGCAGAAGACAGAGGGTCATGATGGAGGGAGTACATTCAGATTGGAGGGTTGTGACTAGTGGTGTCCCACAAGGATCTGTTCTGGGACCTCTACTTTTCGTGATTCTTATTAACGACCTGGATGTGGGGATAGAAGGGTGGGTTGACAAGTTTGCAGACGACACAAAGGTTGGTGGTGCTGCCGATAGTGTAGAGGATTGTCGAAGATTGCAGAGAGACATTGATAGGATGCAGAAGTAGGCTGAGAAGTGGCAGATGGAGTTCAACCCAGAGAAGTGTGAGGTGGTACACTTTGGAAGGACAAACTCCAAGGCAAGAGTACAAAGTAAATGGCAGGATACTTGGTAGTGTGGAGGAGCAGGGGGATCTGGGGGTACATGTCCACAGATCCCTGAAAGTTGCCTCACAGGTAGATAGGGTAGTTAGGAAAGCGTATGGGGTGTTAGCTTTCATAAGTCGAGGGATAGAGTTTAAGAGACGCGATATAATGATGCAGCTCTATAAAACTCTGGTTAAGCCACACTTGGAGTACTGTGTCCAGTTCTGGTTACCTCACTATAGGAAGGATGTGGAAGCATTGGAAAGGGTACAGAGGAGATTTACCAGGATGCTGCCTGGTTCAGAGAGTATGGATTATGATCAGAGATTAAGGGAGCTAGGGCTTCACTCTTTGGAGAGAAGGAGGATGAAAGGAGACATGATAGAGATGTACAAGATATTAAGAGGAATAGACAGAGTGGACAGCCAGCGCCTCTTCCCCAGGGTGCCACTGCTCAGTACAAGAGGACAGTGGCTTTAAGATAAGGGGAGGGAAGTTCAAGGGGGATATTAGAGGAAGGTTTTTCACTCAAAGAGTGGTTGGTGCATGGAATGCACTGCCTGAGTCAGTGGTGGAGGCAGGCACACTAGTGAAGTTTTAAGAATCTACTAGACATGTATATGGAGGAATTTAAGGTGGGTGGTTATATGTGAGGCAGGGTTTGAGGGTCAGAACAACATTGTGGGCCGATGGGCCTGTAATGTGCTGTACTATTCTATGTTCTATATAAATGGAGAACAGCTGTTGAAATATAGAAAATATTAGATTTTATCAAGTTATACAGCAGGGAAGCAGGCCATTTGGTCCACAACATCAGTGCTGACCACCCTTATTAACTCAACACTCAGCCATACCTTTCTTTGCCAAAACAATAAATCCTCTGTAAGTATCTTACACCTTACCCTAAATCTGCTGCATATTCTCTGGTTTAATTCACCTCTGATTAGCGAAAAAGGTTTCCTGCAATCTACTCTGTCTAAATCTTTTGTAATTTAATCTATTTTACCCATGTCACCTCTTAATTTCCTTAGCTCCAGGTAAAACAGACCTAGCTTCTCTGTCTCGTTTCATTTTATGAGGAGAGTCTAGAGATAGAATGGCCAATCAGTACCTTTCTCCTGGACAGAAAAGGGACATATTTTTAAAGTGATTGAAGAAAGTGAAGTGGCAGATGTCTGAGGTAGATTTTTTACAAAAAGAGTGGTAAATTTGTGGAATGCACTGCCAGTGGTGGTGATAGAGAAGGATGCATTAGGAGGATCTTAGAGACTCTTTTAGACATATGGATGAAATAAAAATGGAGGGCTATGTTGGAGCGAAGCATTAGATTGATCTTGAAGTAGGTTGAAAAGTTGAAACAACATAGTGGGCTGAAAAGCATGTTCTGTGCCATACTGTTCTATGTTCTAATCGAAACGCTATCGTACGCAACATCCCAATTAACCTGAAGCAACTCATTAAATCAGGCAGAATCAGTGTGGAGAAATGAACAGTCAATGTTTCAGGATTTAAGAGCAGAATGAGGCCCTTCAGCCCTTCGAGTCTGCTCCGCCAGTTCATCATGGCTGACCTTGGATCCCATTCAACTCCATTCCACCTGCCTTCTTACCATATTCCTTGATGCCCCAACCAATCAGGAATCTATCAACTTCACTTTGAATATACCCACAGATGGCCTCCACAGTAGTCTGAGGCAGAGCATTCCACAGATTCACTACTCTGGCTAAAGAAGTCCCCCTTACTTCGGTTCTAAAAGGTCGTTCTTCAGTTTTGAAGCTGTGCCCTCTAGCTCTGAATACCCCTACCAGAGGAAACATCTGCTCCACATCCATCTTATCTAGTTTGTTCAACATTCAGAAGGTTTCAATGGGATCCCCATGCATTCTTCTAACTTCCAATGAGTACAGGCTCAAAGTTGCCAAACACTCATCATATGTTAACCCCCTTCATTATGGTGAACTTCCTCTGGACTCTCTCCAATGACAATACCTCCTATCTGAGATAAGGAGGCTAAAATATAGTACTCAAGGAGTTATATCTCAGTGTATGGAACGTAAGAAATAAGGTCAGCAGGTCGGGCAGCATTTGTTGAAAGGAGCAGTCAATGTTTCGGGTCAAGACCCTTCATCAGGACTAAAGGAGGGGACAGGGGCCCTGTAAAGAAGGTGGGGGGAGGGTGGAAAACCAATCAGAGGAAAGATCAAGGTGTGGGGGAGGGGAAGCAGGGAGGGGATAGGCAGGAGAGGTGAAGAAGGAATCTAAGGAGAAAGCATTATGGGTAGTAGAAGAAGGCAGAGTCATGAGGTGATAGGCAGCTAGAAGAGGAGACAGAGTGAAGGTGGGATGGGGGGAAGGGAGAGGGAGGGAATTACCGGAAGTTGGAGAATTCGATGTTCATACCAAGGGGCTGGAGACTACCCAGAAGGTAGATGAGATGTTGTTCCTCCAACCGAAGTTTGGCCTCATCATGGCAGTAGAGGAGGCCATGTATGGACATATCTGAATGGGAATGTGAAGGAGAGTTGAAGTGAGTGGCAACTGGGAGCTCCGTCTGCCACAACAGACAGGATCTCCCGGTTGCCACTCACTTCAACTCTCCTTCACATTCCCATTTGGATATGGCCATACATGGCCTCCTCTACTGCCATGATGAGGCCAAACTTCGGTTGGAGGAACAACATCTCATCTATCGTCTGGGTAGTCTCCAGCCCCTTGGTATGAACATCGAATTCTCCAACTTCCAGTAATACCCTCCCTCTCCCTTCCCCCATCCACTGCCTATCACCTCTCATGACTCTGCCTTCTTCTACTACCCATATGTGGCGACCCACTTTCTGCGCAGGCGAACTGGCTCACAAATACTTTGTGTACTAAGAAATAAGGTGGATGATCTTATTGCTGTATTACAGATTGTCAGGTATGATGTTGTGGCTATCATTGAATCGTGGCTGAAGGATGGTTGTAGTTGGGAATTAAATGTCTAAGTTTACACAGTATATTGGAGGGATAGGAAAGTAGGCAGAGGGGGTGGCATGGCTCTGCTGGTAAAGAATGGCATCAAATCTTTAGAAAGATGTGACACAGGTTTGGAAGATGTTGAATCCTTGTGAGTCGACTTAAGAAACTGCAATGGTATAAGGACCCTAATGGCAATTATATAAAGGCTCCCAACAGCAGCTGGGATGTGGACAACAAGTTACAACAGGAAATAGAAAAGGCGAGTCAAAGGGGCAATGTTATGATAGTCGTTAGAGATTTCAACATGCAAGTCGAGTGGGAAAATCAGGTTGATAATGGATCTCAAGAGAATGAGTTTGTTAAATGCCTATGACATGGCTTTTTAGAGCAAGTTGTCATGGAGCCTACTAGCGGATCAGCTATACTGGATTTGGGTGTCATGTAACGAATCGGAGGTGATTAGGAAGCTTAAGGCAAAAGAACCGTAGGAACCAGTGATCACAATATGATTTGAGTTCAGCTTGAAATTTGATAGAGAGAAAGTAAAGTCTGATGTAGCAGTATTTCAGTGGAGTAAGGGAAAATTACAGTGGTATGAGAGAGGAGTTGGCCAAAGTAAATTGGAAGGAGCTGCTGGCAGGGTTGTCAGCAGAACAGCAATGGCGTGAGTTTCTGGGTAAAATGAGGAAGATTGCAGGATAGATGTATTCCAAAAACAAAGAAATACTCAAATGTCAAAATAGTACAACCATGGCTGACAAGGAAATTAAAGCTAATGTAAAAGCAAAAGAGAGGGCATACAACAAAGCAAGAATTAATGAGAATTTAGAGGTTTGGGAAGCTTTTAAAAACCTACATAGAGCAACTAAAAGAATCATTAGGAGAGAAAAGATGAAGTATGAAAGCAAGCTAGCAAACAATATCGAAGTAGATAGTAAAAACTTTTTCAAGTATGTAAAAAAAGAGAGATGAGAGTAGATATAAGACTGCTAGAAAATGATACTGGAGAACTAAATAATGGACCCCAAGGAGATGGCAGATGAACTAAATGAGTATTTTACATCAGTCTTCACTGTGGAAGACAGTAGCATAGTGTGCCAAATGTTGAAGTGTGTGAGAGAAGAGTAGTGAGCGCAGTTCCTATTATAAGGGAGAAGATGCTCAAAAAGCTGAGAGACCTAAGGGTACATAAGACCAGATGAACTGCACCTTAAGGCTCTGAAAGAGATAGCAGTTGAGATTGTGGAGGCATTAGTAATGATCTTTCAAAAATCATTGGACTCTGTCATGGTGCCAGAGTACTGGAAATTTACAAATGTCACTCCACTCTGTAAGGAAGGAGGAAGGCAGCAGAAAGGAAATGATAAACCAGTTAGCCTGACCTCAGTGGTTGGGAAGATGTTGGAGTCAATTGTTAAGGATGAGGTGATGGAGTACTTGGTGACATAGGACAAGATAGGACAAAGTCAGCATGGTTTCCTTCAGGGAAAACCTTGCCTGACGAACCTGTTGGAATGCTTTGAGGAGATTACAAGTAGGATAGATAAAGGGGATGCAGAGGATGTTGTATATTTGGATTTCTAGAAGGCCTATGACAAGGTGCCACACATGAGGCTGCTTACCAAGTTAAGAGCCCATGGTATTACAGGGAAGTTACTAACATGGTTAAAGCATTGGCTGATTGGTAGGAGGCAGTAAAGGAATAAAAGGATCCTTGTCTGGTTGGCTGCCAGTGACTAGTGGTGTTCCACAGGGGTTGGTATTGGGACTGTTCCTTTTTATGCTGAATAATCAATGATTCAGATGATGGCTTGGTTGCTAGGTTTGTAGATGCTACGAAGATCGGTTGAGAGGCAGGTAGTGTTGAAGAAATAGTTAGGCTACAGAAGAATGGGCAATAAAGTGGCAAATGAAATATAATGTTGGAAAGTGCATGGTCATTCACTTTGGTAGTAAATGTGCAGAAAACCCAAAAATTAAAGGTTGACTTGGACTTAGAGTTAGTGGTGAGGAAGGCAAATGCAATGATAGCATTCATTTCAAGAGGTCTGGAATACAAAAGCAGGGATGTAATGTTGAGACTTTATAAGGCACTAGTGAGGCCTTACCTTAAGTATTGTGAACATTTCTGGGCACCTCATCAAAGAAAGGATGTGCTTACGTTGCAGAGGATTCAGAGGAGGTTCACGAGGATAATTCTGGGAGTGAAAGGGTTATCTTGCGAGGAATGTTTGATAGCTCTGCATCTGTACTCATTGGAATTTTGAAAGAGGGGATATCTCATTAAACCTTTGGAATTTTGAAAGGCCAAGATAGAGTAGATGGGGAAAGGATGTTTTCTATGGTGGGGGAGTCCAGGTTAAGAGGACTGAGCCTGAGGATAGAGGGGTGAACATTTAAGACAGAGATATGGAGAAATTTCTTTAGCCAGAGGGTGGTGAACTTGTGGAATGCTCTGCCACAGGCCAATTCTTTGGGTATATTCAAAGCAGAAGTTGATAGATTCCTGATTCAAAGGATATGATGAGAGGACAGGTATCATGCACCATGCCATATTGACTATCCCTGATCAGTCCTTGTCTATCCAAATGGTGGTGAATTTGTGGAATTTGGTACCACAGGCAGCTGTGAAGGCCAGGTCGTTGGGTGTATTTAAGGCAGAGCTTGATAGATTCTTGATTTGACACAGCATCAAAGATTATGGGGAGAAGGCTGAGGAGGAGAGAAAAGGATAAGCCATGATTAAATGGTGGAGCAAACTTGTTGGGCCAAATGGCCTAATTCTCCTCCAATATCTTATTGGCTTATGGTCAAAACTGTTGACAATACTCCAAGTGTGGCCTGACTAATGTCTTATAAAGCTTCAGCATTAACTCCTTGTTTATATTCAATTCACCTTGAAATGAATGACAGAAATGCATTTGCCTTCTTTATCACAGACTCAACCTATGAATAAAGAGGCTTTGAAGAAAGAGAAGCAGAATAAAGGGTGTAAAGGTAGTAAGGTAGAAGGGCTAAAGTGTGTGTACTTCAATGCAAGAAGCATCAGGGACAAAGGTGATGAACTGAGAGCTTGGATACATACATAGAATTATGAAGTAGTGGCCATTACAGAGACTTGGCTGACACCAGGGCAGGAATGGATTCTCAATATTCCTGGATTTCAGTGCTTTAAAAGGGGATAGGGGGAAGGGGACGAGGGGTGGCATTACTGGTCAGGGATACTATTAGAGCTAAAGAAACGGTGGGTAATGTAGCAGGATCCTCTTTTAAGTCAGTATGGGTGGAAGTCAGGAACAGAAAGGGAGCAGTTACTCTATTGAGAGTATTCTATAGGCCCCCTGGTAGCAGCAGAGATACCAAGGAGCAGATTGGGAGGCAGATTTTGGAAAGGTGCAAAAATAACAGGGTTGTTATCATGGGTGACTTCAACTTCCCTAATATTGATTGGCATCTGATTAATTCCAATGGTTTGGATGGGGCAGAGTTTGTCAAGTGTGTCCAGACGGATTCCTATCAGGGTATGTTGACAGGCCAACTGGGGGAATGCCAAAATAGATCTAGTATTAGGTAACAAACCGGGTCAGGTCACAGATCTGTCAGTGGGTGAGCATCTGGGGGACAGTGACCACCGCTCCCTGGCCTTTAGCATTATCATGGAAAAGGATAGGATCAGAGAGGACAGGAAAATTTTTAATTGGGAAAGGGGCAAACTATGAGGCTATAAGGCTAGAACTTGCAGGTGTGAATTGGGATGATGTTTTTGCAGAAAAATGTACTATGTGGTCGATGTTTAGGGATCTCTTGCAGGATGTTAGGGATAAATTTGTCCTGGTGAGGAAGATAAAGAATGGTAGGGTGAAGGAACCATGGGTTACAAGTGAGGTGGAAAATCTAGTCAGGTGGAAGAAGGCAGCATACAGGATGTTTAGGAAGCAAAGATCAGATGGGGCTATTGAGGAGTATAGAGTAGCAAGAAAGGAGCTTAAGAAGAGGCTGAGGAGAGCAAGAAGGGGGCATGAGAAGGCCTTGGCGAGTAGGGTAAAGGAAAACCCCAAGGCATTCTTAAATTATGTGAAGAACAAAAGGATGACAGGAGTGAAGGTAGGACCGATTAGAGATAAAAGTGGGAAGGTGTGCCTAGAGGCTGTGGAAGTGAGCAAGGTCCTCAACGAATGCTTCTCTTTGGTATTCACCAAAGAGAGGGAACTTGAAAACGGTGAGGAAAATATAAGTGAGGTTGAAGTTCTAGAGCATGTTGATATTAAGGGAGAGGAGGTGCTGGAGTTGTTAAGATAAATTAGGACGGATAAGTTCCCCGGGCCTGACAGAATATTCCCCAGGCTGCTCCACGAGGCGAAGGAAGAGATTGCTGAGCCTCTAGCTAGGATCTTTATGTCCTCGTTGTCCACAGGAATGGTACCGGAGGATTGGAGGGAGGCGGATGTTGTCCCCTTGTTCAAAAAAGGAAGTAGGGATAGTCCGGGTAATTAAAAATCAATGAGCCTTACGTCTGTGGTGGGAAAGTTGTTGGAAAAGATTCTTAGAGATGGGATCTATGGACATTTAGAGAATCATGGTCTGATCAGGGACAGTCAGCATGGCTTTGTGAAGGGCAGATCATGTCTAACAAGCCTGTTAGAGTTCGTTATGGAGGTGGCCAGGCATATAGATGAGGGTAGTGTAGTGGATGTGATCTACATGGATTTTAGTAATGCATTTGATAAGGTTCCACACGGTAGGCTTATTCAGAAAGTCAGAAGGCATGGGATCCAGGGAAGTTTAGCCAGGTGGATTCAGAATTGGCTTGCCTGCAGAAAGCAGAGAGTTGTGGTGGAGGGAGTACATTCAGATTGGAGGGTTGTGACTAGTGGTGTCCCACAAGGATCAGTTTTGGGACTCCTACTTTTTGTGATTTTTATTAACGACCTGGATGTGGGGGTACAGACAACACAAAGGTTGATGGTGTTGTGGATAGTGTAGAGGATTGTTGAAGATTGCAGAGAGACATTGATAGGATGCAGAAGTGGGCTAAGAAGTAGCAGATGGAGTTAACCCGGAGAGGTGTGAGTTGGTACACTTTGGAAGGACAAACTCCAAGGCAGACTACAAAGTAAATGGCAGGATACTTGGTAGTGTGGAGGAGAAGAGGGATCTGGGGGTACATGTTCACAGATCCCTGAAAGTTGCCTCACAGGTAGATAGGGTAGTTAAGAAAGCTTATGGGGTGTTAGCTTTCATAAGTCGAGGGACAGAGTTTAAGAGTTGCAAGGTAATGATGCAGCTCTATAAAACTCAGTTTAGGCCACACTTGGAGTATTGTCAATAGTTTTGTGTCCCATATCTCAGTTATGATGTGTTGTCATTGGAGGGAGTCCAGAGGATGTTCATGAGGATGATTCTGGGAATGAAGGGGTTAACGAGCATTTAGCAGCTTTGGGCCTGTATTGACTGGAATTTAGAAGAATGCAGGGGATCTTATTAAAACCTACCGATTGTTGAAAGGACTGGATAGGGTGGATGTGGAGAGGATGTTTCTTATGGTGGCCGTATCCAGAACTAGAGGGCACAGCCTCAAAATTGACAGGTAACCTTTTAGAACAGAGGTAAGTAGGATTTTTTTAGCTGAAGAGTAGTGAATCTATGAAATGCTCTGCCACAGACTGCAGTGGAGGGCAAGTCCATGGGTATATTTAAGGTGGAAATTGATAGTTTCCTGATCAGTCAGGGCATGATAGAATATGCTGAGAAGGCGGGTGTATGGGGTTGAGTGGCTTCCAGGTTTAGCCATGATGACATGGTGGAGCAGATTCTGTGAGCTGAATGGCATAACTCTCTTCCTGTGTCTTATAGCCTTTTGGTTAGGGGAGAAGACAAGAGAATGGATTGGGAGGTATAAAAATCAGCCCTAATGAAATGGGAGAGCACACTTGATAAATAGAATGACCTAACTCTGCTCCTTTGTCTTATAGTTTTATGGTCATTTGCTTATCCTTCCAGTGAATGTGGAACATTTTACAGTGAAGGCATTGATATAGAGAAGGCCTTGAGGCTGTACTTGGTGATTCAGTCTCTGAAACATTTACGAGGCAAAGATAGAAGGATGATGGCATTGAAGGGTTCTGATGACTTTGAGGCTGCTGTTTGTTGTCCAGTCCAAGGATTGAGGGAAATCATTGATGGGTTCTGATAGCCTTGAGGCTTTCTTGATAGTCTAGTATCAGAAATACATAGGAGTCAAGGATCACTGGTACCAATAAGGAATGAGTTTTGCGTGAGACCTTCAGCTTCAAGCACCCATTCCTTGCTGAACTCCCTGTGTTTGGCCACAGGTTCATCAATGCTCGAAGGCGGATATTACAACCTATGCTTGATGCCAGTAATCCTGACACTCCACCGAAGGCTAAGAAGATCAAGACACAGAGTCGGCCAGTGCAGCGGTTCTGGCCAGATTCCATTGCATCGGGAGCGGCTCAGCAGCATGTAGCGAGTATTACCGTATCAGACAGTAAGTCAATGACATCCCAGATCAATGATGAGATGCATTCAGTATTACCATATCAGACAATATTAGTGTCAGACAGCAAGTTAGTGACATCCAAGATCAATGTCAATGCAGGCAGTATTACAGTGTCAGACAGTAAGTCAGTGACATCCCAGATCAGTATTGAGATGTAGGCAGTATTTGAGTGTCAGACAGTAAGTTGGTGACATCTCAGATCAATATCGAGATATAGCCATTGTTAGTGTCAGACAGTAAGTCAGAAGTTAGTGACATCTGAGATCATTGTCGACACAAAGCCAGTATTACAATGTCATAGAGTAATTCAGTGAGATCCCAGATTAATGTCGAGATGTGTCCAGTATTAGTGTCAGGCATACTCAGTGACATCCCAGATCAATGTCAATATTTAATCAGCATTACAGTGTCAGACAGTGGGTCAGTGACGTCCCAGATTAATGTTGAAATGAAGGCAGTGTTACAGTGACAGACATAGTTGGTTCCATGCTAGATCAATGTCGAGATGTAACCAGTATTACAGAGTCAGACGTAGTCAGTGGTAACCAAGATCAATATTGTGATGTAGCCAGTATTACTATCAGACATAGTTAGTGACGACCCAGATGACTGTCAAGATGTAGTCAGTATTACAGTGTCAGACAGCGATTTGGTGACATCCCAGATCAATATCGAGATGTAGCCAGTGTTACAGTTTCGGACATAGTCAGTGATATCCGGATCAATGTCAAGATTTAGTCAGTTTTAGTGTCAGACAGTAAGTCAGTGACATCTTAGATGAATGAGGAGATGTTACCAGTATTACAGTGTCAGATATGGTCAGTGACATCCCAGCACAATATAGAGATGTAGCCAGTGTTAGAACATAGAAATCTACAGCACATTACAGGCCCTTCACCCACGATGTCGTGCCAACCATGTAACCTAATGTAGAAGCTGCGTAGAGTTACCCTACTATATAAACCTCTATTTTTCCATGTATTTATAAGAGTCTCTTAAAAGACTCTATTGTATCCACCTCCACCACCATCACTGGCAATGCATTCCACACACCCAGCATTCTCTGTGTGAAAAACTTATTTCTGACATCCCCTTTGTACCAACTCCTAAGCACCTTAAAACTATGCCCCCTTGGGTTAGCTATTTCAGCCCTGGGAAAAAGTCTTTGGCAATCCACATGATCAATACCTCTCATCTTCCGTCACTCCACAGAGAAAAGACCAAGTTCACTCAACCTATTTTCATAAGGCATGCTTAACAACATTGTCAACCTGCACAGCAGTTTTGAGTATCCTTATGAACGCGTACCATGAGATCTCCCTGATCCTCCACATTCCCAAGAGTCTTACCATTAATATTATATTCTGCCATCATATTTGACCTACCAAAATGAACCACTTCACGCTTATCTAGGTTGAAGTCCATCTGCCACTTCTCAGTCCAGTTCTGCATCCTATTGATGGCCCGCTATAACCTTTGACAACTTTCCAGACTATCTGCAACACACCCCACTTTTACAAACATAGAAAACCTACAGCACAATACAGGCTCTTCAGCCCACAAAGGTGTGCCGAACATGTCCTTGCTTAGAACTACCTAGACTTACCCACAGCCCTCTATTTTTCTAAGTTCCATGTATCCATCCCAGAGTCTCTTAAAAGACCCTATCATATTCACCTCCACCATCGCCGCCAGCAGCCCATTCCACGCACTCACCACTCTCTGCATAAAAAAACTTATCCCTATCAACTCCTCTGTACCTACTTCCAAGCACCTTAAAACTATGCCCTCTCGTGCCAGACATTTCAAACCAAGGAAAAACCTCTGACTATCCACATGATCAATGCCTCTCATTATCTTGTACACCTCTATCAGGTCACCTCTCATCCTCCATCGCTCCAAGGAGAAAAAGCCACTTCTCAACCCAGTTTTACATCCTATTGATGTCTGGCTGTAACCTCTGACAGCCCTCCACACTATCCACCACACCCCCAAACTTTGTGTCATCAGCAAGTTTGCAAACCCATCCCTCCACTTCCTCATCCAGGTCATTTATAAAAACCATGTAGAGTCGAGGTCCCAGAACAGATCCCTGAGGCACACCACTGGTCACCGGCCTCCATGCAGAATATGACCCATCTACAACAACTCTTTGCCTTCTGTGTGCAAGCCAGTTCTGGATCCACAAAGCAATGTCCCCTTACTTTCTCAATAAGCCTTGCATGGGGTACCTTATCAAATCCCTTGCTAAAATCCGTATACACTACGTCTATGACTCGACCTTCATCAATGTGTTTAGTCACATCCTCAAAAAATTCAATAAGGCTCGTAAGGCATGACCTACCCTTTACAAAGCCATGCTGACTATTCCTAATCATATTATGCTTCTCCAAATGTTCATAAATCCTGCTTTCAGGTTCTTCTCCATCAACTTACCAACCACTGAAGTAAGACTCACTGATCTATAATTTCCTGGGCTATCCCTACACCCTTTCTTGAGTAAGGAAACAACATCCGCAACCCTCCAATCCTCCGGAATCTCTCTCCTGTTCTCATTGATGATGCAAAGGTCATTGCCAGAGGCTTAGCAATCTCCTTCCTCACTTTCCACAGTACCCTGGGGTACATCCCATCCGGTCCTGGTGACTTATCAAACGATGCTTTCCAAAAGCTCCAGCACATCCTCTTCCTTAATATCTACATGCTCAAGCTTTTCAGTCTGCTGCAAATCATGCCTACAATCACCAAGATCCTTTTCCGTACTGAATACTGAATCAAAGTATTCATGAAGTACCCCTGCCATCTCCTCCAGTTCCATACACACATTTCCACTGTCACATCTTATCCTCTTGCTCTTCACATACTTATAGAATGCCTTGGGGTTTTCCTTGACCTTGTCGCCCAAGGCCGTCTCATGGACCCTTCTGGCTCTCCTAATTTCATTCTTAAGCTCCTTCCTGCTAGCCTTATAATCTTCTAGACCTCTATCATTACCTAGTTTTTTAAACCTTTCGTAAGCTCTTCTTCTTGACTCGATTTACAACAGCCTTTGTACACCACGGTTCCTGTACTCTACTATCCTTCCCTGTCTCATTGAAGCGTATCTACGCAGAACCCCATGCAAATATTCCCTGAACATTTGCCACATTTCTGTCATATATTTCCCTGAGACCATCTGTTTCCACTTTATTCTTCCAAGTTCCTACCTGATAGCCTCATATTTTCCCTTACTCCAATTTCCCTAACCTATCTGCTCCTGTCCCTCTCCGGTGCTATGGTAAAGGAGATAGAATTGTGATCACTATCTGCAAAATGCTCTTCCACTGAGAGACCTGACACCTGGGTTCATTTCCCAATAGCAAATCAAGTACAGCCTCTCCTCTTGTAGGCTTATCTACATATTGTGTCAAGAAACCTTCCTGAACACACCTAACACCCTCCAGCCCATCTAAACCCCTCACTCTAAGGAGATGTCAATCAATATTTGGGATATTAAAATCTCCCACCACAACAACAAGGATGTTGCCTGGATTGGGGAGCATGCCTCATGAGAATAGGTTGAGTGAACTCAGCCTTTTCTGCTTAGAGTGATAGAGGATGAGAGGTGACATGATAGAGGTGTACAAGATAATGAGAGGCATTGATCGTG
This sequence comes from Hypanus sabinus, assembly GCF_030144855.1. Lineage (NCBI taxonomy): Eukaryota > Metazoa > Chordata > Chondrichthyes > Myliobatiformes > Dasyatidae > Hypanus > Hypanus sabinus. The sequence continues at coordinate 191,352,645 of NC_082709.1, forward strand.
TGGATAGTCAGAGACTTTTCCCCGGGCCTGAAATGGCTAGCATGAGAGGGCATAGTTTTAAGGTGCTTGCAAGTAGGTACAGAGGAGATGTTAGGAGTAAGTTTTTTACTCAGAGAGTGGCGAGTGTCTGGACTAGGCTGCTGACGGCGTTGGTACAGTCAGATACAATAGGGTCTGTTAAGAGACTCCTGGATGACTATGTGGAGCTTAGAAAAATAGAGGGCTATGGATAAAGTCTAGATAGGGACATGTTCGGCACAGCATTGTGAGCCGAAGGGCCTGTATTGTGCTGTATGACTTCAATGTTTCTAACCCTGTTATTATTACTCCTTTCCAAAATCTGTCTCCCTATCTGCTCCTTGATGTCCCTGTTACTATTGGGTGGTCTATAAATAACACTCAGTAGAGTTATTGACCCATTACTGTTTCTAACTTCCACCCACAGAGACTCCGTAGACAACCCCTTCATGACTTCCTGCTTTTCTGCAGCCGTGAGACTATCTCTGATCAACAGTGCCATGCCCCCAATTCTTTTGCCTCCCACCTGTCCTTTCTGAACCATCTAAAGCCTGGCACTTGAAGTAGCCATTCCTGCCCTTGCACCATACGTTCAAGTGTCTGTATGGTAACAACGTTATAGCTCCAAGTGCTGATCTACGCTCTAAGCTCATCCACTTTATTCATAATACTCCTTGCATTAAAATAGACACATCTTTGCATCATCAATGGGGACAGGAGAGGTTTCCAAGGATTGGAAGGTTGCGATGGTGTTCCTTTATTCAAGAAAGGGAGTTAGAGATATCCCAAGAAATTATAGACCAGTGAGTCTTATCTCAGTGGTTGATAAGTTGATGGAGAAGATCCCAAGAGGCAGGATCTGTGAACATTTGGAGAGGTATAATGTGATTAGGAGTAGTCAGCATGGCTTTGTAAAGGGCAGATCGTGCCTTACAAGCCTGATTGTATTTTTTTGAAGATGTGACTAAACACATTGATAAAGGAAGAACAGTAGATGTAGTGAATATGGATTACAGCAAGGCATTTGATAAGGTACCGCATGCAAGGCTTATTGAGAAAGTAAGGAGGCATGGGATTCAAGGGGGCATTGCTCTGTGGATCCCACAGAAGGCAAAGAGTGGTGTAGACAGGTCATATTCTACATGGAGGCCGGTCACCAATGGAGTGCTTTGGGAATCTGTTCTGGGACCTTTACTCTTTGTGATTTTTATAAATGACCTGGATGGGGAAGTGGAGGGATGGGTTAGTAAATTTGCTGATGACACTAAGGTTGGAGGTGTTGTGGATAGTGTGGAGGGCTGTCAGAGGTTACAGCGGGACATTGATAAGATGCAAAACTGGGCTGATAAGTGACAGATCTGAGTTCAACCCAGATAAATGTGAAGTGGTTCATTTTGACAGGTCAAATATGATGGCAGAATATATTATTAATGGTAAAACTCTTGGCAGTGTGGAGGATCAGAGGGATCTTGGGGTCCAAGTCCATAGGACTCTCAAAGCAGCTGCACAGGTTGACTCTATGGTTAAGAAGGCATATGGTGTATTGGTCTTCATCAATCGTGGAAATTAATTTAGGAGCCGAGAGCAATATAGCAATGTTGCAATATAGCAATGTTGCAGCAATATAGGACCCTAGTCAGACCCCACTCAGAGTACTGTGCTCAGTTCTGGTCGCCTCACTACAGGAAGGATGTGGAAGCCATAGAAAGGGTGCAGAGGAGATTTACAAGCATGTTGCCTGGATTGGGGAGCATGCCTTATGAGAATAGGTTGAGTGAACTTAGCCTTTTCTGCTTGGTGCGAAGGGGGATGAGAGATGACCTGATAGAGGTGTACAAGGTGATGAGAGGCATTGATCATGTGGATAGTCAGAGGTTTTCTCCCAGGGCTGAAATGGTTACCACAAGAGGTTTAAGGTGCTTGGGGAGTAGGTACAGAGGAGATGTCAGGGGTAAGTTTTTTTACTCAGAGAGTGGTGAATGCATGGAATGGGCTGCCGGCAACAGTGGATACAATAGGGTCTTTTAGGAGGCTTTCAGATAGGTACATGGAGCTTAGTAAAATAAAGGGCTATAGGTAAGCCTAGTAGTTTCTAAGGTAGGGACATGTTTGGCACAACTTTGTGAGCTGAAGGGCCTGTACTGTGCTGTAGGTTTTCTATGTTCTATGCTTCTATGTTTCTATCTCAAACTATTGGACTGAGTGCGTACCTTCTCTATCACCTGCCTATCCTCCCTTTCGCACTGTCTCCAAGCTTTGTCTATTTTTGAGCCAACCTCCCTTTCCTCTGTCACTTCAGTTTGGTTCCCACCCCACAGCAATTCTAGTTTAAACTCTCCCCAATAGCCTTTGCAAACCTTCCTGCCAGGATATTGGTCCCCCTGAGATTCAAGTGCAACTTGTCCTTTTTGTACAGGTCACTCCTGCCCCAGAAGAGGTCCCAATGATCCTGAAATCTGAATCCCTGCCTCCTGCTCCTATTCTTCAGCCACACATTTATCATCCACCTCATTCTATTCCTATACTCACTGTCATGTAGCACAGGCAGTAATCTCGAGACATAGGACCTATAGTGGTTGCCTCACTATAGGAAGGACAATAGAAAGGGTGCAGAGGAGATTTACAAGGATGTTGCCTGGATTGGGGAGCATGCCTTATGAGAATAGGTTGAGTGACCTTGGCCTTTTCTCCTTGGAGCAATGAAGGATGAGAGGTGACCTGATAGAGGTGTCCAAGATAATGAGAGGCATTTATTCCCCAGGGCTGAAATGGCTAACATGAGAGGGCATAGTTTTAAAGTGCTTGGAGGTAGGTACAGAGGAGATGTCAGGGGTAAGATTTTTATGCAGAGAGTGGTGAATGCGTGGAATGGGCTGCTGGTGGCAGTGGTGGAGGCGGAAACAATAGGGTCTTTTAAGAGACTCCTGGATGGCTACATTGAGCTTCAAAAAATAGAGGGTTGTAGGTAAAGCCTAGGTAGTTCTAAGGTAGGAACATGTTTGGCACAGCATTGTGGGCCAAAGGGCCTATATTGTGCTGTATGTTTCCTATTACTATCTTTGAGGTCCTGCTTCTCAACTTCCTTCCTAACTCCCTGTAGTCTGTTTTCAGGACCTCCTTCCTTTTCCTTCCTATGTCATTGGTACCAATATGTACCACGACCTCTGGCTGTTCTGCTTCCCACTTCAAGTTATCATGGACACAATCAGAAACATCCCAGACCCTGGCACCCGGGAAGCAAACTACCATTTGTGTCATTAGTATACTTACTAACCCACCCTTCTACTTCCCGAATGAGGTCATTTATAAAAATCACAAAAATGAAGGGTCCCAGAACAGATCCATGTGGAATACCACTGGTCACCAAACTCCATGCAGAATGCGAGCCATCTACAACCACACTTTGCCTTCTCTGGGCAAGCTAATTGTGGATCCACAAAACAAGGTCTCCTTGGATCCCATGTCTCCTTACTTCCAGAATGAGTCTTGCATGGGGAATCTTGTCAAATACTTTATTGAAAACACCACATCCACAGCTCTAGCTATTTGTTTGTGTCAGACAGAACCAGTTACACCCAGATCAATGTCAAGATGTTGCCAGTATTACAGTGTCAGATATAGTTAGTGACAGCCCACGTCAGTGTTGAGATGTAATCAGTATTACAGTAATGGATCATAAGTCATTGATATCTGAGATCAGTGTCAATATTCAGTCGGGGTAACAGTGTCAGATAGTAATTGACATGTCAGATCACTGTCAGGACGTAGCCACTATTACAGTGTCAGACTTAGTGCTATCCCAGATCACTGCCAAGAGGTAGCCAGTACTACAGTATCAGGCAGTAAGTCAGTGACATCCCAGATCAATATCGAGATGTAGCCAGTAGTTCAGTATTCAATAGTAAGTCAGTGGCATCAAAGATCACTGTCAAAATGTAGCTTTTGTTACAGTATTGGGCGGTTAGTCATTGATATCAATGTCGAGATGTAGCCAGTATTGCAGAGTCAGTGACATCCCAGATCAGTGTTGAGATGAAGCCAGTATTACAATGTCAGACAGTGAGTCAGTGACATCCCAGATGAATATCGAGATGTAGCCAGTATTACAGCATCAGACAGTAAGTCATGGCATCCTAGAGCAATGAAGAGATGCAGCCAGTATTTCAGTGAAGACATTACACCATCCCAGATCAATGTCGAGGTGTATCTAGTATTACACTATCTGACAGTAAGTCAGTGACATCCCAATGTGGAGATGTAGTCAGTATTATGGTATCAGGGAGTAAGTCCATGACATCTGAGATCAATGTCGTAACGTAGCCAGTATTACGAAGTCGGACAGTGAGTTTGTGTTATCCCAGATCAGGATAGGTATGTCCCATGAAGGAAGAAGTTCTCAAATGGCAAGAGTAGGCAATCATGGTTGACAAAGGAAGTTAAGGACTGCATAAAAGCCAAGGGAAGGGCATATAAGGTAGCAAAAGTGAGTGGGAAGTTGGATGATTGGGAAACTTTTAAAATCCAACAAAAGGCAACTAAAAGATGAAATATGAGGGCAGACTAGCCAATGATATAAAGCAGGATACCAAAAAAATTTTTCAGTTATATAAAGAGTAAAAGGGAGGTGAGAGTTGATGTTGGACCACTGGAAGGTGATGCTGATGAGGTAGTAATGGGGGACAAAGAAATGGCAGATGAACTTAATGGGTACTTCCCTGTGGAAGACACTAGCAGTTTGCCAGATGTCTGTGAGTGTCAGGGAACAGGAGTGAATGCCATTGCTATTACAAAGGAAAAAGTGCTGGGCAAACTCAAAGCTCTTAATGTGGATAAGTCACCTGGGCCAGGTGGATTACATCCCAAAGTCCTGAGAGAGGTTGCTGAAGAGATAACGGATGCATTGGTATGATCTTTTAAGAATCACTTGATTCTGGCATGTTTCTGGAAGATTGCAAGTGTCACTCCACTTTTTAAGAAGCGAGGAAGGCAAAGGAAAGGAAATTATAGGCCAGTTGGCTTAATTTCAGTGATTGGGAATGTGTGAAGTCTGTTATTAAGGATGAGGTTTCAAGGTACTTGGAGACTAATGACAAAATAAATCAAAGTCAGCATGGTTTCTGTAAAGGGAAATCTTGCCTGACAAATATGTTAGAATTCTTCGAGGAAGTAACAAGCAAGGTGGATGGGGAGAGGCAGTGGATGTCATTTATTTAGATCTTCAGAAGGCAAATGATATCGTGTCACACATGAGGCTGCTTAGCAAGCTAAAATCCTGTGATGTTACAGGAAAGGTACTGGCATGGATCGTGGAATGGCTGACAAGCAGGAGGCAGCAAGTGGGAATAAAAGGGGACTTTTCTGGTTGGCTGCCAGTGACTAGTTGTGTTCCTTAGGGATCAGTATTGGGACTGCTGCTTTTCACAGTGTCTTTCAGTGATTTAGATAATGCAATTGATGACTTAATGGCAAAGGTTGCTGATGATATGAAGATCGGTGGAGGGGCAGGTCGTGCTAAGGAAGAAATGCAATTGGAGCAGGACTTGGAGAAATTGTAAAATGGGCAAAAAAAGTGGCAGATGGACTACAGTGTTGGGAAATGTATGATAATGCCTTTTGGTAAAAGGAACTATAGTGCGGACTATTACCTAAATGGGAAGAAGGTTGAAACATCAGAGGAACAGCAGGACTTAGGAGTCCTCATGCAAATCTCCCAGAAGGTTAATTTACAGGTTGAGTCTGTGGTAAAGAAGACAAATGCAATGTTGGCATTTACTTCAAGGGGAATAGAATATAAAAGCAAGGAGATAATGCTGAGCCTTTATAAGACACTAGTCAGGCTGCATTTGGGGTATTGTCAACAGATTTGTGCCCCATATATCAGAAGGGATGTGTTATCATTGGAGACAGTCTAGAAAAGGTTCACAGGGATGATTCTGGGAATGAAGGGGTTAACATATGATGAGTGTTCGGCAGCTTTGGGCCTGTACTCACTGGAATTTAGAAGATTGCATGGGATCTCATTAAAACCTACAGAATGTTTAAAGGACCAGTTAGGGTGAATGTGAAGAAGTTGTTTCTTATGGCGGGGATATCCAGAACTAGAGGGTACAGCCTCAAAAATGAGAGGCGACCTTTTTTTAACAGCGGTAATAAGGAATCTTTTTAGCCAGAGAGTGGTAAATCTGTGGAATGCTCTACCACAAACTGCGCGATGGAGGCCAAGTCCATGAATATATTTAAGGAGGAAGTTAATCGTTTCCTGATCACTCTAGGGCATCTCAGGATATGGTGAGAAGATAGTTATATGGATTTGAGTAGGATCTTGGATCAGCCATGATGGAATGACGGAGCACACTCAATGGGCTGAATGGCCTAATTCTGCTCCAATGTCTTATGGTCTTATGATCAATGTTGAGATGTAGCCAGTATTACAGTATCAGACAGTAAGTCATTGACCTCCCAGATCAGCATCCAGATTTAGCCAGAATGAGTGTCAGACATAGTCAATGATATCACAGATCAGTGTCAAGATGGAGCCAGTATTACAGTGTGACACAGTTATTTAATTATTTATGGTTTTATATTGCTTTATTTCTACACTATTTTTGGTTGGCACGGCTGTAACAAAACCCAATTTCCCTTGGGATCAATGAAGTATGTCTGTCTGTCTGGAAGTCAGTGACATCCCAGATCAATACTGAGATGGAGCCAGTTTTACAGCATCAGACACTATGTCATTGGCACCCTAGATCTATGTCGAGATATATCCAGTATTACGTTGTCACACAGTAGGTGGGTGACATCGCAGACCAGTGTTGAGATGTCACCGGTATTAGTGTCAGACAGTACGTCCATGACATCCCAGATCAACATCAAGGTGGAGCCAGTGTTAGTGTCATGCAGTAAGTCAGAAGTCAGTGACATGCAAGTTCAATGTCAAGATGCCGTGATACATATTGGTACCAAAGACATGGGTAGAAAAAGGGTGGAGGTCCTAAAAGCAGAATACAGGGAGTTGAGAAGCAGGACCTCAAAGGTAGTAACCTCGGGATTTCTGCCTGTGCCATGCGATAGTGAGTATAGGAATAGAGTAAGGTGGAGGATAAATGTGTGGCTGAGGGATTGGAGAAGGGGGCAGGGATTCAGATTTTTGGATCATTGGGACCTCTTCTGGGGCAGGTGTGATCTGTAAAAAAGGATGGGTTGCACTTGAATCCAAGAGAGACCAAAATCCTGGTGGGGAGGTTTGCTAATACTATTGGAGAGGGTTTAAACTAGATTTGCAGGGGAGTGGGAACCGAAGTGAAAAGGCAGAGGATGGGCAGGTTGGAGCACAAGTAAAGACAGCTTATAGGGAAGCATAGGCAGATGCTAGAGCAAAGATGCACTCAGCCTGACGATTTGAAATGTGTCTATTTTAATGCAAGGACTACCATAAACAAGGGGGATGAACTTAGAGCATGGATCAATACATGGAACTATGACGTTGTGGCCATTACAGAGACTTGGATGTCTCAGGAGCAGGAATGGCCGCTGAGTGTGCCAGGCTTCAGGTGTTTCAAAAAGGACAGGGAGGGAGGCAAAATAGGTGGGGGTGTGGCTCTGCTAATCAGAGATAGTGTCACGGCTGCAGCAAAGGTGGAAGTCATGGAGGGATTGTCTGCTGAGTCAGTGTGGGTCAGGAAAGGGGCAATAACTACTGGGTGTTTTTTTATTGACCCCCCCTCCCCTAATAGTAACAGGGATATCGAGAAGCAGATAGGGAGGCAGATTCTGGAATGGTGCAAAAATGATAGGGTTGTTGATATGGGAGATTTTAACTTTCCTAATATTGATTGGCATCTCCTTAGAGCAACGGGCTTAGATGGGCTGGAGTTTGTTAGATGAGTTCAGGAAGGTGTCCTGACACAATATGTAGATAAGCCAACTAGGGGAGAGGCTGTACTTGATCTGGTATTGGGAAATGAACCTGGTCAGGTGTCAGATCTCTCAAAGGGAGAGCATTTTGGAGGTAGTGACCACAGTCTATCTCCTTCCCCATAGCACTGGAGAGGAAGAGGAGCAGACAATATGGGAAAACATTTAATTGGGGTAGGGGGAACTATGATGCTATTAGGCAGGAACTTGGAAGCAGATGTTCTCAGGGAAATGCAGTGTAGAAATATGGCAAATATTCAGGGAATATTTGCATGGAGTTCTGCACAGGTATCTTCCATTTAGACAGGAAAAGGATGGTACAGTTAAGGAACCATGGTGTTCAAAGGATGTAGAAGATCTTAGTTAAGAAGAAAAGAAAAGCTTGTGTAAGGTTCAAAAAGCTGGGTACAGTTAGAGCTCTAGAAGATTACAAGATTGCTAGGAAGGAGCTTAATGCTTTTGCTTTAAGTTAGATAAGTCACCAGGACCAGATGAGATATACCCCCAGGCTACTGTGGGAAGTAAGGGAGGAGATTGCTGAGCTTCTGGTGATGATCTTCGCATCATCAATAGGGATGGGAGAAGTACCAGAGGATTGGAAGGTTGCAAAAATTGTTGCCTTGTTCAAGAAAGGGAGTAGAGATGACCCAGGAAATTATAGACCAGTGAATCTGACTTCAGTGGTGAGCAAGTTGTTGGAGAAGATTAGTGATATCTTGATCAATGTGAAGATGTAGCCACCATTTGAGTGTCAGACAGTGAGTCAGTAGCATCCCAGAGCAAGACGTAGACTGTATTACAGATTAAGACAGTAAGTCAGTGACAAACTTGATGAATATCAAGATATAGCCAGTATTACACTGTCAGATAGTAAGTCAGAGACATCTCAGATCAATGTCGACATCATGAGACATTGGAGCAGAATTAAGCCATTTAGCCCATCAAGTCCACTCAACCAATTCATCATGGCTAACTTTGGATCCCATTCAGTCCCATACACTTGCACTCTCACTGCAGTCTGTGGTAGAGTTTTCCACAGATTCACCAGTCTGCTAAAAAAAAACTCCTCTGTACTTCTGTTCTAAAAGGCAGTACTCAATTTTGAGGCTATGCGCTCTGGTTTGGGATGCTCCCACTAGAGTAAGCTTCCTCTCCACATCCACATTATCTATTCCTTTCAACATTTGGTAGGTTTCAATGAGATCCAGCACATTCATCTAAATTCTATTGAGTATAGGCCCAAAGCTGCCAAATGCTTATATATTAACCCCTTCATTCCCGGAATCATCCTTGTGAACCTCCTCTGGACTCTCCAATCACAAAACATCCTTTCTGAAATAAGGGGCCCAAAATTATTGACAATATTCCCAGTATGGTCTGACTTTTGCCTTGCAAAGCTTCAACATTATCTCCTTGTTTTTACATTCCATTCCACCAAATACAATGCCAATATTGTATTTGCCTTGTTTATCACAGACTCAACCTATGAATAAAACTTCTGGGTGTCTTACACAAGGACTTCTAAGTCCCTTTGCATCTCTGATTTTTGAACCTTCTCACCATTTAGATAATAGTCTGCACTATTCTTCCTTTTACCAAAATGCATTATCATACATTTCCTAACACTGCATTCCATCGGCCACTTTTTTTGCCCATTCTTCCAATTTGTCTAAGTCCTGCTGTGACCACATTGCTTCCTCAGCACTACCTACCCTTCCACCTATCTTCGTATCATCTGCAAACTTTGCCACAAAGCCATCAATTCCATTATCCGAATCACTAATAAACAATATGAAAAGTAGCAGTCTCAATATTGATCCCTGAGGAACACCACTGGTCAGTGGCAGCCAGCCAGAAAAGGTCCCTTTTATTCCCACTCACTGCCTTCTGCCTGTCAGCCATTCCTCCAACTATGGCAGTATCTTTCCTGTAACACCATAGGATTTTATCCTATTAAGCAGCCTCATGTGCGGCATCTTATCAAACGCCTTCTGAAAATCCAAGTAAATGAAATCCACTACCTCACCTTTGTTCTCTCTGTATATTAATTCCTTGAAGAACTCTAACAGATTTGTCAGGCAAGATTTCCCTTTACAGATGCTGACTTTCACTTATTTAATCATTAGTCTCCAAGTTCCTCAAAAACACATCGTTAATAATGGAGTCCAACACTTTCCCAATCACTGAGGTAGAAAACATAGAAAAACCTACAGAACAATACATGCCTTTAGCCCACAAAGCTGTGCTGAACATGTCCTTACCTTAGAACTACCTAGCTTACCTGTAGCCCTCAATTTTTCTAAGCTTCATGTATCTATCCAGGAGTCTCTTGAAAGACCCTATCATTTCCACATCTATTGCCACCACCAGCAGCCCTCTCCACACATTCATCATTCTCTGCGTAAAAAAACATCCCTGACATCTCCTCTGTACCTACTTCCAAGCACCTTAAAACTGTGCCCTCTCATGCTAGCCATTTCAGTCCTGAGAAAAAGCCTCCGACTATTCACATGATCAATCCCTCTCATTATCTTGCACACTTCTATCAGGTCACCTCTCATCCTTGGTCGCTCCAAGGAGAAAAGGCCGAATTCACTCAACCTATTCTCATAGGGCATGCTCGCCAATCCAGGCAACATGCTTGTAAATCACCTCTGCACCTTTTCAATGGTTTCTACGTCCTTCCTGTAGTGAGGTGACCAGAATTGAGCACAGTAATTCAAGTGGGGTCTGACCAGGGTCCTATATAACTGCATCATTACCTTTCGATAATAAACTCAATCCCACAATTGATGAAGGCCAATGCGCCGTATGCCTTGACCACAGAGTCAACCTGCATAGCAGCTTTGAGTGTCTTTTGGACTTAGACCCCAAGATCCCTCTGATCCTCCACACTGCCAAGAGTCTTGCCATTAATGCTATATTCTGCCATCATATTTGACCTACCAAAATGAACCATCTCACACTTAACCGGGTTGAACTCCATCTGCCACTTCTCAGCCAGTTTTGCATCCTATCAATGTCCTCTGACAGCCCTCCACACAATCCACAACACCCCCAACCTTTGTGTCATCAGAAAATTTACTAACCCATCCCTCCACTTCCTCATCCAGGTCATTTATAAGAAGGGTCCCAGAACAGATCCCTGAGGCACACTACTGGTCACCAGCCTTCATGCAGAATATGACCAATGTACAAACACACTGCCTTCTGTGGGCAAGCCAGTTCTGGATCCACAAAGCAATATCCCCTTAGATCCCATGCCTCCTTACTTTCTCAATAAGCCTTGCATAGAGTACCTTATCAAATGCCTTGCTAAAATCCATATACACTACATCTATGACTCGACCTTCATCAATGTGTTTAGTCACATCCTCAAAAAATTCAGTCAGGCTAGTAAGGCACGACCTGCCTTTCACAAAGCCATGCTGACTATTCCTAATCAAATTATGCCTCTCCAAATGTTCGTAAATTCTGCCTCTCAGGATTTTCTCCATCAACTTACCAACCACTGAAATTATAGACTCACTGGTCTATAATCTCCTGGGCTATCTCTACTCCCTTTCTTGAATAAGGGAACAACATCCGCAACCCTCCAATCCTCCTGAACCTCTCCAGTCCTCATTGATGATGCAAAGATTATTGCTGGAGGCTCAGCCATCTCCTGTCTCGCTTCCCATAGTACCCTGAGGTACATCCCATCCAGTCCCGGTGACTTATCCAACTTGATGCTTTCCAAAAGCTCCAGCATATCCTCTTCCTTACATCTTCTTCCTTTATACATGCTGAAGCTTTTCAGTCCGCTGTAAGTCATCCCTACAATCACTAACATCCTTTTTCTTAGTGAATACTGAAGCTAAGTATTCATAAAGTACCTTTTCCATCTCCTCCAGTTTGATATACACTTTTCCACTGTCACACTTGATTGGTCCTATTCTCTCACGTCTTATCCTTGTGAGGTGAGGCTAACTGGCCTGTAATTTCCTTCCTTTTTTTTTTGCCTTCCTCCCTTCTTAAAGAGTGGAGTGACATTTGCAATCTTCGAGTCTTCTGGGATCATGCCAGAATCAAGCGATTCTTGAAAGATCATGACCAATATATCCATTATCTCTTCTGCAACCTCATTCAGGACTGTGAGATGCAGTCCATCTGATCCAGGTGACTTATCCATCCTAAGACCTTTGAGTTTGCCTAGCACTTTATCCTTTACAATGACAATAGCACTCATTACTGCTCCTTGACACTCACGGACCTCTGGCACACTGCTAGTGCCCTCTACAGTGAAGGGAAATGCAAAGTACCCATTAAGCTCATTTGCCATTTCTTTGTTCTCCATTACTGCCTCACCAGCATCATTTTCCAGTGGTCCAATGTCAATTCTCACCTCGCTTTTACTCTTAATATAACTGAAAAATACTTTTGTATCTTGCTTTATATTATTGGTTAATTTATCCTCATATTTCATCTTTTCCCTTATAGAGTTTTTAGTTGTTTTTTGTTGGATTTTAAAAGCTCCACAACCATCCAACTTACCTTGTCAGCTGCAGTTGCCTACCCCAGCTATTTGTGAACTTCTTCCTCTATGGGACATATCTATGCTTGTTCTGTGAACTATTCCCAGAAACTTCAGCTATCTCTGCTCTGCCGTCACCCCTGCCAGTATCCTCCAATCCACCTGGGCAAGCTTCTCTCTCATGCCTCTGAATTTCCCCTTATTCTATTGTGATATTGATACATATGAGTTTTGCTGCTCCCTCTCAAATTGAAGTATAAATTCAGTCATATTATGATCATTGTGTCCTAAGGGTTCGTTTATATCAAGATCCCTAATAAGATCTGGGTTATTACACAACACCCAATCTAAGATGGCCTTTCCCTGAGTAGTATCTCACAAGCTGCATCCAACAAATTCCCTCTCTTGTGATATGACACCAACCTGATTTTTCCAATCCCCTTGCATATTGAAGTCCTCCATTACAATTGAGTCATTACCCTTATTACATGCCTTTTCCAGCTCCCTTTGTAATCTCAACCCCACATGTTGGCTACTATTTGGAGGCCTAGATATGATTTTCATAATTTTTTTTCTACCCTTGCAGTTTCGTAACTCAAGCCACAAAGATTCAAAATTTTCTGACCCTACATCACCTCTTTGTAAAAATGTAATTCCATCTCTTACTAACAGAGCCACACTACCGCCTATGCCCTCCTGCCTGTCCTTTCGATACAAGGTATATCCTCGAATATATTAATAACATTAACCCCCAACTATGGCTTTCTTTCAGCGACTTCAGTGATACCCACAATGTCATACCATTCAATCTCTAATTGTGCCATCATGAGTTCATGCACTTTATTCCAAATTTCACGCACATTTAAATACAGCACCTTCAGGTCTTGCATTCTTTGCCTTTTTGAATGTTGACACTGTGGTACAGTTTAATTCTTTGCTCTGTCTGCATTTGTACCCAATCATTAGCTTGTCCTTCCTTACATTCTTATTACATCCATCATCTTCTTGTAAACCTGCTGGCTCATCCTTGGCTTTATCATACCCGTTCCCATCCCCCTGCCATATTAGTTTAAACCACTCCCAACAGCTCTAGTAACCTATCCCCAAGAATGTTGGTCTCCCTCAGATTCAAGTGCAACCCAGGAGAAGGGACTGTCCTCCATTGGATGCATGTGGACACAGTTCAGGGGAAGGAAATGAACTTGAGTACTGTTGAGGAATGGGATATGGCTCAGTGAGAGGAGCAGGACCCCAGTTCGTTGGGGAAACTGGACTCTTGATTCAGTAGGACAGGCAAGAAAGATCAAAAAGGGAATGCTACACTTCGAGTAGGGGTGGGGATTCTGGACTGCTTTTCTTTCCATCTTGAAGATCAGAGGGAACCGAAACCAAATGTGTGCCCTAACTAAACTAGTCCAACTGTTGAACAGGGTCAGGCCTAGGATCTTTGCTCTTCATGGCCCAGTGTGGTATTTTTAACCTTAGAGATTATTGGAGTTTCTTCCTGATAAACCCCACAATTCCCACTCAAAACCAATACTTTCTCTTCTTCACTGAGGAACTGAGTGTTCCTTTATCCTCCTGCAGGTGCAATGGTCTCAATATCAAGTCCAGTGAACGTGAATGTGGACAGTCTGCAGTCTTTATCTTCTGATGGAGCAACTCTGGCTGTACAGCAGGTGATGATGGCTGGACAGAGCGGCGAGGATTCTGGTAACAGTGTTGAAGAGGATGACAGTGATCTCTCTACAACAAACATAACTGTCCTGGCCTTAGAAAACAGTGACTCACTGCAATAAGCACAAGTTGGAAACAACGTGAAAGACATGGGAAGCACTCTGACCAGACATTTATATTCTTTGCACTCACAGTGCATTTTATTTCTGATCTATTTTATACATTGGTAGGAGAGCACACTTTTCTATCTCACCTTGTATTGAATGAATGAGGCTTGATTATTCTCACATTGAACTAACTGCTTTAATTTGAGAAGATGGGAACATTTATCGATTGACGTTCAGATTCAGGCTGAAGGTTACAACTTTGCCTTCGTTCATTCATTCAGAAATAACTGGCTGTAATTGATAGGTGATTTGCAGAAATTCAGCATAACTGCTCAACAAACAAGAAGAAATTATTGGATCAAATCCTGCTTTGGTTTATAGTTAATGAATTTTATTGTAAAAAAAAAACATTTTGTAGACAGTGCCCCATGTACTTTGTACTAACTTTGGAGGGCATGGGTCTCTGAACAGAATGGAGCCCTATTTGAGGTGAGCACCAGACACAGGAAGGTAGTATTTGAAGATAGTGGTGAGCACGGAGTCAGGGAGGTGTATCACTGGCCAGAAGCTGGTGCTGAGTAGTATGCCCACATTACATAATCATCATGGGCAATTTCTTCCTGTATCCTTGCACCAGAGTTAGGGTTAGAGTACAGGACTGGATTGAACAGTCACTCGATTTCAGTCTGTTTCTTTACTCGTGCAACTCTCACTGAAGTGAAAACCCATAACTACATGTCATTTCCCCCTTTTATGTTTATTACTGGAGCATCTTTCATCCCGACAGCTAGTTAGTGAAGGGGAAAGAAGAGCAGGCTCTGTGCTGATGATGGAACAATGATATCATACTGTGGCACCACCATGGGAACAGTGTCCTAGGTGCCAGAACCAGTCCTTTGTGCAGGAAGATTACAAACAAGTGTATTGCCTGTTGGATATATGCTGTGCATCATCACCAGCAGAACCAGTGTGAGAGATCAGCCTCTCAGCTATGGTCTGTTCACTCTTTTCTGCTCACTTCATTTTCAGTTCTTTATTTGACCAACTTTGTTGAGATTCTTTGTGCCATTAATACAAATAACATAAGCTTTATATATTTTAAGTATTTTAAGAATAAGTGCCGTAGCTCTGCAGTGAATATGGGTGCTAATCAGTTCCTTGCTCCTTAGGGAATTATTCATACACTCCTTCCCATCCCTCCTCAGTCTGCAATTTCCTGGCATTGGCTGTTCTTCCTATGAGCCAAGACAGATGAAGCTGTGAAGCAGCTTGTTTCCTCAGAACTGGGTTGAGCTCAGGATCAGGAACTCTCACTGCAACCCCATGAGAGTCAGCTAGAGATAGAGAGTGAGTATTTCATATCACCACACTCACCCACTGAGTTAGGAGGAGCGTTGTTTACTTCATTATTATTTGTCTCATTTATAAACTGAAGAGAAGCATCATACTAGATTTAAATTATATTCTTGTTACAATGCTATCAGTGGTCTACTGTGTTCATTGATCAATAATGGCTAAATGTGTGTGTTCACTGCTTCCCTGGACCAGGTGTGCTTCATAATTCATTCATTCAAAAGATAGTCTTGATCAGCATCCACGGTAACCCCACAGAGTAAGTGATTGCAAAGCCTTTCTCAGAGAGACCTTCACATTGTGGGTGTGCATATATGTGCATTCACAGTTCTAACAAGTGTGTGTTCATTGTAAGCATCTCTGAATTGGTTGCTCCATTATTCATCGAGGTAAAAGCAGCAGTTACAAAAGAACCTAGAAGCAGAATTCCAGCAAAAAAAACTGTGACCTAAAGAAGAGCTAGTTGATGGAGAGAGTACAGGAGGGTCACCTGTAACAGATGAACTACACCTCAGGGTTCTAAAGAAGTGGCTGAAGAGATTGTGGAGGCATTAATAATGATGTTTAATAATGAGGAATGGGAAATTGTAAGTGTCACTCCACTCTTCAAAAAGGGAAGAAGGCTGAAGAATGGAAATTATAGGCCAGTTAGTCTGACCTCAGTGGTTGGGAAGACATTGGAATCAGTTGTTAAGGATGAGGTCTCAGGGTACTTGGAGGCACACGATAAAATAAGCCAAAGTCAACATAGTTTCATTAAGGGAAAATCTTGCCTGACAAATCTGTTGGAAGTCTTTGAGAAAATAACAGGCAGGATAGACAAAGAAGAATCAGTTGGATTTTCATAAGGCCA
The DNA here is from genome assembly GCF_030144855.1 of Hypanus sabinus. Classification (NCBI taxonomy): domain Eukaryota; kingdom Metazoa; phylum Chordata; class Chondrichthyes; order Myliobatiformes; family Dasyatidae; genus Hypanus; species Hypanus sabinus. Next base: position 191,369,083 of record NC_082709.1, read on the forward strand.
CACATGAGTCTGCTTAGCAAGATAAGAGCCCATGGTGTTACAGGAAAGATATGAGCATTGGCTGATTGGCAGGAGGCAAACAGTGGGAATAAAGGGAGCCTTTTCTGATTGGCTGCTGGTGACTAGTGCTGTTTCGCAGGGTTCCGTATTGGGGCTGCTTCTTTTTATATTATATATCAATGACTTGGATGATGGAATTGATGGCTTTGTGGCCACGTTTGCAGATAATATGAAGATCGGTGGAGGGTCAGGTCATTTTGAGGAAGCAGGGAGGCTGCAGAGGGACTCAGACAGATTAGGAGAATGGGCAACCCCGTGAGAGTAAGCTAAATTCATAGATTGAGATAGAGAGTGAGTATTTCATATCATCACACTCACCCACTGAGTTAGGAGTAGACTGTTTTTTAAATGTAGAAAAAAGTTCAAAACTCTGAGGTGCAAAGAGACGTGGGAGTCCTCATGCAGGATTCCCTAAATGTTAACTTACAGGTTGAGTCGATGATTAGGAAGGCAAATGCAGGAGGGTCACACTGCAAATCCTCAGTGACCGTGATATCAAGTCAAGTCACTTTTATTGTCATTTCGACTGTAACTGCTGGTACAGTACATAGTAAAAATGAGACAACGTTTTTCAGGACCATGGTGTTACATGACACAGTACAAAAACTAGACTGAACTATGTTAAAAAAAACACAGAGAAAGTTACACTAGACTACAGACACAGGACTGCATAAAGTGCACAAAAACAGTGCAGGCATTACAATAAATAATAAACAGGACAGTAGGGCAAAGCATCAGTCCAGGCTTCGGTATTGAGGAGTCTGATAGCTTGGGGAAAGAAACTGTTACATAGTCTGTTCGTGAGAGCCCGAATGCTTCGGAGTGTTTTCCCAGATGGCAGGAGGGAGAAGAGAATGTATGAGAGGTGCATGGGGTCCTTCATAATGCTGTTTCCTTTGCGGATGTAGCATGTAGTGTAAATGTCCGTGATGGTGGGAAGAGAGACCCCGATGATCTTCTCAGCTGACTTCACTATCCGCTGCAGGGACTTGCGATCCGAAATGGTGCAATTTGCGAACCAGGCAGTAATGCAGCTGCTCAGGATGCTCTCAGTACAATCTCTGTAGAATGTGATGAGGATGGGAGGTGGGAGATGGACTTTCCTCAGCCTTCGCAGAAAGTAGAGATGCTGCTGGGCTTTCTTTGCTATGGAGCTGGTGTTGAGGGACCAGGTGAGATTCTCCGTCAGGTGAACACCAAGAAACTTGGTGCTCTTTACCATCTCTACCGAGGAGTCATCGATGTTCAGCGGGGAGTGGTCACTCCATGCCCTCCTGAAGTCAACAACCATCTCTTTTGTTTTGTTCACATTAAGAGACAGATTGTTGGCTCTGTACCAGTCCGTTAGCTGCTGCACCTCCTCACTGTAAGCTGACTCATCGTTCTTGCTGATGAGACCCAACACGTTCGTGTCATCAGTGAACGATGATTATGGTTCGAGCTGTGTGTTGCAATACAGTCGTGGGTCAGCAGAGTGAACAGCAGTGGACTGAGCACGCAGCCCTGGGGAACCCCCATGCTCAGTGTGATGGTGTTGGAGATGCTGTTCCCGATCCGGACTGACTGAGGTCTCCCAGTCAATAAGTCTAGGATCTATTTGCAGAGGGAAGTGCTCAGTCCCAGGAGGCTGAGCTTTCCAATCAGTTTCTGAGGGATGATTGTATTGAATGCTGAATTGAAGTCTATGAACAGCATCCGAACATATGTGTCTTTTTTGTCCAGGTGGGTTAGGGTTATGCACAGGTCTTCAGAAGCACAAAAAGCAGCAGGGAGGACTGGTCAGAGGTTTCACAGGTAATGGAGTGAAACAGGAGCTTGGATCAGCATAGAGAGTTATGTCATTACTACAGTCACAAAAATGTGGTTGGAGAAGAATAGAATTGACAGCTCAATATTTCAGGCCTGACAGAAAGGAGAAGAGTTGTATTAATTAGGGAGAACACGGCTGTACTCAGGTAGAACATCTTGGAGGATCATCTAAAGAGGGTGTAAAGCTAGCACTTAGAAATGAGAGCAAGGCAATAACTCTGCAGCAATTATACCATAGACCTTCCAAATATCAGCAGGAGATGGAGGAGAAGATATGTGGGCAAATCACCAAGGGGTATAACAGTAATAGTTTTATGGTTTTGGGAGATTTTAGTTTTTCCCAATGTGAAAGGAAAGCCTTCCGACAAGGGGCTTAGATGAGCAGAATTTGTCAAGTAAATCCAAGTGATGTTGGCAGGGGGGTGGGAACCAGAGTGATAGTGCTGAGGATGGGGTAGTTGGTTTGCAAACAAAGACAATGTGTAGTGAGACTGCTAGCAGGGTGATACTGATGGTAGGGCAAAATTTCCATCAATGGGATGAGTTGCAATAGGTGGATATAATCGAAAAGAATGATGAATACGGGACGAAAGGTTTTGTATTTGAATACACACAGTATACTGAATAAGGTAGATGAACTTGTAGCACAGTTTCCGATTGGCATGTATGATGGCGGGCAACACTGAATCATGTGTTACGTACCCCATAACTGAGTGTCTTACCAGCAAAAATAGAAGTGTTCGTTGGAGTCTGGTACTATTTTCCAAACAGTGTTTATTAGTAAAGTATACAAATCAATATCAACAATGCAAATATACAGATAATACACTTTAGCAATACTAAACCTAAAAGTGTGGGTATAATAATAATTAATAATAAACAAGCTCTATCGTTGTATAGGGGATAATGAATTGTCATATGTGAGTATAATGTTCAGTTCAGTTCATGTAGGCTGAGGTAGTTGTTGGTTCTTTTGTTGTAACTTGGGGAGAGAGAGAGAGAGAGAGAGGGCGAGCAAACAGTGACAGCTACAGTCATTCAAACCTTCCTTTACTTTCTTGATCTGTCGATGTGCTGTTGTGGCCATTCAGGTATGACCCCTCTGTCCTTTAGCTAGACCGTTCTTCCATGGTGGACTCGTCACCCAGGCAAGGGTGGACACACACACAAGCCCCCACCGGCCTTGCTATAAACACTGAGTTAAAATTGACCAATCCTTCATTCGGTCTCTGATGCCCCACACTTTTCTCGTGGGTTCCAAAACTTAAACAGCGCTCACTAGTGTGTGTCTCCCCAGACCTCACTTTTATCCCTACTCACGGGGTCTCAGGTGTCAATCAGTTTTGAATGGCTTAGTCCATCAAACCAGCCCACTCCGGCTGTCCACTGAGGAATTTTAATGAACAGAATAGTACCAAGTAAACAGCCCTCTCTGGAGCCGTGAGTCTTACAGGAGTCATAATATGGTCTCTCTCCCCCAGTGTTATCTCTCCCTTGTCTGAAGCAAATGTTCCAGTCCCAGTATGTTTTTGTTCCATCTCTTTCTCTCTCTTTAGCAGCCTGGCAACAGTAACGGTTTGTATTTCTCCCAGGGCAGGGGGCCATGGGCAACTCTGTACCTGTCTGCCCATCAGAGTCGTTCATCCTTCGTAACACCCCCATCCTTCTAGGAATTTTCACCAAAGGGAAAAATTAACTAGTACAGCGTTTTACAGGATTACAGAGTTTAGCAAAAATACAGAAGTGTTTTTAACTACAAAGCAATACAGGTATACCTTCATTTAGCATCTAGATAAACAGTCAGCGATTACATTGTCACTTCCTTTAATATGTTGTATCTGAATATCAAACACTTGTAGCATCAGACTCCAATTTAGTAATCTCCTGTTTTTATTTTTCCCTTTTTGTCAGCAAAAAAAACTAAAGGATTGTGATCTTAGCTTAAATGTGTATTACAAAATGCGAACTAATACAGGTGTGATTATACTGTAGTACATTACAGAAATTTGTGCAAATACTAATCTCTATTTTACTTTTAAACTTAACAGTCAATCTTCCATGGTGTTGTCTTTATTATTCACATGCTTTGTCTAATTCCCTCAAAACCAGATCTTGTTATTCAGAGTGGCATTTTTTTAACCTTTGCCCCTTTTCCATTTAACTCTCATGTGGTTAGCTTGCTCACCAGAGTGGAATAGGCTTTCACATACTCCTTTCATAGGAGTTACCTTATCACCAATGTTTTCCAAACTTAACCCATTTTCTGAACTTCCACACAATTCTTTATTTTTGAGCAAGTCATTAATTTTATCTTCCGGACCCTTCATTCTATTAGTTTTCAGTTTAACATCTGCAAGTTGTTTACCTTGAAATTCCAAAACAAACTGTAATTGATTCACAGGCACCTTGTTAACAAGCCATTGTTCCTTCAGCCTGGTTACAGCTTCTAAAACCAATTCAGACTTTAAATTTTCTTTATTCAATTTAGGAACAACACCTTTCCCTTCTCCTTCAATAATATTCACATCACCAGCTTTCATCTCCTCACTGGCTTTTAACACACCTTCTAACACAAACAACTGAGAACTCTCACTTTCCACTGATACCAAGGTTAACCCTTTCTTCACTGAACCAAGTCCAACTGACCCAAAAGAACTGCATTCCTTTTCAACTAAATCAGATACCTGAGACTTTTCCTGAGTTTCATTACTAGGTTCAGTACCATGCGCATCCACATCTTGAACACACTCAAACGGGACATTTACCTCTTCCAGGCTTTCCATACCAGTCTCTTTTTCAACTTCTAAGTTCCCCTGATCCTCCCAGTTACTCTCTGGGCAACTCCCATCCGGAGTAAACTCAACCCTGCGGGTTAAAACAACTTCATCTGCTAACCCAGCAGACTCCTTCAAGGTAGCGGCATCCTTTTCATCTAGGACTGCCCTTATATCATTATCGGGAACACATTTAAAATTTTCAACTTCAAACTGCTCTGTCAAGCCAGACAGATCATCTGTGTCCAACCCTGGACCTTCTAATTAGCTTATCTGTTTCTCATCTTTACTCTGTGCCTCTATAAATTCCTTCCTGACTAATGGTAGGTCTACCTCCTCTCCTTTATTCTCTTTCACCTCCCTATTCTCTGCTTTACCATCCCCTAACCCCTCTTGGTACAGGGTCAGTAAAAAAAGTCTCAGCCAAATCAAAACTGGACTCATTTAAACTGTCCTCTTTCTCAGCCACCTTTGTCGACATGCTGTGAGTGATTGCGCATGCGGGATAGATCTTAGAATCCAGGGGCATGTCCTCAGCCCTCACCGGCTTGCTCTTTAATTTCACTGCTGAACACACGTCACCACCTGCTAAATCATTACCAAGAAGGACGTCCACGCCGTCTCTCGGTAATTCTGACTGCACCCCTACTTCGACTGGTCCAGATACCAGGTCACAGTTTAAAATGATCCCATGCAAAGGCACAGCTTCTGTCCCTTTTCCTATACCTCTTAAAACTACCTCTCCAGTCCAGCACCTTACTTAGGATCAATGACTGATCAGCCCCAGTATCTCTCCAGATTCTCACTGAAACTGGGGTCTCTGCTTCTTTCACAGACACCGTCCCTTCTGAAATAAATTTCTCACGCCCCTCTTGTACTCTATCTACCTTTGCCTTCCTCGTCGATTTACTGATCGACTTAATACACCCTGCAGGGACTGCCGTTTTCCCTTTCCCTGTGTCCTTCTTCAGAGCAAAGCACTTAGATGCAATATGACCAACCTTTCCACAATTATAACAGGTCAAGCCAGGAACCTTCCTGCCAGCCTGTTTTTCCTCCTCCTCACCTTTTCCACTAACTCCCGGCTTATTTTCTACCTTAGCCAGTGGACTTTCTCTACCATCCCTACTGCCTTTCTGATAACTCTTATTCGAGGAAAACCTTGACTTGTGGGTTAGGGCATATTCATATGCGAACCTGGCAAATTCCGATATAGACTTATTTGGCTTCTCATTCAGATACATCCTGATATTATCCGAAACACAACCTTTAAATTCCTCAATCAGAATTAACTCTCTGAAACGATGGAAATCCTCCTCCACCTTTTCTGCAGCACACCAACGATCCAAAGCACACCCTTTTCATAGGCGAACTCTGCATACGTCTGATTCCACAGTTTCTTTAAATCTCTGAACTTTTGTCTATATGCCTCAGGTACCAACTCATAGGCCCGCAGGATAGCCTCTTTTACTCCCTCATAATCCGCAGACTCGTCCATGGACAATGCCGCATATGCCCGTTGAGCCTTACTTTTTAATGCACTTTGTAACAACGCCACCCACTGATCTCTGGGCCACTTCTGATTCACTGCCACCTTTTCAAAATGCAAGAAGTAACTATCAACATCAGTCTCCTCGAACGGAGGTACTAACCTAAACTCCCTACTAACATTAAACTTCTCCTCTCGGTCTGCCCCTCTACCCACATGTTGCCATGTCTCCCTCTCGAACTGCCTTTGTTTTTCAGCTTCCTCCATCCTCCTTTCAGCTTCCAGCTGTTTTAACCTAAGTTCATGCTCCCTCTGCTTCTCCTTCTCAACCAACTCAGCTCTTTCTTTCTCCCTTTTTGCCTCCAACTCCTTTAGCAGGATCTCATACTCCCTTTTCTTCTGTTCCGCGTCCAAACTTAATTTTTCCAACTCTAACAGAACCACCCCAATAACTGGTTTCTTTCAGGGATAAGTTCCAATACCCCCAGCGTGAACACATCCTCGGATATATAATACTGGGCTATGGCCCTCTGTATCTCCCACTTTTTCATTGACGACTTCACCTCTGTGAGATTTAAACCTTTCGCAATATTCACCAAGTCCGTCTTTTTGGCACTCTCTAGCGCCTTCAAAGTCGGGTTTTCTATAAATTTATCTACATCCATCTTTGCTGGTTTCCCGTCTGGTTACCCACGCAACCAGAACAAATAATGGACTTATAGCCCGATTCACTGGCCCCCCCCCCCATTTGGTATCAAATCTCGAGACGAGGCCTCAATTTGTTACATACCCCGTAACTGGGTGTCTTACCAGCAAAAATAGAAGTGTACATTGGAGTCTGGTACTATTTTCCAAACAGTGTTTATTAGTAAAATATACAAATCAGTATCAACAATGCAAATATACAGATAATACACTTTAGCAATACTAAACCTAAAAGTGTGGGTATAATAATAATCAATAACAAACAAGCTCTATCGTTGTCTAGGGGATAATGAATTGTCATATGTGAGTATAATGTTCAGTTCAGTTCATGTAGGCTGAGGTAGTTGTTGGTTCTTTTGTTGTAACTGTTGGAGAGAGAGAGAGGGCGAGCAAACAGTGACAGCTACAGTCATTCAAACCTTCCTTTACTTTCTTGATCCATCGATGTGTTGTTGTGGCCATTCAGGTATGACCCCTCTGTCCTTTAGCTAGACCGTTCTTCTATGGTGCACTCGTCACCCAGGCAAGGGTGGACACACACACAAGCCCCCACCGGCCTCGCTATAAACACTGAGTTAAAATTGACCGATCCTTCATTTGGTCTCTGATGCCCCACACTTTTATCATGGGTTCCAACACTTAAACAGCGCTCACTAGTGTGTCTCTTGGTGCATCTCCCCAGACCTCACTTTTATCCTTACTCACGGAGTCTCAGGTGTCAATCAGTTTTAAATGGCTTAGTCCATCAAACCAGCCCACTCCGGCTGTCCACTGAGGAATTTTAATGAACAGAATAGTACCAAGTAAACAGCCCTCTCTGGAGCCGTGAGTCTTACAGGAGTCATAGTATGGTCTCTCTCCCCCGGTGTTATCTCTCCCTTGTCTGAAGCAAATGTTCCAGTCCCAGTATGTTTTTGTTCCATCTCTTTCTCTCTCATTAGCAGCCTGGCAACAGTAATGGTTTGTAATTCTCCCAGGGGAGGGGGACATGGGCAACTCTGTACCCTTCTGCCCATCAGAGTTGTTCATCCTTCGTAACACATGGCTGAAAGAAGATTATAGCTGGGAGCTTTATGTCAAAGGATACAAGAACCAAAGAGAGTGCATATAATACAGCAGAAGTTAGTGGATTGGGAAGCTTTTTAAAACCAGCATAAGGCAACTAAAAAGGCATAAAGAAAGAAAAGATGAAATATGAAGTTAAGCTAGCCAATAATATTAAAGAGAATACCAAAAGTTTCTTCAGATATATAAAGTGTAAAATGAGTATAGATATCAGACTGATGGAAAATTATGCTGGAGAGGTAGTAATGTGGGACAAAGAAATGGTGGACAAGCTGAATAAGTATTTTGCATCAGTCTTCACTGTGAAGACACTAGCAGTATGGTGGAAGTTTAAGAGTGTCAGGGTGCAGAAGTGTGTGAAATTGCCATTACTAGGGAGAAGGTTCTTGGGAAGCTGAAAGGTCTGAAGGAAGATAAGCACCTAAACCAGATCGTATACAACACAGGGTTCTGAAAGAGGTGGCTGAAGAGATTGTGGAGGTATTAGTAATGATCTTTAAGGAATCAATTGATTCTGGAATGGTTCTGGAGGACTGGAAATTTTCAAATGTCATTCCACTGTTCAAGAAGGGAGAGAGGCAGAAGAAAGGAAATTAAGAGTCAGTTAGTCTGACCTCAGTGGTTGGGAAAATGTTGGGAGTTGATTGTTAAGGATGTGGTTCAGTATTCCTGCAGACAGATGACAAAATAGGCCAAAGTCAGCATGCGACGCATGAAAAATGCTGGAGGAACTTAGCAGGCCAGGCAACATCTATGGGAAACAGTACAGTTGATGGTTTGAGCTGAGACCAAATCAGCATGGTTTTCCTAAGGAAAAATCTTGCCTGACAATCTCTTGAGATTCTTTGAAGAAATAACAAGCAAGATAGACAAACGAGAATCAGTTGATGTTGTGTACTTGGATTTTCAGAAGGCCTTTAACAAGGTGCCGCATGGGGCTGCTTAACAAACTACAAGCCCATGGTATTACAAGAAAGATTCTAGCATGGATAAAACAGTGGCTGATTGGCCGAAGGCAAAGAGTGGAAATAAAGGGTGCCTTTTCTGGTTGGCTGCCGGTGACTAGTGGCATTCCATAGGGGTCTGTGTTGGGATTGCTTCTTTTTATGTTATATGTCAATGACTTGGATGACAGAATTGATAGCTTTGTTGCAAAGCTTGTGGACAAGCTGAAGATAGGTGAATGAGCAGGGAGTTTTGAGAAAACATAGAGGCTACAGAAGGAGTAAGATGGAGTCAGAAAATGCAGAGAATGGGCAAAGAAGTGGCAGGTGGAATACAGTGTCAATAAGTGTATGGTCATGCACTTTAGAAACATAGAAAACCTACAGCACAATACACGCCCTTCAGCCCACAAAGCTCTGCCGAACATGTCTTACCTTAGAAATTACCTAGGGTTACCCAAAATACTCTGCAGATGCTGGGGTCAAAACAACACACACAACACGCTGGAGAAACTCAGCAGGTTGGGCAGCATCCGTGGAAACGAACAGTCAATGTTTCAGGCTGAGACCCTTTGTCAGGACTCACGTTTTGGGCCAAAATATTGACTGTTTGTTTCCACGGATGCTGCCCGACCTGCTGAGTTCCTCCGGAGTATTGTGCGTGTTACTTAGGATTACCCATAGCGCTCTATTTTTCTAAGCTCCAAGTACCTATCCAGGAGTCTCTCAAAAGACCCTATCATATTCACTTTGGTAGGAGAAATAAAATGAGAGGAATAAAAAGAGAAAATTCAAAAATGTGAGGTGCAAAGGGACTTGGGAATCCTCATGCAGGATTCCCTAAAGGTTAATTTGCAGATTAAGTCAGTGGTGAGGGAGGCAAATGCAATGCTAGTATTTATTTCAAGAAGACAAGAATATAAAAGCAAGGATGTAATGTTGAGGTTTCATAAAGCCCTGATGAGGCCTCACTAGGACTATTGTGTGTAGTTTTTGCGCCCCTTACTTAGGAAAGGATGTCCTGACATTGGAGAGGGTTCAAAGGAGATTCACGAAAATGGTTCTGTGATTGAAAGGCTTGTCATATGAGAATTGTTTGATCGCCATAGGCCTCTGCTCACTGAAATTAAGGGGGACCTTATTGAAAACTACCGAATGTTGGAAGGCTTTGATAAAGTGGATGTGGAGAGGATGCTTCCTATGGTGGGGGAGTCAAAGAACAGAGGACACAGCCTCAAAATGTGAAGGGCCTCTATTGAAAAGGTTACAAAGGTTACACTTGTGTTGATTTGTAAGTAGTATCAGAGAACACTGCAGCACAGAAGCTGACCCTTTGGCCCATTTAGTCGGCATTAGCTGCAGACCAGTCAATTTGCAGAGAAAGCGAGCTTCGCATAGGTTGCGGAGAAGAATTTTAAAAAGGAGCATTTTGTGGGGCTTGCAGCATTTAGCAGTGGACCAATCGATTCACAGTTCATTAGCAAGAGAAAATAAAAGTAAAGCAGGGTCAAAGCAGAGCAGCCGTTGTGTGAGTGAACCAGTGTAGAAGTGGAAACGAGGCTTTGGCAAGGAGGCACAGGTAAGTACCAGGTAAGGTTTATGTAGTGGTTGAATAAAAAGTCAGTAAATTACAGCTAATTCAATAAAGTAGGGATGGTGCAGGATCATGTGATGTGATGTGGGAGCTGGTGGACCCTATTGTGGTTCTTGGTGACCACATCTGCAGCAAGTGTTGGCTGCTCGAGGATGCTTTGGCAGGCTTGAAGTTGATGATCTGGAATCGGAGCTTCTAACACTGCAGCACATCAGGGAGGGGGAGAGTTACCTTGATTCTCTGTTTCAGAAGGTCGCCACACCATTTAGATTAACTGCCTCAAATTCGGTCTGTGGTCAGGAACAAGAGGGTGTGACTGCGAGTGAGGCAGGTAGTGGATCCAAGAGACAGTGCTGGAGGAGCCTCATTCCTTGAGCTTGTCCAACGGGTCTGAGATTCTTGCTCCATGTGTGGATGAGAGTGGGGGTTGTAGGAAGGATGAGCAATTAACTGTGGCACCATAGTTCAGGGAGCCATTCAAGAGAGGGGAGAGAAGAGAAATGCAGTGTTTCTTTTCCTTTGCATTTTTTTTGAGAAATAGAGAGCATGCTTGCTCTGTGTGTCGGATGTGGGAGTCCTGGGAATCTACCAGTCTCCCAGATGGCCACATCTGCACCAGGTGCACTGAGATGCAGCCCCTGACCCACCCTGATCAGACGTATTAATGTGTGGCTGAGGGACTGGTGTAGGGGACAGGGCTTCAGATTCCTGGATCACTGGGGCCTCTTCCAGAGGAGGTACGACCTATACAAAAAGGACAGGTTACACCTGAACCCAAAGGGGTCTAGTATCCTAGCAGGCACATTTAATAAAGCTGGTAGGGAGGGTTTAAACTTAATTGGCAGGGAGATGGGAACCAGGGTGAAAGGCTTGAGGAACGGAAAACAGAAATAAATCAAAGATAGCTTGCAACAGAGATTATAGAAAGAACAGGCAGGAAATGAGGCTTAATCACAGCCAGTGGGATGAGTACAGGGCAATAGAGACATGGTGCAGTTAAAATAGAAAGCAACAAATACTGGACTGAAAGTGTTATATTTAAATGCACGTAGCTTAAGAAATAAAATGGGCAGTGTTGAAATTCAGCTACAGATTAGCAAGTATGACACTGTGGCCATCTCTGAAACTTGGCTAAAGGATGGCTGCCATTGGAAGCTGAACGTCCAAGGATATATGGTGTATCGGAAAGATAGGTTGGTTAGCAGAGGGAGTGGTGTGGCTCTGTGTATAAGAAATAATATTAAATCATTGGAAAGAGATGATATAGAATTAGAAGGTGTAGAGTCTCTATGGGTTGAGTTAAGAAATGACAAGGGTAAAAAGACCCTAATGGCAGTTGTATACAGGCTCCAAACAGCAGCCAGGATGTGGATTACAAACTACAGCAGGAGATAGAAAAGGCGTGTCAGAAGGGCAATGTCATGATAATCGTTGGGGATTTTAACATGAAAGTGGATTGGGAAAACCAGGTTAGTACTGGGCCTCGAGAATGTCTAAGGGATGGCTTTTGGGATTGGCTGTGCTGGATTGGGTGTTGTGCAATGATCCGGAGGTGATGAAATAGCTTAAGGTTAAGGAATCCTTAGGGAACCGTGATCACAATATGATCGAGTTCACTTTGAAATTTGAGAGGGAAAAAATCAAAACTAACGTGTCAGTATTTCAGTGGAATAAAGGAAATTACAATGGCATGAAAGGGGAACTGGCCGAAGTTGACTGGAAAGGGACATTCAAGTCAAGTCAAGTTTATCGTCATTTCAACCATAGACTGCTGGTACAGTACACAGTAAAAACAAAACAATGTTCCTCCAGGACCCTGGTGCTACATGAAACAACACAAAACTACACTAGACTATGTGAGACAGCATAAGGCTACACTAGACTATGTAAAACAACATAAAAACTGCACTAGACTACTGACCTTCACAGGACTACATAAAGTGCACAAAACAGTGTAGGGCAGTACAATCATTAATAAACAAGACAATAGGCACATAAATGATGTAAACGTCAGTCTAGACTGAGCATTGAGGAGTCTGGTCGTGAGATCCTGAATGCTTCGGTACGTTTTGTCAAATGGCAGGAGAAAGAAGAGTTTGTGTGAGGGGTGCGTGGGGTACTTCACAATGCTCTTAGCTTTGCAGGTGCAGCATGTGGTGTAAATGTCTGTAAAAGCGGGAAGAGAGACCCAGATGATCTTCTCAGCTGACCTCACTATCCGCTACAGGGTCTTACAATTGGAGACGGTGCAATTCCCGAACCAGGCAGTGATGCAGCTGCTCAGGATGCTCTTGATACATCCTCTGTAGAATGTGGTGAGGATGAGGGGTGGGAGATGGACTTATCTCAGCCTTTGGAGAAAGTAGAGACACTGCTGGGCTTTCTTGGCAATAGAGCTGGTGTTGAGGGACCAGGTGAGATTCTCCCCCAGGTGAAGACCAAGAAATTTGGTGTTCTTAACGATCTCAACGGAGGAGCTGTCAATGTTCAGCGGAGGGTGGTTGCTCCGTGCTCTCCTGAAGTCAACAACCATCTCTTTTGTTCACATTCAGAGACAGATTGTTGCCTCTGCACCAGTTTGTTAGCTGCTGCACCTCCTCTCTGTAAGCTGACCTGTCATTCTTGCTGAGGGGACCCACCATGGTTGTGTTATTGGCGAACTTGATGGTGTGATTCAAACTGTCTATTGCTGCACAGTCATGGGTCAGCAGAGTGAACAGCAGTGGATTGAGCACACAGCCCTGGGGGCACCCGTGCTAAGTGTGATGGTGTTGGTGATGCTCCTCCAGAACCCGACTGACTGAGGTCTCCCAGTCAGGAAGTCTAGGATTCAGATGCAGAGGAAGGTGTTCAGGCCCAGCAGTTTCAGCTTTCCAATCAGGTGCTGAGGAATGATTGTGTGAATGCTGAACTGAAGTCTAGGAACAGTATTCGAACGTATGTGTCTTCTTTGTCCAGGTGGGTGAGGGCCTGGGGTGGTGATGGCGTCATCTGTTGAGCGGTTGGACACGAACTGCAGGGGGTCCAGTGAGGGGGGCAGCAAGGTCTTGATGTGCCTCATGACGAGCCACTCGAAACATTTCACGATGATGGATGTAAGTGCAACGGGACGGTAGTCATTGAGGTAGGACACTGAAGACTTTTTTGGCATGGGGACAATGGTGGCAGCTTTGAAGCATGTTGGAACGATGGCGCTGCTCAGGGAGATGTTGAAGATGTCTGTGAGAACATCAGCCAACTGGTCTGCACATTCTCTGAGCACTCTGCCAGGAATATTGTCTGGTCCAGCAGCCTTCAGTGGGTTAACCCTGCATAGATTTTTCCTCCTCACATTGGCCAGGATAAGACACGGCAGCTGGTCATTGGGAGGAGGGTTGGTCTTCCTTGCCACCACGTCATTTTCCATCTCGAAACAAGCTTAGAAGTTGTTCAACACATCTGGGGGGGAGGTGGTGTTGCCTTGTAATTGGTGATGTCCTGAATTCCCTTCCACATGCAAGTCCTGGAAGTGGCTGTGGATTCGCTGGGCATGTGCACGCTTTGCCTCCCTGATGGCCCGGAACAGTTTGGCCCTCACTGTTGTTAGGGCTGCTTTGTTGCCTGCTCTGAAGGCGGAGTCACGGGTCCTCAGTAGTGCACGCACCTCCACGGTCATCCATGGCTTCTGGTTGGAGCATGTAGTGATGGTCTTGGACACAGTAACGTCATCAGTGCACTTTCTGATGTAGCTAGTCATTGATGCCGTGTACTCTAAGTTGGTAGGGTCACCATTGGTTGCAGCCACCCTGAACTTGTGCCAGTTAGTGTACTCAAGGCAGTCTTGAAGAGCAGAGATGGCTCCTGCTGGCCAAGTTTTCACCTGCTTCAGAACTGCTCTGGAGCGTCTGCAGGAAGGACAGCAGAGCAGCAAAGACTGCAGTTTCTGCAAAAAAATGATGGATGTGCAAGACTGTTATATTCCAAATAAGAAGAAATTTTCAAAGGGAAGAAGGACACTACCGTGACTGACAAGTGAAATCAGAACCAAAGTAAAAGCAAAAGAGAGGGCATACAAGGAAGCCAGAGTTAGCAGGAAGATGGAGGATTGGGAAGCAATCCCAGTCAGGAAGTCTAGGATCCAGTTGGAGAGGGAGGTATTCAAGCCCAATAGGCTCAACTTCCCAATCAGTTTCTGAGGGATGATTGTGTTGAATGCTGAACTAAAGTCCACGAACAGCATCCAAACATATGTGTCTTTTTTGTCCAGGTGGGTTATGGCCAGGTGGAGGGTGGTGGCAATGGCGTCATTTGTTGAACGGTTGGGACGGTACACAAACTGCAGGGGGTCCAGTGAGAGGGGCAGCAGGGTCTTGATATGCCTCATGAGGAGCCTCTCGAAACACTTCATGATGATGGATATAAGTGCAACGGGACGATAGTCATTTAGGCAGGACACTGAAGACTTCCGTCAGGTCCTGGGGACTTATCCATCCTAATGTATTTTAACAACTCCAACACCTCCTCTCCCTTAATATCAACATGCTCCAGAACATCAACCTCACTCATATTGTCCTCACCGTCATCAAGTTCCCTCTCAGTGGTGAATACCGAAGAGAAGTACTCATTGAGGATCTTGCTCACTTCCACAGCCTCCAGGCATATCTTTCCACTTTTATCTCTAATCGGTCCTATCTTCACTCCTGTCATCCTTTTGTTCTTCACATAATTGAAGAATGCCTTGGGGTTTTCCTTTATCCTACTTGCCAAGGCCTTCTCATGCCCCCTTCTTGCTC
This sequence comes from Hypanus sabinus, assembly GCF_030144855.1. Taxonomy (NCBI): domain Eukaryota; kingdom Metazoa; phylum Chordata; class Chondrichthyes; order Myliobatiformes; family Dasyatidae; genus Hypanus; species Hypanus sabinus. The sequence goes on from NC_082709.1 coordinate 191,384,295, forward strand.
TTCCCAGCCCCTTCTTAAGCTCCTTTCTTGCTACCCTATATTCCTCAATAGACCCATCTGATCCTTGCTTCCTAAACCTCATGTATACTGCCTTCTTCCACCTGACTAGATTTCCCACTTCACTTGTCACCCATGGTTTCTTCACCCTACCATTCTTTATCTTCCTCACAGGCACAAATTTATCCCTGACATCCTGCAAGAGATCCTTAAACGTCGACCACATGTCCATACTACATTTCCCTGCAAAAACATCATCCCAATTCACACCCGCAAGTTCTAACCTTATAGCTTCATAATTTGCCCTTCCCCAATTAAAAATTTTCCTGTCCTCTCTGATTCTATCCTTTTCCATGATAATGCTGAAGGTCAGGGAGCGGTGATCACTGACCCCCAGATGCTCACCCACTGACAGATCTGTGACCTGACCGGGTTCGTTACCTAATACTAGATCTAGTATGGCATTCCTCCTAGTCGGCCTGTCAACAGACTGTGACAGGAATCCACCTTGGACACACTTAACAAACTCTGCCCCATCTAAACCCTTGGAACTAATCAAGTCCCACTCAATATTAGGGAAGTTAAAGTCACCCATGATAACAACCCTGTTATTGTTGCACCTTTCCAAAATCTGCCTCCCAATCTGCTCCTCGGTATCTCTACTGCTACCAAGGGGCCTATAGAATAGCCCCAGTAGAGTAACTGCTCCCTTCCTGTTCCTGACTTCTACCCATACTGATTCAAAAGAGGATCCTGCTACATTACCCACCTTTTCTGCAGCTGTAATAGTATCCCTGACCAGTAATGCCACCCCTCCTCCCCTTCTTCCCCCCTCTCTATCCCTTTTAAAGCACTGAAATCCAGGAATATTGAGAATCTATTCCTGCCCTGGTGCCAGCCAAGTCTCCGTAATGGCCACTACATCATAATTCCATGTATGTATCCAAGCTCTCAGTTCATCACCTTTGTCCCTGATGCTTCTTGCATTGAAGTATATGCACTTTAGCCCTTCTACCTTACCACCTTTACACCCTTTATTCTTCTGCTCTTTCCTCAAAGCCTCTCTATATGTTAGATCTGACTTTACTCCATGCAATTCTTTCACTGCTGTATCGCTCCGGGTCCCATCCCCCTTGCAAATTAGTTTAAACCCTCCCGAACCATGCTAGCAAACCTACCAGCAAGGATATTGCTCCCCCTCAAGTTCAGGTGCATAAGACAGGAGACAATTAGGCCATCTAGCCCATCAAGTCTGCTCCGCCATTCAATCATGGCTGATCCCTTTTTTTCCCTCCTCCGCAACCTTATTTCCTGGCCTTCTCCCTGAAACCTTTGATGCCGTGTCCAATCCAGAACCTATCAATCTCTGCCTTAAATACACCCAACGACTTGATCTCTACAGCTGCCTGTGGCAACAAATTCCACAAATACACCACCCTTTGGCTAATTTCGATGCATCTGTTTTGAAAGGGCGCCCTTCTATCCTGAGGCTGTGCCCTTTTGTCCTAGACTCTCCCACCATGGGAAACATCCTTTCCATATCAACTCTATCTAGGCCTTTCAACGTTCGAAAGGTTTCAATGAGATCCCTCGTAATTCCTTCTGAATTGCAGCAAGTACACACCCAGGGCCATCAAACATTCCTCGAATGATAACCATTTCATTCCTGTAATCATTCTTGCGAACCTCCTTTGGACCCTCTCCAATGCCAGCACATCTTTTCTAAGATAAGGAACCCAAAAATGTACACAATACTCAAAGTGAGGGCTCACCAGTGCCTTATAAAGCCTCAGCATCACATCCTTGCTCTTGTATTCTAGACCTCTTGAAATGAATGTTAATATTGCATTTGCCTTTGTCACCACTGACTCAACCTGCAAATTAGCCTTCAGGGTGTTCTGCACAAGGCCTCCCAAGTCCCTCTGCATCTCAGATTCCTGGATTTTCTCCCCATTTAGAAAATAATCCGCACATTTATTTCTACTACCAAAGTGCATGACCGTGCATTTTCCAACATTGTATCTCATTTGTCACCTTCTTGCCCATTCTCATAATCTGTCTAAATCCCGCATCCTACTTGTTTCCTCAAAACTACCTGCCCCTCCACCAACCTTCATATCATCTTCAAACTTGGCAACAAAGCCATCTATTCCATCATCTAAATCGTTTATATACAGCATAAAAAGAAGCGGTCCTAACACCTACCGGTGCGGAACACTACTAGTCATTGTCAGCCAACCAGAAAAGGATCCTGTTATTCCCACTCACTGTCTTCTTCCAATCAGCCAATGCTCTAAGTAACTTTCCGGTAATACCATAGGCTCTTGACTTGGCAAGCAGCCTCAAATGTAGCACCTTGTCAAAGGCCTTCTAAATGTCCAAATATACAACATCCACTGCGTCCCCTTTATCTATCCTACTTGTAATCTCCTCAAAGAATTTCAACAGGTTCGTTTGTCAGGCAGGATTTTCCATGAAGGAACCCATGCTGACTTTGTCCTATCATGTCCTGTGTCACCAAGTACTCCATCACCTCATCCTCAACAATCTTCCCAACCACTGAGGTCAGGCTACTGGTCTATAAATTCCTTTCAGCTGCCTTCCTCCTTTCTTGAAGAGTGGAGTGACATTTGCAATTTTCCATTTCTCTAGCACCATGCTAGAGTTCAGTGATTTTTGAAAGATCATTACTAATGCCACCACAAACTCTAATGCTACCTCTTTCAGAACCCTTGGGTGCAGTTCATCTGGTCAGGGTGACTTATGTACCTTTAAGACTTTCAGTTTTTTGAACACCTCCTCTTTTGTAATAGTAAGTGCACCCATTTCTCTTCCTTCACACACTACCACATCAGGCATACTGATAGTGTCTTCCACAGTGAAGTCTGATGCAAAATACTCATTTAGTTTATCAGCCATCCCCTTGTCCCCCGTTATTATTGCTCCTCCCTCATTTTCTAGCAGTCCTTTGTCCACTTTCATTTCTCTCATTTTTAACATACTTGAAAAAACTTTTACTATCCACTTTGATATTTGCTAGGTTGCTTTCATATTTCATCTTTTCCCTACTAATGATTCTTTTAGTTGCTCTCTGTAGGTTTTTAAAAACCTTCCAATCCTCTATCTTCTCACCTTCATTTTTCCCAGAAATGCATGCCATTGTTGCTCTGCTTGACATCCCTGCCAGCAGTTCCTTCCAACTTACTTTGGTCAACTCTTCTTTCATACCACTGTAATTTCCCTTACTCCACTGAAATACTGCTACATCAGACTTTACTTTCTCCCTCTCAAATTTCAAGTTGAACGTGGTGGAAAGGATGTTTTTCATAGTAGGAGGGTCTAGGGAAAGAGGGCACAGCTTCAGGATAGAGAGGCGACCTTTCAAAACAGAGATGCGGAGAAATTCCTTTAGCCAAAGGGTGGTGAATTTGTGGAACTTGTTGCAGCTGTGGTTATGGGGAGAAAGCCAGGAATTGGGGTTGAGGAGGAGACAGAAAAAAAGGATCAGCCATCACTGAATGGCAGAGCAGACTCGATGGGCCTTATGGCCTAATTCTGCTCCTATGCTTATGGTCTTATGAATTCAATCATATTGCAATCACTGGTTCCTAAGGGTTCATTTACTTTAAGCTGCCTAATCGTCTCCAGTTCATTACATAACTGCCAATCCAGTATAGCGCATCACCCAGCAGGCTCAATGACAAACTACAAAGCTATCTCTTAGGCATTCAACAAACTCTCTCTTGAGATCTATTACCAACATGATCTTCCCAATCAACCTGTATGTTAAAATCTCCCATAACTACCATAACATTGCCCTTTTGACTCGCATTTTCTATTTCCTGTTGTAACCTGTGGTCCACCTCCCAGCCACTGTTGGGAGGCCTGTATATAAATGCCATTAGGGTCCTTTTACCCTTGCCATTTCTTAACTCAACTCATTTCTTAATTCAACATCTTCTGATCCTGTCACATTTCTCTATTGATTTGATGCCATTCTTTACCAGTAGAGCCATACCACCCCCACCACCACCTTCCTACCACTCTAATATAATGTGTAACCTTGTACATTCAGCTCCAGACTACAACCATCCTTCAGCCACAACAGTGCTGGCCACAACATTAAACCTGGCAATCTGTAATATTGCAACAACCTAATTTCTTTTCGAGGGGTGATTGATAAGTTCGTGGCCTAGGGTAGAAGGAGTCAATTTTAGAAAACCTAGCACATTTATTTTTCAACATAGTCCCCTCCTGCATTTACACACTTAGTCCAGCGGTCATAGAGCATGCGGATCTTGGACCTCCAGGAAGTGTCCACAGCAGGGGTGATTGATAAGTTTGTGGCCTATGGTAGAAGGAGATGAGTTATACAACTCTCATTATATGCACATGCAGTTCAACTCTGAGTGATTATGCAGAAAGTTTTAAGTTAATAACTCAGCTCTTTCTACCTTAGGCCACAAACTTCTCAATCACCCCTGCTGTGGACCACTTCTTGAGGTCCAAGACACTGACTTCTACAAAGAAAGATCCATATGCTGCACTACTGCTGGACTAAGTGTGTAAATGTAGGAGGGTACTATGTTGAAAAATAAATGTGCTAGGTTTTCTAAAATTGACTCCTTCTACCTTAGGCCACAAACTTATCAATCAGCCCTCATACTATTCATATTTAGATACAACACCTTGAGTACTGTATTTGCTGTTGTTTCTGATTTTGCATCCCTAATGATATGACACTCAGCCTGTTGGCTGTAACTAAGTCCTATCACCTGCCTATCCTTCCCTACCATCTGTCATATCATGAGTCCCTTCACTCCAGTTCCGATCCCCCTGCCAAACTAGTTTAAACCCACCCCAACAGCCCTAACAAACCTGCCTGCAAGAATATTGGTCCCCTTGGGTTCAAGTGCAACCTGTCACTTTTGAACAGGCCATACCTCCCCCAGAAGAGAACCTGAAGCCCTGCCCCTGACACCAGCTTCTCAGCCACGCATTTATCTGCCAAATCATCCTGTTTCTACCCTCACTGGTGTGTGGCACAGGCAGCAATCCAGAAATTACTACCCAGGTGGTCCTGCTTCTCAACTTTCTACCTAGCTCTCTAAATTCTCTTTTCAGGACCTCATTGCTTTTCCTTCTTATGTCATTGGTACCAAAATATACCAAGACAACTGGCGGCTCCCTCTCCCTCTCCAAGATGTTGAGGATGCGATCTGAGACATCCCTCACCCTGGCACCTGGGAGGCAACATACCATCAAGGTGTCTCATTCACGTCCACAGAATCTCCTGTCTGTTCCCCAATATCAGGTTAATTCTGATTCCAGTTTGATAGCTGACCTTAGCAAAGCCCTTATGAAAACCCAGAGATTATCGTCCACCAACTTCTGCTTAACATCCTGCCTTATTAATTCATCAAAAGTTCATGCAAGTTCAAAAGCATAAAACCATGCTGGCTTATCAACCCTTAACATAAGAACATAAGAAATAGGAGTGGGAGTAGGCCATCTGGCCCTTTGAGCTTTCTCTGCCATTCAATAAGTTCCTGGCTGATCTGACTATGGAATCATCCCCACCTACCTGCCTTTTCCCCATAACCCTTAATTCCCCTACTATCAAAAACCTATCCAATCTTGACTTAAATATATTTTTCTGAGGTAACTTCCACTGTTTCATTAGGCAGAAAATTCCACAGAATCATGACTCTTTGGGAAAAGTGATTCCTCCTCATCTCTGTCCTAAATTTACTCCCCCAAATCTTGAGTTGTTGTCTCACCTGCCAGTGGAAACAACTTTCCTGTCTCAATTTTATCTATCCCTTTCATAATTTTATGTTTCTACGAGATCTCCTCTCATCCTTCTGAATTCCAGCAAGAATCCTAGGTGATTCAATCTCTTCATAGTCTAACCCCCTCATCTCTGGAATCAACCTGGTGACCCTTCTCTCCACCACCTCCAAAGCCAGTATATCCTCCCTCAAGTAAAGACCAGAACAGCACACAGTACTCCAGATGCGGCCTCACCAGTACCTTGTACAGTTGCAGCATAACCTCCCTGACTTAAATTCAATCCCTCCAGCAATGAAGGCCAACATCCCATTTGCCTTCTTGATAGCCTAATGCAGCTGAAAAACAACCTTCTGTGATTCATTCACAAGCACACCCGAGTCCTTCTGCACAGCAGAAGGCTGCAATTTTTTACCACTTAAATAATAATCTGCTCTTCAATTTTTCCTTCCAAAGTGGATGACCTCCCATTTACCAACATTGTACTCCACCTGCCAGACACTTGCCCACTCTATATCTCTTTGCAGACTCTCCATATCATATATAACCATATAACAATTACAGCATGGAAACAGGCCATCTCGGCCCTTCTAGTCCGGGCTGAATGCTTACTCTCACCTAGTCCCACCTAGCTGCACTCAGCCCATAACCCTCCATTCCTTTCCTGTCCATATGCCTATCCATTTTTTTTATTGACAAAATCAAACCCGCCTCTACCACTTCTACTGGAAGCTCGTTCTACACAGCTACCACTCTCTAAGTAAAGAAGTTCCCCCTCGTGTTACCCCTAAACTTTTGCCCTCTAACTCTCAACTCATGTCCTCTTGTTTGAATCTCCCCTACTCTCAATGGAAAAAGCCTATCCACGTCAACTCTATCTATCCCCTCATAATTTTAAATACCTCTATCAAGTCCCCCCTCAACCTTCTATGCTCCAAAGAATAAAGACCTAACTTGTTCAACGTTTCTCTGTAACTTAGGTGCTGAAACCCAGGTAACATTCTAGGAAATCTCCTCTGTACTCTATTTTGTTGACATCTTTCCTATAATTCAGTGACCAGAACTGTACACAATATCCTCTGCACAATTTTCTTTTCCACTTAATTTAGTGTAATCAGCAAACTTAGATACAAACACACTTGGTCCCCTCTTCCATCGTTAATGTATATCGTGAACAGTTGTGGGCCCAGCACCGACCCCTGTAGCACACCGCCAACCAGAGTAACAACCATGTATCACAACTCTCTGCTTCCTATTATCACATCTGTTCACAATCATAAAGTGTGTAAAAATAACCTGTAAGCCTTTAGTTAGTTATTTATTGTTTGCTTGGAGTTTAAAATGGACCTAAACACAAAGTGTGGACAAAAGAGAAATAGATTCTCCAAATCTACTGCGTTGAATAAAGACCTTTGATACCTCTCAGGTGCAGAATCTATCTATCACAACCAAACTGTTTGTGTACAATTCATATTCTTTGAAAAATGTATCTGTTCCCTTTCTCTGTAATACCTGACGTGTTTTACCTGGAATCTGTGAAGTGAGATTGTTGATAACAGTGGAATGCACTTACAAAACCTGCTGGCTTAGTGATGGTTTTGGTGCAGATTTTAATCTATCACTGAGATGTTTGGTAATCCTCTGATGGCACATACTGTAATAGAAAGGGGGCACTTTGATGAGGGCAGGTGTCACATAGAGAATAGGGTGGTGATAACCATCAAGACCCTATTCTAAGGGGTTTGAATGAAGAGTTAGGCTTATACTACAGACTGGCTGCACCGTTTACTGAAATGCCTTTGCAGAATAATATTGACAATCTGTTCATTCTGTGGGACTACAGGCCTCCAATGAAAAACATTCAAAAGAATACCAACTCTCTCCACAAGGATGTTGGCATCTTAGAATGTTGAAAACACCCTAGAACTAGAATGAGGAAACAGACTCTCATTATGCCCCCACAGTTCCTCTCAAAGTCCTGGAACACTCAATCAGATCACTGGCATTTTTTATCCTAATGAGTTTTGACCAATTCTGATTAATCTGTCTTCAGTGGACATTTCCCTCACTCTAAATATTCATTTGATAATCAATGTTGCACTTATTCCAGGCAAATGTTTCCTGTCGTAAGTACGCATACGAAATCAACACGTAATTTCCAAATCATGCTTCACAGTCACACTGCAGATTATCAGTGACACTTCCTTGAGCAGCACGGACAAAATACTGGAGAGACTCAGCAAGTCAGGCAGCATCTATGGAAGGGAATAAACAGTTGATTTTTGAGTAGAGACTCTTCATCAGGACTGGATAGGAAGGGGGCAGTAGCCAGATTGAGAAGGTAGGATAAGGGGAAAGTGTACAAGTTGGCACGTGATAGATGACCATGTAAGGGGAAGCTCGTTAGGTGGTGAAAGGATGATGGGAATTAAGAAGCTGGGAGATGTTGGGTGCGTGAGGTAAAGGGCTGAAGAAGAAGGAATCTAATAGGAGAGAATAGTGGAACATGGAAGAAAGGGAAGAAGAAAAAGAGTCACAAAGAGGTGATAGGAAGGTGAGGAGTAAAGAATGGATGAGAGGGTAAGCAGAATGAGGAATGGAAAAAAAGAAAGAAAGGGGGAGGGGAAGAAATTACCAGAAAGTAGAGAAATTGATGCTCATGCTCTCCATTGGAGGCTACCCAAATGGATTATGAGGTATTGCTCCTCCAATCCAAGTTTGGACTTGCTTTTGTTCTCCAAAGCTCTTACAGTATCAGACAACATCTACCTACAGATTAATTTTCTGCATTTGGAGAACCGGCACATCAGGACCTCTCCACACACCAACAGTTACAGGTCCTTCACCATGTAAAACATTCTATTTTGCTATTTCACCCATCAAAACGTACAACATTCCACTTTCCCACAGAACTCAAGTGTAGCTTTTGCAGACTGCATTCATTGTTACTGTGTGTAGAAACTACCTGATTTTGGTGTTCGAAGTAACATTGTGCACAGCACAAGACCTGTCCAAGCTGATCTACCAGAGCTGGTGGTGGACCTGAGGAGGGCTAAGGCAAGGGGTCAGTGTGGACATGTTGGAGGATTACAAATACCTGAGGATACGAATTGACAATAAACTGGACTGGTCAAAGAACACTGAGGCTGTCTACAAGAAGGGTCAGAGTCGTCTCTACTTCCTGAGGAGACTGAGGTCCTTTAACATCTGCCAGATGATGCTGAGGATTTTCTACGAGTCTGTGGTGGCCAGTGCTATCATGCTTGCTGTTGTGTGCTGGGGCAGCAGGCTGAGGGTAGCAGACACCAACAGAATTAACAAACTCATTCGTAAGGCCAGTGATGTTGTGGGGGTGGAACTGGACTCTCTGACGGTGGTGTCTGAAAAGAGGATGCTGTCCAAGTTGCATGCCATCTTGGACAATGTCTCCCATCCACTCCATAATGTACTGGTTAGGCACAGGAGTACATTCAGCCAGAGACTCATTCCACCGAGATGCAACACTGACCATCATAGCAAGTCATTCCTACCTGTGGCTATGGATAAGTCTTTTATAGAAACATAGAAAACCTATAGCACAATACAGGCCCTTCAACCCACGATGCCATGCCAAATATGTTCTTAATTGAGAAATTATCTAGGGTTACCCAAAGCTCTCTATTTTTCTAAGCTGAATGTACCTGTTCAGGAGTCTCTTAGAAGACCCTATCATACCCACCTCCACCACCGTTGCCAGCAGCCCATTCCACACACTCACCACTCTCTGTAAAATGTTGCCCCTGACATCTCCTCTGTACCTACTTCCAAGCACCTTGAAACTGTGTCCTCTTGTGCTAGCCATTTCAGCCCTGGGGAAAAACCTCTATCCACACAATCAATGCCTCTCATCATCTTATACACCTCTATCAGGTCACCTCTCATCCTCTGTCGCTCCAAGGAGAAAAGGCAGAGTTCACTCAACTTATTCTCATAGGGCATGCTCCCCAATCCAGGCAACATCCTTGTAAGTCTCTTCCACACCCTTTCTATAGTTTCCTCTCCTCTATCCACTGTGCTTGTTATATCCTCAAAGAACTCTAGTAAGTTTGTCAAATCCATGCTGCATCTGCCTGATGGATCCATTTCTTTCCAGATGCCTCACTATTTTTTCTTTAATGATACTGTAGTTAGTTTAACTACAGATGTTAAACTAACTGGAATATAGCTACCTGCCTTTTGCTTACATCCATTTTTTGAGCAGTGGCGTGATATTCACCTTCTTTCAATCTGCCAGGACTTGTCCAGAGTTCAGAGAATTTTGCTAAGTCATGACCAAAGCCTCAACTATAACCTCTGCCATTTCTTTCAGTACCCTGGGATACATTCCATCAGGAGCAGGGGACTTACCTATCTTTAGGTCCACAAGCACTACCTCTTTAGTGATACAATTGTATCACAGTTCTCGTCCATTCCCAGTTGACTCTCCCAAGTTCCTGCTTACTAATTATAATAAATAATTAAATAATAATTAATAATCCATTATAATTCCCCCTCTTCCAAGTAAATTCTTTCGCATGCATTCTGCTCCTATCCCTTTATGGTAAAGGTCAGGGAGTTAAGGTCATTCTCCAAAATACTCAGCCACTGAGAGATCTATTATCTGTTCAGATTCATTGCCTAGCATCAGATCCAGTATGGCCTCTCCACAAGTTGGTTTTTCTACTTACTGTGTCAGGAATCCTCACTGGACACACCAAATTCTGCTCCATCTAAAACTTTTGCACTAAGGTGCCAATAAATATTAGGGAAATTGAAGTCCTCTATGACAACAACCCTGTTATTTTTGCACTATTCCAAAATCTACCTGCCAATCTTTGAAAGTCATAGAAAAATACATCACAGGAACAGGCCCTTCTGCCCATTTAGTCCATGTTGAGCATATTAAACCGCCTAACTATCGACCATAGCTCCATACCTCTACATCTATGAACAGATCCAACTTCTCTTGTGTTGAAATAGAGCTCGCATGCACCACTTGCATTAGCAGCTCATTCCAAATTCTCACAATCCTGAGTGAAGTTGCTCCTCATGTTCCCCTTAAACTTTCCACCTTTCACCTTTAACCCATGACCTCTAGTTGTAGTTCCACCCAACCTCAGTGGGAAAAGCCCGCTTGCATTTACCCCATCTATACCCTCATAATTTTATATACCTCTATCAAATCTCCTCTTCTATGTTCCAAGGAATAAACTCCTAATCTATTCAATCTTCTCTTATAACTTAGATCCTCCAGACCCAGCAACATTTCAAATTTTCTCTACTCTTTACATCTTTACACCTTATTTACATCTTCCCTGTAAGTATGTCACCAAACCTGCACAGAATTAGGCCTCACCGATGTCTTATAAACCTTCCACATAACATCCCATCTCCTGTACTCAATACTTAAATTTATCAAGGCCAATGTGCTAAACACTTTCTTTATGACTCTATCAATCTGTGATGCCACTTTCAACAAATTATGGATCTGTGTTCCCTGATCTCTTTGTTCTACTGCACTCCTCAGTGCCCTACCATTCACTGTGTAAGACCTATCCTGTTTCATCCTACCGAAGTGCAACACCTCACACTTGTCTGCATTAAATTCCAACTGCCACTTTTCAGCCCAATCTTCCACATCCCGCTGCAAGCTGTGATAGTCTGACAAGCTATCCACTACACCCCCAATCTTGATATCACCTACAAATTTGCTGGGGTATATCTCATCCAGTCCCGGTGACTTATCTAACTTAATGTTTTTCAAACTCCAGCACATCCTCTTTCTTAATGTCTATATGGTCAAGCTTTTCAGTCTGCTGTAAGTCATCCCCACAATTGCCAAGATCTTTTTCCTTGGTGAATACTGAAGCAAAGTATTCATTAAGTATCTCCGCTACCTCCTCTGACTCCATGCACACATTTCTATTGCACTTGATTGGTCATATTCTCACATGGGTCATCCTCTTGCTCTTTCACATACTTGTAGAACTCCTTTGGGTTCTCTTTAATCATGCTCACCAAGGCCTTCTCATGGCCCCTTCTTGCTCCCCTAATTCCATTCTTAAGCTCCTTCCTAGCAGCCTTGTAAATTTCTAGAGCTCTACCAGTACCTAGTTTCTTGAACCATTTGTAAACTTTTTTCTTATCTAGATTTTCTACATACTTTGTACACCATGGTTCTTTAACTCTACCATCCTTTCCCTGCCTCAATGGAACATGCCTATGCAGAACTCCATGCAAATGTTTCCTGAATGTTTGCCACATTCCTGCTGTACATTTCCCTGAGAACATCTGCTCCCAAGTACCTGCCCAATTGCATCAAATTTCCCCCTTACCCAATTAAATGTTTTTTTCTAAATTGTCTGTTCCTATCCCTCTCCAGTACTGTGGTAAAGGAGATAGAGTTGTGATCACTGTCTCCAAAATGCTCTCCCACTGAGAGATCTGACACTTGCCCAGGTTCATTTCCCAATACCAGATCATGTACAACCTCTCCTCTAGTTGGAACACTCCGAATAGAATGATTGATCCTTCCTGTTTCTAACTCCCACCCACTTATCCTCAGTAGGTGATCCCTCCATTATGTCCTCCCTTTCTGCAGCTGTGATACTATTCCTGATTAGCAATGCCACTCCCTCCCCATCCATAAGACATCGTGGCAGAATTAGGCTATTTGGCTCATTGGGTCTGACTCACCATTCTATCATGGTTGATTTATTATCTCTCCCAACCCCATTCTCCTGCCTTCTCCCCCTAAACTTTGACGCTGTGACTAATCAAGAACCTATCATTCTCTGCTTTAAATACATGCAATGACTTGACCTCTACAACTGTCTGTGCCAATGAATTCCACACACTTTCACTACTCTAAGGATAAAGAAATTCCTCCTTATCCCTGCTCTAAGTGGACATCCTTCTACTTAAGCTGTGCCCTCTGGTCTGAGATTTCCCCACTATGAGAAACATCCTTTCCATATCCACACTGTCTAGGCCTTTCAATATCCCTTTTGAAACATGTAAATCCCAGAACATTCAGCAGCCATTGCTACTGTTGTGACAGCCACGATAAAGACTCACCTGCTGACTGATTTCCTTTGAGGGTGAGATCTGCTGTTCATACCAGTGGCCCACAAAGTCCTCAGTTGTAGCAACATTGTGATGTTCGGAGAAGGAATTAAATTGAAAAAGTCTATCAATGAGGACAGCTCAGTCAGTGTCAACATGGACTTTAATTATGCCTTTGGCATGGTCCTGCATGGAAGGCTGGACACAGGAACCTGGACAAATTCCCAAACTGGATCCATAATTGGCTTGGCAATAGGAGACTGGCCTCCAGTCTCCAAAACAACTCTCTAATGTCACCACAGGGATTGGTGTGGGAACACATAATACATTAATCATCTGGATGTGATCAATATATGGCAAATATGATGTGGTCATCTCTGAAACTTGGCTAAAGGATGGCTGCCATTGGGAGCTGAACGTCCAAGGATATACAGTTTATCAGAAAGATAGGTTGGTTAGCAGAGGGGATGGTGTGGCTCTGAGTATAAGAAATAATATTAAATCATTGGAAAGAGATGACATAGGATTGGAAGGTGTGGAGTCTCTATAGGTTGAGTTAAGAAATGGCAAGGGTAAAAGGACCCAAATGGCAGTTGTATACGGGCCTCCAAACAGCAGCCAGAATGTGGATTACAAATTACAGTGGCAGATAGAAAAGGCGTGTCAGAAAGGCAATGTCATGATAATCATTGGGGGTTTTAACATAAAAGTGGATTGGGAAAACCAGGTCAGTACTGGACCTCAAGAGAGAGAATTTGTAGAATGTCTTAAGGGATGGCCTTTTAGAACTTATTGTTGTTGACCCACTAGGACTAGGGGATCAACTGTGCTGGATTGGGTGTTGTGCAATGATCCGGAGTTGATAAGAGAGCTTAAGGTTAAGGAACCCTTAGGGAACAGTGATCACAATATGATCGAGCTCACATTGAAATTTGTGAGGGAAAAATAAAATCTAATATGTTGGTATTTCAGTGGAATAAAGAAAATTACAATGGCATGAGAAGGGAACTGGCTGAAATTGACTGGAAAGGGACATTTGCAGGAAGGACAGCAAAACAGCAATGGATGGAGTTTCTACAAAACTGAGGGAAGATATATTCTAAATAAGAAGAAATTTTCAAAGGGAAGAAGGACACTACCGTGGCTGACAAGTAAAGCAAAAGAGAGGGCATACAAGGAAGCCAGTGCTAGTGGGAAGATAGAGGATTGGAGGCTTTTAAAAACTTGCAGAAGGAAACTAAGAAGGTCATTCTGAAGGAAAAGATGAATTATGAGAGGAAGCTGGCGACTAATATCAAAGAAGATACTAAAAGATTTTTTGAGTATATGAAGGGTAAAAGAGAGTTGAGCGTACTTATAGGACCAATAGAAAATGATGCTGGTCATATTGTAATAAAAACATAGAAAACCTGCAGCACAATACAGGCCCTTTGGCCCACAAAGTTGTGCCGAACATGTCCCTACCTTAGAAATTACTAGGGAGTTACGGTGATGAAGAGAGAGATTGTGATAGATGGCCGATGGAGAGAGTGATGGTGCAGATGTGATGCTGACAGTGATTCGGGGTGGATCATTGATTGATAGAGTGAGTGGTGATACAGACTGTGACTAGTGAAGGATGGGTAGTTAACTGCAGAGTGGTGGGTGGCTTGTGGCAGTGGAGGCAGATACAATCGGCAGAGAAGTCTATGTGCATTGAGTAGGCTTACTTAGAACCTGAATTATTTCAGCACAACATTGCGGGTTGAGGGGCTGGTGCTGAACTTCCTGTGGCATTGATTTTACTTGTCACCTCCAAGCCCAGGTCTGGACATTGTCCAGGTTTCACACAATTCCTATTGACTCCAGTTTTGACAGAACTCCTTGATGCCATGCTCTGTCAAACACTGCCCTGAAGACAAGGATAGTTACACTCACTGCACCTCTGGAGTTCAGTTCTTTAGTCCAAGGAGGTACTAAGGTTAGGAACTGAGCCACTTTGGCAGAGCCCAACCTTGGCTCTCATGAGCAGGCCGATGCTAAGGAGGTGAGAAGCATTGACTACCACTACCATCACATCACTAATGAGTATGGTGGAACATCCAGGTGTCAAGGGGGTCATGAAACGTATGAAGTTGACATCATTAGGTAGAAGGTTCTTGTGAAACTAAAAGGTTTGGAGATAGATAAGTCACCTGGACCAGATGGTGCATACCCAGGGTTCTGAACAAGGTACCTGAAGAGATTGTGGAGACATTAGCAATGATCTTTCAATCATCACTATTCTGGTTTGGTTCTGGAAGACTGGAAAATTGCAAATGTCACTCCACTCTTCATAAGGGGATAGAGGCAGAAGAATGGAAACTACAGGCCAATCACAAACAATAGAAAATCTGCAGATGCTGGAAATCCAAGTGATTTACACAAGGTGCTGGAGCATCTTTGGAACGGAGTACAATCAATGCTTCAGGCTGAGACCTTTCATCAGGATTCAGTTAATCTAACCTCTGTGGTTGGGAAGATGTTGGATTTGATTGTTAAGGACGAGGTCTCAGGGTACTTGAAGCCATATTATAAAATAGGCCATAGTCAGCGTGGTTTTCTCAAGGCAAAATCTTGCTTGACAAATCTTTTCAAATTCTTTGAAGAAATAACAAGCAGGATAGACAGGAGAACCGGTTGATGTTGTATACTTGGATTTTCAAAAAGTCTTTGACAAGGTGCCACATGTGTGGCTGCTTAACAAGCTACAAGCCCATGGTATTACAGGAAAGATTCTAACATGGATAAAGCAGTGAGTGAGTGGCAGGAAGTAAAGAGTGGGAATAAAGGGAGCCTCTTCTGACTGGCTGCTAGTAAGTATTGTTCACAGGGGTCTGAATTGGGACTGATTCCTTTTACATTGTATGTCAATGATTTGGATGATGGAATTGATGCTGTGTTGCAAAATTTGCAGACAATACAAAGAGAGGTGGAGGGTGTGATTGGGTTGACTATTTTCAAAATGGAGATAAAATACAGAAATCTGAGGTGCAAAGGGACTTGGATACTTTAGGTTAATTTGCAGGTTGAGTCTGTGGTGAGGATGGCAAATACGATGTTAACATTCATTTCAAGAGGACTAGAATATAAAAGCAAATGTTGAGACTTTATAAAACACTGGTGAGGCCTCACAAAGTATTGTGAGCAGGTTAGGGACCCTTATCTTAGAAAGGATGTGTTGAAACTGGGGAGGGTTCAAAGGAGGTTCACAAAAATTATTCTAGGATTGAATGACTTGTCATACAAAGAACGTTTGATGGCTCCAGGACTGTATTCACTGGAATTCAGAAGAATGAGGGATGACCTCATTGAAACCTGTCGAATGGTGAAAGGTCTTAATTGGCTTTCTGGTGCCTACATAAAGCACTCCTTCAATCGACATCTTCTGGATAGACCATGAACCCATATATTTCACATCTTTTATGTCTTCTACATTTGCTTTTCATCTTGAATGTGATTCTGGAATTGTTGGAGCCTGTGATTTGCAGTTTGGAGGTCACTTGTGTGTTTCAATGCTCTGGTGTCTGAGAGTGTTCCCAGAGGCAGAAGTAGCATGCAAGAAGGCTGTGGGATGGGGCATGAGCTGATATTCGACCTCATTTCACCAATTATAGTTGCTATTGTTTGCCGATTAAAGTGATGAGGGAGATTGAAACATCCAAGCGAATGCAGGTGAGTGGCAGCTGCCTGCATTTTCATCACTGGGGAATTACTCTGCTTTCGGAGAGGGAAGACTGCCTTTTGATTGTTGGGGGACTGCTCTGCTATCTGAGAGGGAGACTGCCTTTCGATCACTGGTTATGGTTAGATAAAACCATAAGATGTAAGAGCAGAATTAGGCCATTCAGCCCATTGAGTCTGTTCTGCCATTCAATCATGGCTGATCCCAGATCCCACAACCCCCGTTCACCTGCCTTCTCGCCACATCCTTTTCATACCCTGACCTATCAGGAAATAATCAACTTCTGCTTAAAATATACCTACAAAATTGGCCTCCACCGCAGTCTGTGGCAGAGCATTCCACAGATTCACAATATCTGGCTAAAAAAAAAATCCTCCTTACTTCTGTTCTAAAGGGTCACCCCTCAATTTAGAGGCTGTGCCCTCTAGTTCTGGAAAACCCCACCAGAAGAAACATTCTCTCCACATCCACCCTACATAGTCCTTTCAACATTCACTAAGTTTCAATGAGATCCCCCCGCATTCTTCTAAATTCCAGTGAGTACAGGCCCAAAGCTGCCAAACACTCCTCAAATGTTCATTCCCAGAATTATCTTCCTGAACCTCCTCTGGACTCTGTCCAATGACAACACATCCTTTCTGAGATATGGGGCACAAAACTGTTGACAAGACTCCAAGTACAAATTGACTAGTGTCTTATAAAATCTTGGCATTATCTCCTTGCTTTTATATTCTATTTCCTTTGAAATAAATGCCAACATTGCATTTACCTTCTATACCACAGTCAACCTGTAAATTAACCTTCTGGGAGTCTTGCATGAGGACTCCAAAGACCCTCTGCACCTCTGATGTTTGAACCTTCTCCTCATTTAGATAATAGTCCGCACTATAGTTCCTTTTACCAAAATGCATTATCATACATTTCCCAATACTCTATTCCATCTGCCACTTTTTTGCCCATTCTTCAAATGAATTGTTCTGCTATCAGAAAGGGGAGACTGCCTTTCGATTGCTGGGGGATTGCACTATTATCAGAGAGGTGATAGGTTGAGAATATCACAGAGGTTTTCAGTGTTTTGGACATGGACCTTTCCCAGTCTTATACCTTTTTTTGTATTCTGTGTTTTTGCCCAATCTTTCTCATGTTTTGTGTATGGGGAAAGGGGATTGGGGGGGATGATGATCGTGCTGCAGTTCTTTTCTTTCTTGGCTTTGTGGCTATCTGGAGAAAAAGAATTTCAGAGTTGTATACTTTGATAATAAATGAATGTTTGACTGGACGTGGAGAGGATGATTCCGGTAATGGGGTGGGACTAGACGACAGCCTCAGAATAGAGTACTTTTAGAATGGTGATGAGGAGCAAATTCTTTGCCAGAGAATGGCGAGTCTGTGGAATTTGTTACCACAGGCAGCTGTGGAGGCCATGGCCTTATGTATACTTAAAGCAGAGGTTGAAAGATTCTTATTGGTCAGGGCATGAAGGGATAGTGGGGGAAGGCAGGAGATTGGACAGAGAGGGAAAATGGATCAGCTACGATGAATTGGCAGAGCAGACTCGATAGGCCAATTCTGCTCCATTAACTTACTGTCTTACTGATCGGATGGGCTGGAGTACTTCTGGTGCACAATATAGCCTTCACACTGTCAGTAGATGCCAGTGTTGTAGCTGCATTGGAACAGCTTAGCTGAGAGCTCATTCCTGGAGGTCAATGCTCCAGCACCATTGCCAGAATGATGTTAGTGCCAGAACCTTCCTGATGCTTTTTGTTGTTGCTCGAGAAATGAACTGATGTGGTTGAAGACTATATTTATCACAATGGGGATCACAGGAGGCCGCCAAGTTAGATTATCTTGTTTTTCCTCTTGCCTAGTTCTAGGTTTTTAACCTGGAAGGAAAATTAACTGTCTGGATATGCTAATGAGGGCCTCATCTCAAGACATCGACTACTCACTTCCTTCATGGATGCTGGTTGACCCTCTGAGTTTCTCCAGAATTTTGTGTGTGTTGTTCTGGATTTACAGCATCTACAGAATCTTCCCTCTCAACTGTCTCTTTCCCTGCAGCAGCACAATCTGAAGGGCTTCTGTTTGTATTAGAGGTGAGAGATCTTATAGACAATAGACAATAGGTGCAGAAGTAGACCATTCGGCCCCTCGAGTCTGCACCGCCATTCTGAGATCATGGCTGATCATTCACTATCAATACCCAGTCCCTGCCTTGTCCCCATATCCCTTGATTCCCCTATCCATCAGATATCTATCCAGCTCCTTCTTGAAAGCATCCAGAGAATTGGCCTCCATCGTCTTCCGAGGCAGTGCATTCCACACCTCCACAACTCTCTGGGAGAAGAAGCTCTTCCTCAACTCTGTTTTAAATAACTGACCTCTTATTCTCAATCCATGCCCTCTGGTACTGGACTCTCCCAACATCTGGAACATATTTCCTGCCTCAATCCTATCAAATCCTTTAATTATCTTAAACGTTTCAATCAGATCCCCTCTCAATCTCCTCAATTCCAGCGTGTACAAGCCCAATCTCTCCAATCTCTCTGCGTAAGACAGCCCTGCCATCCCAGGAATCAACCCAGTGAATCTACGCTGCACTTCCTCGATTGCCAGAATGTCCTTCCTTAAACCTGGAGACCAAAACTGTACACAATATTCCAGGTGTGGTCTCATCAGGGCCCTGTACAAATGCAAAAGAACATCCTTGCTCTTGTATTCAATTCCCCTTGTAACAAAGGCCAAAATTCCATTTGCCCTCTTCACTGCCTGTTGCACTTGCTCATTCTTGAAGGCAGAGGAGATGGAAACTGTTCCCTTAGACAAAATAGGGAACCAAGTGTTCCCTGCTCTCTGACTGAGGTGGGCAAGAAATCAAAGAACTTGTGAAACTGAGATAAGAACATCAGACCATAAGACATAGGAGCAGAATTAGGCCTTTATTCCCCCTCCTCAACCCCATACCCTGGCCTTCTCCCCAAAGTCTTTGATGCTGTGTCCAAACCTATCAAGCTCTGCCTTAAATACTCCCAATGACCCGGCTGCCACAGCTGTTGGTGGTAATAAATTCCACAAATTCACCATCCTCTGGCTTAAGAAATTTCTCCGTATGTTTTAAATGGGCACCCCTTTATCCTGAGGCTGTGCCCTTTTGTCCTAGACTCTCCCACCATGGGAAACATCCTTTCCACATCTGTCTAGTCCTTTCAACATTGGAAAAGTTTCAATGAGATCCCTAAATTCCAGTGAGTACAGACCCAGAGCCATCAATCATTCCTCGTATGATAACCCTTTCATTCCCGAAATCATCCGTCTGAGCTGCCTCTGGAACCTTTCCAATGCCAGCAGCACATCTTTCTTAAAACTGTTCACAAAACTCAAGGTGAGGCCTCACCAGTGCCTTATAAAACCTCAGCATCATATCGCTGCTCTTCTATCCTTGACCTCTTGAAATCAATGCTAATATTGCATTTGCCTTCGTCACCACTGACTCAACCTGCAAGTTAACCTTCAGGGTGTTCTGCACAAGGACTCCTAAGTCCCTCTGCATCTCAGATTCCTGGATTTTCTCCCCATTTAGAAAATAGTCTGTACATTTATTCCTATTACCAAAGTGCAGGGCCATGCATTTTCCAACATTGTATTTCATTTGCCACTTCCTTGCCCATTCTCCTAATCCAAGTCCTTCTGCAGCTTCCGTTTCCTCAACACTACCTGCCGCTTCACCAATCTTCATATCATCTGCAAACTTCGCAACAAAGCCATCTATTCCATCATCTAATTCATTGATACAGCATAAAAAGCAGTCCCAACATCGACCCCTGTGGAACACCACTAGTCACTGGCAGCCAACTAGAAAAGGATCCTTTTATTCCCACTCACTGCCTCCTACCCATCAGCATATGCTCTAACCATGTTAAAGATGCAGAACAGCAGGTGTGGAAATGAAGGGGAGAAGGCAGTTAGGATGAAGGTGGATCATCTTAGGGAAGCAGCTGCCTGTGACACAGGAAAGGGTGGTTGTGAATATGTATCCAAGTGCTGACTGCAGAGTGGCCACAGACTGACTGGCTGAAATCATGACTCAGCACTGCCTCAGTCATTCCACCTGCAGGAGAGAGAGAAAACACAATCGTATGTGACTACAGCTCTGGTTAGGAATCAGATTGAGAAACAGGGCAACTTTATTAAAGCCCTTTGCATTACATCAGAGATTAGACTTACAGAAATCATCATTAATTAACGTTTCATTATTGTTGTTGAATACTAGCACTGGCTAGAGAATTGAGAGGCTACATCAGAGCCCCACAGACAACAGAGTGGATAAAGCCCATGGACAGTGAGAGGAGGAAGCACTGATCACATCTGAGTCCAGGTTCACACGATGGAACTCCAGCATAAAAAAAACGAGCCTTGCACCTTATTCCAGAGTTCCACCAAGAGGCAGCACTGAGTGACAGCAGTGGGACAGCACCTCAGTGGAGAATGGATAACCTGTGCATGGTGGGGTGCAGAGATCCCAGAATCTCACTGTTAACTCCCTCTCGCATGATGAAGTCCAGCAGGTCCACAGCAGTTATCACACCAGTGACCATAGACTGGGCTGGGCATCTGCCACCCACCGCAGCTGGAAGCAGAGCAGAGTCAAGGGTCAGAAGGCACAGACGCAGTGGGAAGGGGATGAATGTAACGGGCGCTGTGGTTGGTGTGTAAACACAGAATAGTATAGCATAGGAACAGGCCCTTTGGCCCACAATGACATGCCAAACTAAGCTAATCAGACTAACCTCTTCTGTCTGCAAATGGTTCAAATCCCTTCATTCTCTGCACATTCACATGCCTAAGACCCTATTAAACTCCTCAGTAGTATTCACTTTCATCACAAACCACATGTCACAATCCAGGGCCCCACCATTCAGTCAGAAAACTTGCCCTGCACAACTTGTTTGAACTTGCCCATTGCACCTTCATTGCATGCCCTCTGGTATTAGATATTTCAACCCTGGGAACAGCTGCTACCCATAATTTCATAAACGTAAATCAGATCTCCTCTCTGCCTTCATTCATCAGAGAGAACAACCCAAGTGTGTCCAGCCTCTCATTATAGCACATGCCCTCTGAACCAGGCCGCATCCTAGTAAACCTCTTCTGCACCCTCAACATCCTTCCTATAATGGAACAACCAGAGTTAAAGGCAATACTCCAGATGCAGACCAGTTTTATAAATCTGCAACAGAACTTCCTAAGTCAAACTCAAAGCCTCAACTAATACAGGCAAGCAGGCATATACCTTCCTTACCACTACCTACCTGTGTAGGGAGCTATGGACTTGGAGCCTAAGAAACCCCCTCCCCCCAAACCCCCTTCAGAGTTTTGCCATTAGTTGTGTATTTTCCCTTTACATCTGATCTCTCAAAGAACAATACCTCACACTTGGCTGGATAAATGGTCATTTACTCCCCCCACAACTCTGTTGTGTTGATCTACTGTATACCTTGCCCTGTGTCCTTCAGCACCATCCCATCTACAACACTACCAACTCCTCTATCACCTTTATCTTAGTAACCCATCCACTTTTATTTCCAGCAGATCCCAGAGGAACACCACTAATCCAGTCAGAGTCAGCCCTTTCACCACTATCCTGGTTTCTATGGACAAGGCAATTCTGAATCCAAATAGCCAACAGATCTTCGACCCCATGTAGCTAAATCTCCTGGAGAAGCCTCATATGAGGAACCTTGTCAAAAGTCTTATTAAAATCCATGTGGACAAGATGCACAGCTCTACCTTCATCAACTCCTCGATAAACTCAATTAAAACAATAACACGACCTGTCACACAGAAAACAACACTGAAAATCCCCAGTAAGGCCATACTTTAAAAAATGCTCAATAATTATCTCCAATAGTTTCCTTACCACTGACATGAGTGTCCAATCTGTTTCAGAGTCTGTGGAACTGGGTGGAAGGGGTGTGAAGAGTGGGACGAGTCATTGAGGGAGTGACAAGGGTTATGAATTGTCAGGGGAAGGGACAAAGGGCACGAGTAGTCGGGGATGGGGCGAGGGGTACCAGTGATTGGAGAAGGGACAAGGGGCACGAGTAGTCAGGGGATGGGGCGAGGGGTACCAGTGATTGGAGAAGGGACAAGGGGCACAAGTAGTCAGGGGATGGGGCAAGGGGTACGATTCATCAAGGTGAACGGATGATGGTATGTGTCAATGGCGGAGAGATGAGATGTTTGAGAATCTGTGGAAGAAGGATGACAGGTGTGAGAGACTGAGGAAGGAATGAGGGGTGTGAGAGGAATCAGTGGGGGAGGGACAGGGATGTGAGGATCAGTGGGCAATGGATGAGGGGTGTCAGTCAGGGATAGAGGGATGAGGAGTGTGAGTCAGTGGGGGAGGGATGAGGCGTGCAAGTCAGTGGGGGAGGGATGAAGTGTCTGTGTCTATGGGGGAGGTGGGTGTTGTACTGGGGTTTGTTGTGTTATTGGGAGGGATTATGGACATCAGCGATGGGTAACACTCACCCTTATGATCCATGACCAGGACGAAGGAGTTACTGTCGAGTTTTACGGACAGCTCTCCCAGCTCATCTGTCCCCACAACCTAAACACAAAATGACAGGTATTGCAGTGAGGATCACTCTGTGAGAAAGATAAACCATCGATCCCAGGAGGACAAGGAGGGAAGTTGTTTAACTTGTCCTTGCTGTAGGAACCATCAGAGCAGCCTAGGAATGTCTGTGACGTCGCCCATCCCCGGGTTCTGGAGAGTGCTATCACCCAACCCCAGGACCAGACCCTACCTAATCCATGCTGTCTGTCCCAGAAGAGGTTGTTCAGGGTGCTTTACACCTTAAACCTCCTAACCCATTTCTTCTGACCAAATGACCGGATTTTAATCCCTAGTGCACTGCGGCGTCACAGTTACTGTGTTCATTCAACAGGTATAGGAATCAGGGATCAGGGTAAAGGCCAACCATGATCTAATGAATGGTAGAGCATATCTGAAGAGGAGTTCCTACATCTACCTCTGTTCCTCATCAATCACCCCACAAGATCGCAGAACTTGGGCTCCACTCCAGTCCTGTACAGTAGGCTGTGAGATAGCTAATGTGCTCAATGTGGTAAGCAGTTTGGGCCATAGCGAGGGCAGAGAAGGCTGACAGGATGGGGCCAGTGGTGAGAGACTGTACTATACCCCACATTACACTGGGCTGTTTTCCTACAGCTATTTAGTGCATTCCTTCTACACTGTCAGGAGTCTTATGGTATGTTGCATTTCTTCAGGAAAACACACTCGAATCTTCACTGTTCCCTTTGTAATCCATTTCCATATCAGAACTCAGAGAGTGTCTATCTTAGGAGACTGGGATAAATCAGCTTGTGATAAATAAAAGTCCTCATCTGTTGTCATTTCTGGTTTGCTGTTCCACCGCAGAACTAGACAACCAGCAGGAACATTATTCTCATTCCTCAGAGAAGGAGCAGGAATTGCGTTTGATGAGGTGCCACGCATGAGGCTGCTTGACAAGATAAAATCCTCTGGTGTTTCAGGAAAGATACTGACATGGATAGAGGAATGGCTGACAGGCAGGAGGCAACAAGTGGGAAATAAAAGGGACGTTTTCTGGTTGGCTGCAGTGACAAGTGGAGTTCCTCAGGGGTCAGTATTGGAACCACTACTTTTCACATTGTTTGTCAGTGATTTAGATAATGGAATTGATGGCTTTGTGGCAAAGTTTGTGAGTGATATGAAGATAGGTGGAGGGTAGGTAGTGCTAAGGAAGCAATGCGATTGTAGCAGGACTTTGACAAATTCGAAGAATGGGCAAATAAGTGCCAGATGAAATAATGTTGGGAAATGTATGATAATGTATTTTGGTAAAAGGAACAATAGTTAAACCTATTATCTAATGGGGAGAAGGTTCAAACATCAGAGGTGCAGAGTCCATGTGCACAACTCCCAGGAAGTTCACTTACAGGTCGAGTCTGTGGTAAAGGCAAATGCAAACACAATGTTGGCATTCATTTCAAGGGCAATTGAATATAAAGTCCTGTATTCCCTGGAATTTAGAAGAACGCGGTGGGGGAGGGGGGGGGGGGTTGGGGGTGGATCTCACTGAAACTTACCGAATGTGGAAAGGACTAAATAACGTAGATATGGAAGGATGTTTCCTTTGGTGGGAGTATCCAGAACTAGAGGGCATAGCCACAAAATAGAAGGGTAATTCTTTAGAACAGAATTAAGGAGAATTTTTTTTTTTAGCCAGAGAATAGTAAAACTGAAATGTTCTGCCACAGACTGCAGTGGAAGCCAAGTCCATGTGTATATTTAAGGCAGAAGGTGATTGGTCAGGGCATCAAAGGATTTGGCAAGAAGGCAGGTGTATGGGGTTGAGTGGATCTGGGATTAGCCATGATGGAACGGCGGAACAGACTCAATGGGCTGAATGGCCTAATTCTGCTCCTACGTCTTATGAAATAAGAAGAATCAATCCTTCAACAGTCTGAGAAATTGTGGGGGTGGGGACAATGCCCAGCCCTTAAGAACTATTTTCATCTAGGCAGCTCTGGAGCAGACTGGGGTGTGGATGGAGTTTGAATTGGAATGCAGCATGTGGTCTGTTGGAACTCATGATCTCACCTGAGGAACTGCAGCCTCTCCTAGTCTTCCCCTGCACTCAGCAATCCTACACCATTTACAACAATGCTCTCAGAAGATACGTATCTTATGGCAGCATCCTGGTAAATCTCTTCTGCACCCTCTCTAAAGCTCCCCCATATTTCTAAAATAACATACACTATTGTGCACCTAACCAGAATTTTATACACCTCTTCAACTCAATCCTCTGACTAATGAAGGCCAACACATCATACGTCTTCAAAACTACTCTATCAACTTATGTAGCAACTTTGAGGGATCTAAGGACATGGACCCCAATATCCCCCTGTACCTCCACAGTGCTAACAATTCTGCCAGTAATCCTGTACTCAAGTTTGATCTTCCAAAGTGTATCGTGTTATACTTTTCTGGATGTTCCGGTATATCAGCCTGCTCTATGCTGTCCTCACATTCTTCAGGGTACCTGTCATTGTTGAAGACTGAAGCAAGTTGTTCATTAAGGACCTTCCCTACCTCCTCTAACACCTGTTTCCTCTACTATCCCTGATTGGTCTTACACTCAATCTAGTCATTATCCTGTTCCTCACATATGTATAGAACACCTTGGGGTTTTATTTCATTCTACTCACCAAGGTCTTCTCATGTCTCCTTCTAGCTCTCTGTGGACTGAAATCAACGTAGGGCCAATAAAAGGAAAGGAGGTATAAGTGGAGCTGCCATTGTTAAGGAGTGGTCCAGCTTTGGCTCAACTGGCTTGGGCAAACACAGGGGAGGGTCTAAGTATGTAAAAATGTTTCTAGTAGTACATAGCGAGTGCACTGAGAATGGGTTCAGAATTAGTGGTATATTCCTTGTGTGCAATGTAGGAGCTCTCGAAGACCTCCATCTGCACCAAGTTGCACCTCCTGAGATCTTGTTAAGGAGCTGGAACTGCAGCTGGATGGCCTTCAACTCATACGGGAAATCTAGAAGCTAATAGCTAGGAGCAACAAGAAAGTTCACCTCCAAGTTGCAAGATGCAGGTGCCTGTATCCAAAGCGGTCTACTTATTATTGTGGGGTAAGTCATGGGGGTACTCTGCATTGGCTGCCTATTCCCTAACCAGAATTTTATACACCTCTTCAACTCAATCCTCTGACTAATGAAGGCCAACACATCATACGTCTTCAAAACTACTCTATCAATTTATGCTGCAACTTTGAGGGATCTAAGAAAGGGAATAGGCAGCCAATGCAGAGTACCCCCATGACTTTCCCCTCAATAATAAGTAGACCGCTTTGGATACTGTTGTTGGTGGGGGAGTGGGAGGCCTACCAGAGAAAAACACAGCAACAACCAGGTCTCTGGCACTGTGGCTCAGAAAGGAAAGGGGATAACAGAGGTAATGATAGGGATTTCCATAATTAGAGGAACAGGAAGCAGATTCTGTGGACATGAAAGAGACATCTGGATGGTATGTTTTCCCCCAAGTGATAGGGTCAGGAATGTCTCACATTAGGTCAATAGCTTTCTAAATGGGGAGGGTGAACAGCCAGAAGTCGTGGTACATATTGGTACCAACGATGTAGGTTATGAAAACGGAGCTGGGGGGGCGGTTCCTGAAGAGAGATTTTAGGGAAGGGCAGGGGTTCAGATTTCTGAATGATTGGGATCTCTTCTGGGGAAGGTATGACCTAGCAAAGAAGACGGGTTACTCCTGAACCCGATGGGGGACCCAATATTCTTGTGGGCAGGTCTGCTAGAGCTCCTACGGAGGGTTTCTAATTTGGCAGGGGGATTGGGCTGGAGTAATAGGACTGTGGATAGGGTAGTTGGTATTCAAGTAGATGCAATGTGTAGTGAGACTGCGAGGAAGACAGAAATCAGGGCAAAATTGTAGTCAATGGGATGAGATGAAGAGCAATGGGGCCAGAATGACAAAAACAAATACAGGAGTGAAGATGTTATATTTGAACACAGTATACAGAACAAGGTAGATGATATTGTTGCACAGTTAAGACATTGGCAGGTATGGCATTGTGGGCATCACTGAATCGTGGCTTGTGGGGATCATAGCTGGAAGGTTAACATCCAAGTGTACAATGTCCTGTGTATGTTACTCAAAATGGCCTCTTTAGTTTGTTTCAAGTAGGAATGCTTCTTTGTCGGATAAGTGTTTCTCTCGCCGTTGTTTCGCTTTAAAATGGCTGATATGGTAATTGTATTCATTTGTTAATCAATGGGGAATGTTATTGTGTCTTGTGATGCTGGGAACTTGGGGGAGGGGTTTTCGCAGGTTTTTGGGTCTGAGGAGAGGCCGAGGAAGACGCTGAGGAAGGTGGACGTGTGCTGGACTGCTCGTAAGACCACCGGGGTGGTCCCAGGTGCGACGGCCGGATGGGTCAATTGGTTCGTTGATTGAGCTCCAACGAGTGCACTAAACAGACTGAACTTTGATAAGTTGGCTGGCACCTTTTGTTTTTTTCCTTGTATATATATATATTGTATTGCCTACTACTCTTTTAATTTTAGTAAATTCTTTAAAGTGTATTTCATAACGGTATTTGTTGTGGGTTTGATACTGTTGGTGGGCGCGAGGCATAAACTCGATTCTCACAGCACCTGCGTGTACGGAAGGTGGGTTGGTGAGTGGCTGGATCTCCTTTTCCCCTAGACATATACCAGCCTGTTGGGTAAGTGTTACATTTGTGGGGTGCTCGTCCCGGATTGGATTGTCAGGGGCTCTGGAATCGCGCAGGCAGCAGAGCAGAGATGGACAGAGATAAGATTTTTTGTTGGTGCCAGTTTGAAGATGTACCAGTACAGTACGCATGCGTAGTGAGCGGAGTGGATGTTCGAGTTTCGGGAGACGCGATAGTGCGGGGTTTAAGTTCGGTGAAGGGTATTGGGCAGGTAGAATTGGTAGCTAGACGGTGTGGTAAAGAGGTAGAGTCTAGCTGGGTGTTGGTTCGTACGAGTGCTGAAGTCAGGACGGTGGAACTGCCGGCGACGGTCAGTGTACCGGGGGAGGAGGGGCCGTGGGGGCTCCACTCCTACAAGGATGAGGAGACATCGGAGGAGGAGTTAGAGCTAGAGGTGGACCCCAGAGAGGTGCCCGGCACTAGTAAAGTGAGGTGGGAGGAGGGAGTCGGGACTAAGCCCCGCTCCCCAGGTAGGGTGGAAGCCTCGGAGCTGGCAGCCGCACTTAATTCCCTGGTGGGGGTGGCCGAGAGGCCACGGCTGAAGCTGGGGGTGTTCTCCGGAGCTAAGCCTACTCCGGTCGGGGAGGTGGACTATGAGACCTGGATCGAGCATACGTCCTTGATGTTAGAGGTGTGGCCAGGCTCGGAGGAGGAGAAGAGGCAGCGATTGGTGGGAAGTTTGAGGGGTTTAGCAGCCAAAACCGTCCAGGAGTTGAAAGCTGAGAAGCCTGGGGCCTCAGTGGAGGAATGTATAGAAGTTTTGGAGGGAGCGTTTGGGTTGTCAGGGGAACCCTGGCTGCTTTTAGCAGAGTTCCAACACCTTGAACAATGGAGAGGGGAAAAGCTCTCCGAGTACATATTTAGGATGGAGGGGATGCTCTCGGGGCTGCGGCGCCGGGGGGTAGTAAAGGTGACTGATGTGGCTAGCGTGAGGATGAGTCAGATATTCAGTGGCTCTCTGGAGGAGGACAAGGTGGCGTGGACTATCCGGCAGGCTTATAGGAAAGGTCCCCCTCCATCCTTCGGGCAACTGATTAGAAAGGTGCGAGAGGAAGAGAGAGCGTTGGGGCGGAAAAGGGGCGCGGGCCTACGGGAGTGATCCTCAGTGATACAAGTGGTGGAGTGGGTGAATTACCCGGGAAGTCCCATCTAAAGTACATGTCCAACATGAAGAGGGAGTTACAGCGGGCGTACGAGTTGGCCGAGGCGGCGGCTACCAAACAAAATCAGAGGAATAAGATGCGGTATGATCAAAAGGTGAAGTTTGTACAATTATTACCGGGCGACCGGGTCCTTTTACGGAATTTGGGACTCCCTGGTAAGCACAAGTTGGCAGATCGATGGGCAGCCAGCCCCTATGTAATAGAGAGCCAGATGCCGAACCTGCCAGTTTACCGGGTGAAACCTGAGGATGGGAAAGGGCCTATCAAGGTACTCCATAGGAATCACCTGCTGCCACTGGGTCAAGCGGTGCAGGTGGATAAGGAGCCCGAGTGGGAGGTTACGCCTAGTACAAGGACTCTGCGAGGGCGCGGAGAATGGGAAGAGCCCGCTGCTGAAGAGCGGGGACGGATCCCTCACCCGGGAATGGCTACCGATTCAGAAGAGGACGACTCAGATGAGTGGGCCTTGTTCCCATTCGCTGGTGCTCCAGTACCAGGAGAGGAGGCTCCTGGCCCTTCCCATACTGAATTGGGTGAGAGGAGGGAAGGTCTTGAGGGTCAGATGGAGAGGCAGCCAACATTGGTGGGAGAGAGGGTGGAACTCGAGCGTGAGCCGGAAAGATCTCAGGTGAGGGAGAACCCCTGTGAGGAAGGGGGTGCGGGTCTGTCAGATAGACCTGGGGTGTCCGAGACAGTGGGTTCGCAGGTGACGAGGGAGCCCAGTGGGGCAGAAGGGGTATGGAGATCTCAGAGGATTAGGCGCCCCCCCCGGAGCGGTTGACATATGTGGTACCAGGAGAACCGAGTGTGATTTCTGCTGCTCTGGGTAGTTATGTCGCTGCTTTCTGCACCTGGGTTGGGTTTTGTGTGTTGCAAGAAGCTTTGGGGAACTCTAGTAATGCCATGAGGGCATGACATTTGCTGGTGGGGAGAGAATGTACAATGTCCTGTGTATGTTACTCAAAATGGCCTCTTTGGTTTGTTACAAGTAGGAATGCTTCTTTGTCAGATAAGTGTTTCTCTTGCCGTTGTTTCGCTTTAAAATGGCTGATATGGTAATTGTATTCATTTGTTAATCAATGGGGAATGTTATTGTGTCTTGTGATGCTGGGAACTTGGGGGAGGGGTTTTCGCAGGTTTTTGGGTGTGAGGAGAGGCCGAGGAAGACGCCGAGGAAGGTGGACGTGTGCTGGACTGCTCGTAAGACCACCGGGGTGGTCCCAGGTGCGATGGTTGTATGGGTCGATTGGTCCGTTGATTGAGCTCCAACCAGTGCACTAAACAGACTTAACTTTGATAAGTTGGCGCCTTTTGTTTTTTTCCTTGTGTGTGTATATATATATATATTGTATTGCCTACTACTCTTAATTTTAGTAAACTCTTTAAAGTGTATCTCATAACGGTATTTGTTGTGGGTTTGATACTGTTGGCGGGCGCGAGGCATAAACTCGATTCTCACAGCACCTGCGTGTACGGGAGGTGGGGTTGGTGAGTGGCTGGATCTCCTTTTCCCCTAGACCGGGGGTCGGCAACCTGCGGCTCCCGAGCCATTTGTGGCTCTTTCACCTCTGTGCTGCGGCTCCCTGTGGCTTTGGGAAATAATTGGTCAGTAATTAATTAAAATGTATTTTATGTTAGTTTGTTAGCTTTTGAAATGTAATTCTAAATTTGAAGATTATGGTGATCTTGTACAATTTAAGTGTGGCGACACATTTCCTCACAATTAGCCAGCATTCCGGCTAAGGGAGATAGCCTACGGGGGTTTGTGAGTACGCGTCTTTTGCAGCATCTGCGTCCATGGGGGCTGGGTTGAGGGAGGCTTAAAAGCAAGGCTGTTTAGTTCGAATAAAGTTACCTTTGACTGCAGTCTTTATTTTAGCGCTGCGTGTAGCGCTACACCGCTACAACGTGTTTTTTATCGCTATTAATATACATCACCACTGCCAATGCCTGACACCCACCAGTGCGCGCTTTCTTTTAATTCTTCGATCCAAGGTAGGCTACCTATGTAGTAACCTTCAACCCAACGTCTTTTTTTCGGAGTTCAAAATGTTTTTGTTGCATGCAGAAATGTAATTTCGTTTTCTCTGCAGGAGTTCATCAATTTCAAAAATGCAACACATTATAGTTTGTTTATACATAGCATAAAGGCAAAAAAACCCCGTTGTATGCAGTGTTATTTCATTTTGTGGCTCCCAGTGTTTTCTTTTCTGTGGGAAATGGGTCCATATTGGCTCTTTTAGTGGTAAACGTTGCCGACCCCTGCCCTAGACATATACCAGCCTTTTGGGTAAGTGTTACACAAGGATAAACTTTGTATCTAAAGGACAAGCAAGTAAGCAGATGGGATGGGGTCACTCCACTCTAAGAAGGGAGGGAGGCAGAAGCAAGGAAATTAAATGCTACTTAGCTTGACTTCTGTGGTTGAAAAGATTTGAGTCTATTATTAAGGTTGAGATTTTGGAGTACTTAAGAGAAATAAAGGCATGGACTATTTTCTAATTGGGGAGAAAATTCAAAAATCAGAAGTGCAAAGGGACTTGAGAGTCCTTGTGCAGAATTCCCTAAAGGTTAAGTTGTAGGTTGAATACGTGGTTAGGAAGGCTAACGGAATTCTGAGAGGACTAGAATACAAAAGCAAGGATGTAATGCTGAAGCATTATGAGGCATTGGTCAGAATTCACTTGTAATATTGTGAGCAGTTTTGGGCCTCGTATCAAAGAATTAGACATTAAAGTGGGTCAGAGTAGACTCACAAGAATGATCCCAGGAATGAAAGTGTTAACCTGTGAGGAACATTTGGTGGCTCTGGGTCTGTACTCGCTGGAGTTTAGAAGAACGGGTGGAGGAGGGGAATCTTATTGAATATTGAAAACTCTCACAGGTCAGTGACATTGGATTAAAAGAGTTCTGTGGCCATTCAGGCTCATTCCGACGGGCCGTTCAATGGCAGAAGCAGGCCACAGCGATGAGGTTTCTTACAGGTCAGTGAAGCACAGAAGGGACAAGCAGGGCAGCCATTGTTGGGATTAAGCCAATGGTGAGAGCAGCATGTCAGGCTTCAGCTCAAAGGAGGCACTGGCTCTGGGTAAGCTTCTTTTAAGGTTCCCCTTTTTTTCGCATACTGCATCTAATGTAGTAAAGGGCTGTTGGGTGTTCTTCATGCCAGATGTTGGGAGTCCTGGGAGCCCCAGAGTGTCCCAAGGAACTACATCTGCATGAAGTGCATCCAGCTGCAGCTCCTTGAAGACTGTGTTAGGCAAAAGATTTATTCAATCTGAAGAGAAACCAGAGTGAACTGTGTTAGGGATCTGGAGCAGCAGCTGGATGACCTCTGGCTTGTACGGGAGAGTGAGGAGATCATCGATCAGACTTACAAGGGAGTAGTCCCCCTGAAGTTGCAGGAGGTGAGTAGCTGGGTGACCGTCAGGAGAAACGGAAATGTGAACAGACAGTTAGAGCAGAGCAGCCCAGTGGCCATTCCCCTCAATAATAAGTATACTGCTTTGGATACTGTTGTGGGTGATGACCTCCCGGTAGAATGCCATGATAACCAGGTTACAGGCACTAAGCATGGGTCTGTGGTGCAGAGGGGAAAGAGAGAGAAGAAGGGAGTGGTAGTGATAGGGAGCTCAATAGTGAGGGGAACAGATAGGAGATTCTGTGGACATGACGTGACACCCGGATGGTATGTTGACTCCCAGGTGAAAGGGTCAGGGATGATTTGGCAAATTAATGCATGGCTGAGAAACTGGTGCAGGGGGCATTGCTTCAGGTTCTTGGATCATTGAGAATGCCCTATTCAAAAGTGACAGTTTGCACCTGAACCCGAGGGGGATCAATATTCTCCTGGGAAATTTTGTTAAGAGCTTTTTGGGCAAATTAAACTAATTTGCCAGGGGGGTGGGAACCGGAGTGATGGGACTCAGATTAGGACGGATGGTAAAAAAGTAAAGATAGCATGCAGTCAGACAGATAGTAGGCAGGCAGGTGATGGGACATAATTGCAGCCAGCAGGGTGAGTATATTAGGGATGCAAAATCATAAAAGGGTTACAAATAGAGTATTCAAAGTGTTATATCTCAATGAACGGAGTATAAGAAACAAGGTGGATGATCTTGTTGCAATATTACAGATTGTCAAGTATGATGTTGTGGCCATCAATGAATCGTAGCTGAAGGATGGTTGTAGTTGGGAGATGAATGTCCGAGGTTAAATGTATCAGAGGGATAGGAAGGTAGGCAGAGGGGATGGCAAGACTCTACTGGTAGAGAATGCCATCAAATTAGTAGAAAGATGTGACATAGGATCCAAATAGTAGCTGGAACGTGGACCACAGATTGCAACAGGAAATAGAAAAGACGTGTCAAAAGGGCAATGTTATGATAGTCATGGGAGATTTCAACATGCAGGTTGATTGGGAAAATCAGGTTGGAAATGAATCCCAAGAGAGTGATTCTGTTGAATGCCTACGAGATGGCTTTCCAGAGGAGTCTGTTGTTGAGTCTACCTGGGGATTGCTTATACTGTTGGATGTTATGTAATGAACCAGATGCTATCAGGGAGCTTAAGGTAAAATAACCTTTAGGAGGCAGTGATCACAATGATTTGAGTTCAATCTTAAATTAGATTAGACAGGGTGAAAGTAAAGACTGACATAGCAGTATTTCAGTGGAGTAAAGGAAATTACAGTGGTATGAGAGAAGAGTTGGCCAAAATAAATTGGAAGGAGATGTTGACAGGGATGACAGCAGAGCATGAGTTTCTGGGGAAAAATGAGGAAGGTATGGGACAAATATATTTGAAAAACAAAGAAATACTCAAAGAGTGAAATGGTACAACTGTGGCTGACAAGGGAAGTCAAAGCTAATGTAAAAGCAAAAGAGGGGCCATAGAACAAAACAAAATTACTGGGAAGACAGAGGATTGGCAAGCTTTTAAAAACCTACTGACAGCAAGTTAGAAAAGTGTTTAATTGGAGTACGGGGAATTATAAGGCTGCCAGGCAGGAAACTGGAAGCTTAAACTGGGAACAGATGCTTTCAGGGAAAGGTAAGGAAGAAATATGGCAAATGTTCAGGGGATATTTGTGTGGAGTTCAGCATAGGTACCTTCCAATGAGACAGGGAAGTTCTGGTAGGGTACAGGAACCATGGTGTACAAAGCCTGTAGTAAATCTAGTCAAGAAAAGAAAAGCTTACAAAAGGTTCAGAGAGCTAGGTAATGTTAGAGATCTAGAAGATTATAAGGCTAACAGGAAGGAGCTTAAGGAGAAAGTTAGGAGAGCCAGAAGGGGCCATGAGAAGACCTTGGTGGGCAGGATTAAGGAAAACCTCAAGGCATTCTACAAGTATGTGAAGAACAAAAGGATAAGACGTGAAAGAATAGGACCTATCAAGTGGGATAGTGGGAAAGTGCGTATGGAACTGCAGGGAATAGCAGAGGTACTCAATGAATATTTTACTTCAGCATTCACTATGGAAAAGGATCCTGGTGATTGTACTGACGACTTGCAGCAGACTGAAAAGCTTGAGCATGTAGATATTAAGGAAGAGGATCTGCTGGAGCTTTTGGAAAGCATCAAGTTGGTTAAGTCACCAGGACTGGATGCTCCAGGCTACTGTGGGAGGCGAGAGAGGAGATTGCTGAGCCTCTGGCAATGATCTCTGCATCATCAACGGGGATGGGAGAGGTTTCGGGGAATTGGAGAGTTGCAGTTGTTTTTCCTTTATTCAAGAAAAGGAGTTGAGATAGCCCAGAAAATTATAGACCAGTGAGTCTTACTTCAATGGTTGGTACTGTTGATGGAGAAGATCCTGAGAGGCAAGATTTATGTACATTTGGAGAGGTATAATATGATTAGGAATAGTCAGCGTGGCTTTGTCAACAACAGGTTGTGCCTTACGAGCCTGATTGAATTTTTTGAAGATGTGACTAAATACGTTGATGAAGGAAGAGCAGTATATGTAGTGTGAATGGATTTTAGCAATGCATTTGATAATGTACCCCATGCAAGGCTTATTGAGAAAGTAAGGAGGCGTGGGATCCAAGGGCACATTGCTTTGTGAATCCAGAACTGGCTTGCCCACAGACTGCAAAGAGTGGTTGTAGACGGATCATATGCTACATGGAGGTCAGTGACCAGTTGTGTACTTCAGGGACCCTTACTCTTAGTGATTTTTATAAATGACCTGGATGAGGAAGTGGAGGGATGGGTTAGTAAATTTGCAGGTGACACAAAGGTTGGGGGTGTTGTGGATAGTCTGGAGGGTTGTCAGAGGTTACAGCGGGACATTGATAGGATGCAAAACTGGGCTGAGAAGTGGTAGACGGAGTTCAACCCAGGTAAGTGTGAAGTGGTTCATTTTAGGTGGTCAAATATGATGGCAGAATATAGTATTAATGGTATGACTTTTGGCAATGTGGAGGATCAGAGGGATTTTGGGGTCCAAGTCTATAGGACACTCAAAGCTACTACGCAGGTTGACTCTGTGGTTAAGAAGACATACAGTGTATTGGCCTTCATCAATAACGGAACTGAATTCAGGAGCTGAGAGGTAATGTTGCAGCTATATAGGACCCTGGTCAGATTCCACTTGGAGTACTGTGCTCAGTTCTGGTCGCCTCGCTACAGGAAGGATGTGGAAACCATAGAAGGGGTGCAGAGGAGATTTACAAGAACGTTGCCTTATGAGAATAGGTTGAGTAAACTCGGACTTTTCTCCTTGGAGTGACGGAGAATGAGAGGTGACCTGATAGAGGTCTATAAGATGAAGAGAGGTATTGATTGTGTGGATAGTCAGAGACTTCTTCCCAGGGCTGAAATGGCTGCCACAAGAGGGAACAGGTTTAAGGTGCTTGGGAGTAGGTACAGAGATGTCATGGGTAAACCTTTTTCTCCCCCACAGAGAGTGGTGAGTGCATGGAATAGGCTGCCGGCAATGGTGGTGATGGCGGATACAATAGGGTCTTTTACGAGACTTTTGGAAAGATACATGGAGCTTCGAAAAATACAGGGCTATGAGTAACCCTAGTCATTTCTAAGGTAGGGACATGTTCAGCACAACTTTGTGGGCTGAAGGGCCTGTATTGTGCTGTAGGTTTTCTATGTTTCTAGCAACTAAAAGAATCATTAGGAGGGAAAAGATTAAGTATGAAAGCAAACTAGCAAACAGTATCAAAGTTAGATAGTAAAAGCTTTTTCAAATTTGTAAAAAATAAAAGAGAGTTGAGAGTGGATAAAAATTTTAGGACTTCTAGAAACTGAGACCAGAAAAATAATAATGGGGAACAAGGACATGGCAGTTGAACTAAACGAGAATTTTGCATCAGTCTTCACTGTGCAAGACACTAGCACTTTGCCAGAAATTGATGGCTATGAGGGAAGAGAAGTGAGTTCAGTTACTAATACAAGAGAGAGTGTGCTCAAAAAGCTGAAAGACCTAAAGGTACATAAGTCACCCGGGCCAGATGAACAGCACCCGAGGGTTCTGAAAGAGGTAGTGATAGAGATTGTGGAGACATTACTAATGATCTTTCAAAAATCATTGAACTCTAGCATGGTGCCAAGGGACTGGAAAATTGCAAATGTTGCTCCACTCTTTGAAAAAGGAGGAAGGCACCAAAAAGGAAATTATAGATCAGTTAGCCTGACCTCAGTGGTTGGGAAGACGTTAGTCAATTGTTAACAGTTTTGGGCTCCTCATTTAAGAAAAGATGTGCTGGCATTGGAGAAGATTCAAAGGAGGTTCACAAGGATGAATCTGGGAATGAAAGGGTTATCATATGAGGAATGTTTAATGGCTCTAGGTCTGTACTTGCTGAAATTTAGAAGTATTTTGAATGTTGAAAGGCCTTGGCAGAGCAGATGTGGAAAGGATGTTTCCCACGGTGGGAAAGTCTAGGACAAAAGGGCATAGCCTCAGGATAGAGGGACGCCCTTTCAAAACAGAGATGCATAGAAATTCCTTTTGCCAGAGGTTGGTGAATTTGTGGAACTTATTACCACAGGCAACTGCAGAGGCCAGGTCGTTGGGTGTATTTAAGGCAGAGATTGATAGATTCCTGATTGGACATGGTATCAAAGGTTATGGGGAGAAGGCCGGGGAGTGGGGCTGAGGAGAGGAGAAGAGGATCACCCATGATTGAATGCTGGAGCAGGCTTGATGGGCCAAATGGCCTAATTCTGCTGCGATGTCTTATGATCTTTCGGTCTTAAGTCTAGAGTGGATGTGGAAAGGACATTTCCTATACAGGTGAGTCTAACAACAGATGGCACAGCCTCAGAACTGAAGGATGTCCCTTGTGAATAGAAATGGGGGAAAATTTATTTAGCCAAGGGATGGTTCCATATAAAATAATGAAAGACAGATTCAGTTTTGGTCACCTCATCCTTGGAATGTTCACAATGTGCCAGATGATTGCCTGTTTAACTCCTCACCACTAATCTAATTTTCAAAGGTGCGTTTACCTGGATCTCCCTTTCTGTAATGAAAGCTTCTATTCCTCACCATTTACATTTGCTCATGTTTCCCTACTTTGATGCAACAACAATCTGTCTACTGCTAGACTTTGCCCTTGCTTTCTCTTTCACCGTCTGCTGAACACTTGTGGTAGATTGACCAGTCCACGTCTCCCTCCCCGTTGTCGGGCTCACATCTCCTTTCCTGCCGCCGGGCCCACATCTCCCTTCCCCATATTTGAGAGTTGGCTGCTGCCTGCCAACTGCCTTTACACTTGTTTTTTCTCTCACCAGTGGTTTCTGAAATTCTCTCCAACTCCAGTTTGTAGCACACTTCCCTGGAGCAGCCAGAGCACTGATCAGACACAGGCAGTGTTGTGTCTGCCCTGTGAGTGAACAATGTCATTGTGTAGGAAAAGGTTCATTCTGCTGCACTGACCCAACCTCTGCTTTCCTGTTATGCCTGTCAATGAGAAACAGCACTCTTTCACTTTCCCTCATCTCACTCAGCCCAGTGACATTAATGCAAGCACTCCAGTGCAGTGCTAGAAGTCTATACTGAGAGCTGCATCTCTTAGCAACACACATAAAATGCCGGAGGAACTCAGTGTGTCAGGCAGCAAACATGGAGAGGAATAAACAGTCGACATGTCAGGCTGAGACCCTTCCCCAGGACTGCATCTCTTAGAGCAGACATCGACAGAGTCTGATGTCTCAAGTGAACACACAGGATCCTGATGTGAATAGGTGCAAGGGCTCAAGCCAGAGCACTGGCTTCGACCTGCCTTTGCCAAACAAGTTTTCTAGTGATCACCACATTGCTTTTGTGGGATCTTCTCTGCGAATTGGAGAGTGCATGACCTGCATTTGTACAGTAACCACAGTTCTAAGATCTCAGAATGCTCTGGGTCATCCCAATTGTGTGATATAGAGATGGAAATCTTTCACTATTTGCAATAAACAATGCCCATCCCCACTCTGTATCATTCCTACCGATGGGAAGAGCTGTCTGACTGTTCAGCATGTCCAGCACCAGATCTCGCAAGGTTGACACCTAATAACAAAGAACCACCCATAATGATGACACGAAACTTGGAAAAAAAGTAAATTGTGAGGAACTTAGAAAGGTGTCAGAGCCAGAGTACAGAAACAACAGGCACTGAAAGCCAAATTAACAGAAATTACTCCATACAGCAGAGCAGGTATTACAATGATTGTGATTGAACAAGCATGGAACCGTCCCACAAGGGGCAAGGCAAGCCGAGAGGTTACTAATGTAATCCTCAGCTTTAACTTGGACTGAATGAAAACCAAGGAGTCTTTGAAATGAGATTACTGCATCCAACACCAAGCAGGGTAGG
This sequence comes from Hypanus sabinus, assembly GCF_030144855.1. NCBI lineage: Eukaryota > Metazoa > Chordata > Chondrichthyes > Myliobatiformes > Dasyatidae > Hypanus > Hypanus sabinus. The sequence goes on from NC_082709.1 coordinate 191,423,166, forward strand.
AAGGCATCACAATAGTTCCAAGCATGAGGTATCAGCACACACACACACCAAATGCCAAAGGAACTCAGTGGACCAGGCAGCATCTATGGAGGGGAATAAATTGACATTTCAGGTTGAGATCCTTCATCAGGATTGGTAAGGAAGGGGGCAGAAGGTGGAAGGGGACTCCACCTGAGATTCTTACCGAGGTGATTAGGAAAGAGGCACTAATAATCCTGAAGAATTTTAATAAAAGGAGGAGAATTAGTGAGCAGAGAGAACAAGGAACAATCCATACACTGCCAAGGGCTTTGCAAAGACAGCAGGGATATGGGACTTTTTGGAGTGCTCTTTGAAAGAGTCTCTGCAAGCAAGATGAGCCAAATGGGCCACTGCACAGTTTCCCACTTCAACTTCAAATACTTGAGCCCTACAAAGCAAGTGAGGATCAGTACCTGTGGAAAGTGCTTGATAAGAACTTGAATGACTGGATCATTACGTTGGACTTTCGCGGTCAAGATGGAGCTGAGCATGTGACTGAGAGTCACCACTCCCAGAACCTGCCTGAAAACAGAAACGTACAAGATTCACAAAGCAGACAGCACCTGCTAGAAAACTCCTGAGAGGAAACATTATCACCACAGCCCAATGAACGGGGAGAAGAATACAGGACGATGGAGTGAAAACCGCACACGCCCCCACCTTTCACCAAAGCCAGCATATTTGATTTGATAAGACTTTCCACATGTCTCTTCCGTCTCCCTGAACCATGGTTTCCCCTCTACCATTGCAGACCTCTTCTCATCCTGCACTTCTGCTCCCACCACTCCACTTCACCTGCTAGGCAAAATATAGATATAGCCCCTATATCATATCAACAGCAGTATCCCCATTCATAGTTTCTATGAGATCCCACCACCACGTCTTCCCCTCCCCCTTTCAGCTCCTCACAGGGATTGTTCCTCATTTCTCCATATACCATCAAGCATGTCCCTTCTGGGGGATCTACCATCTGCTCTGTAACCTCTTCCCTTCCCACCACACAGACACACAGTCTTTCCTGGTGATTCCTATCTAGTGACCAGCATTCCGTGTTCACAGCATGCTCTCTGCATTACCAAAACTGAACTCAGATGAAAATCTGGATTTGAGAAGGACCCCAAGACACCAAACAGCTGCCTCATGAATCCCCCGTCCTACTCCCTCTGACCAAACCCTCTTACACTGCCAGCCTAAGGGACACCACCTTATCGTCTATCTGGGCAGGGTGCAGTCTCCTGCAGCAGAGAATGGCTTCACTCACCCTGCCTCAGTGACCACAGGAGCCTGGTCATATCCTTTCTCATGTAGAATCTCCATGGCTTCTCGACAGGACATAGATGGTGGCACAGTCAGAGGCGCTAAAATTTTCAGCTGTTCAACACGAACTTTCCACCACCTGAAAAAGTACAGAACCACTATAAGCATCCTCAGATGTCTCTGAATGAAGACCTGTCCTTCTACAGCCTTCATCCAAGGGCATCTACTCCCAAGGCATTACCTCCCAATACAGAGTCAAATTACTTACCAGGGCTTCTGGCCAGGTTCTGCAAGTTTCTGTTGGAATCCCTTTTGTACCATCCATTTATCACTGAGGAACTTGGACCTGCAGGAACAGAAATGGTCAGTGCAAAGCTCCACCTTTTCTCAGCCTGTCACTGCCAGTGCCCAGGCCCAAGGGCTTACATGTAGTTGCGGATGGAGTCTGGGAGGATAACCACACATCGCTGTCCTTTCTTCAGGCTTCGGGCTGCCTGGACAGCAATAGAAACAGCACTCCCCGAACTTCCACCTGAAAGAACAGCCAAACGTTAGTGACGGTGAAGTGCAGACCAGTCAAAGGACATTCCCCAACAGACTGTATACAGAGTAAACCCCCAGCTCCCCACACACACACCCACCCACCCCCCTTTAAATCAAGGGCTGGTCCAAGGACCTCACCATCCCTTCCTATCCACAACCACACTATCACCGGTTTCTCACCACATAGTAGTCCCTCTTCTCTGATCAGCTGGCGGGCCATTTGAAATGAACTTTCGTCATTGCTCTTGTACCACTTGTCCACAACCTGCAGAGACACACACTGGTTAGACACCCTAACTCACATATCAAACGCCCAAAACACAGGGGCCACAAACCTAACTGTGTGAGGTGGAACCCATCTGAATCTCCATCCTTCCAACCCAGAGCTCCCAGGCCAGAAAGCCCAAACTACACAAAGTGATGTCTGGAAATGGCAGAGGAGAGCAGTCATTCAGGCTTCAGCACAGTAAATGATTAACAGCTGAACACAAAAGCACACGATGCGGGAGCAGAATTAGGCCATTTGGCCCATCGAGTCTGCTCTACCATTTCATCACTGCTGATACAATTTCACTCTCAGTCCCAATCTCCTGCCCTCTCCCTTCGTGCCCTCATCAATCAAGAATCTATCAACCTCTGCCTTAAATATACATAAAAACTTGGCCTCCTCAGCTGCCTGTGGCAAAGAATTCCACAGATTCACTACTCTCTGGCTAAAGAAATTCGTCCTCATCTCCATTCTAAAAGGTCACCCCTCTATGGTTAGGCTGTATTCTCTACCCATCCACTCTATCAAGACCTTTCACCATTAGATGTTTCAATGAGGTCACCCCTCATTCTTCAGAATTCTAGTGAGTCCAGGCCCAGAACCATCAAACACTCTTCATATGATAAGTCATTCAATCCTGGAATCATTTTTGTGAATCTCCTTTGAACCCTCCCCAGTTTCAGCACATCCTTTCAAAGATAAGGGGTCCAAAACTGCTCACAATACTTGAAGTGAGGCCTCACCAGTGTTTGATCTAGTCTCAACATTACATCCTTGATTTTATATTCTAGTCCTCTTGAAATAAATGCTAACATTGCACAAGGACTCCCAAATCCCTTTAACCTTATTTAACCATGCAACAATTACAGCACAGAAACAGGCCAGCTCCGCCCTTCTAGTCCGTGCCGAACACTTCCTCTCACCTAATCCCACCTACCCGCACTCAGCCCATAACCCTCCATTCCTTTCCTGTCCATATACCTACCCAATTTTGCCTTAAATGACAATACCGAACCTGCCTCTACCACTTCTACTGGAAGCTCATTCCACACAGCTACCTCTCTGAGTAAAGAAGTTCCCCCTTGTGTTACCCCTAAACTTTTGCCCCTTAACTCTCAACTCATGTCCTCTTGTTTGAGTCTCCCCTACTCTCAATGGAAAAAGCCTATCCACGTCAACTCTATCAATCCCCCTCATAATTTTAAAGACCTCTATCAAGTCCCCCCTCAACCTTCTATGCTCCAAAGAATAAAGACCTAAATTGTTCAACCTTTCTCTGTAACTTAGGTGCTGAAACCAAGACAACATTCTAGTAAATCTCCTCTGTACTCTCTCTATTTTGTTGACATTTTTCCTATAATTTGGTGACCAGAACTGTACACAATACTCCAAATTTGGCCTCACCAATGCCTTGTACAATTTTAACATTACATCCTAACTCCTATACTCAATGCTCTGATTTATAAAGGCCAGCATACCAAAAGCTTTCTTCACCACCCTATCCACATGAGATTCCACCTGCAGGGAACTATGCACCATTATTCCTAGATCACTCTGTTCTACTGTATTCTTCAATGTCCTACCATTTACCATGTATGTCCTATTTTGATTATTCCTACCAAAATGTAGCACCTCACACTTATCAGCATTAAACTCCATCTGCCATCGTTCAGCTCACTCTTCTAACTGGCCTAAATCTCTCTGCAAGCTTTGAAAATCTACTTCATTATCCACAACGTCACCTATCTTAGTATCATCGGCATACTTACTAATCCACTTTACCACCCCATCATCCAGATCATTTATGTACATGACAGTATATTTGCCTGCCTTTTACATTGCCACTCATCCTGTTGACTGCAATTTTTCCCTATCAACAGCCTTTCTTCTTCTTGTTTTATGGCAGTTGGTACCCAGCTTAATGGTGCATTACCACCACCTTCTGCTCCGGAGTGTGGATCAGATGATAGACTTATGTAAGGGGTTTCTTCTTTATGTTACTGCTTATGTTAATCAAAATGGCTTCTTTGTTATGTTAAAAGTAAGAATGCTTCTTTGTTATGGTAATTGGTGAGAGAGCTTTCTCTCGAAGCTTGTTTGGGTTATAATTACTGATAATGAGGATTGTATTCATTTGTTAACCAATTGGGATAGATGTTATTCTTTCTTGTGGGTCCGTAAGCTAGTGTTGCTCGGACTTTTGGGGAGTTGGAGTGGAGATCGCGAGGAAAGAGGACGTGCTGGATGCGCTCTGGTCGACCACCGTGGTTGGTCCCAGGCGGCGGGTCAAGGTCAGAGAAGATTGAATAATGGACCGAAGACTTCGACAGTTGAGTTCTAACAGGTGTGCACGAATTGACTGAAAACTCTGATAAGTTTTGGTGCCTTTTCTTTCTTTTCTTTTATATATATTGTATCACTATTAATTACCTAGTTCTAGTAAGATTTATAAAGTGTAATTTGTAAAATGTACATTGTGTGCTGGCTGATGATTGATGTTTGAGGCCGTATCAGGGGGCATTGCACAGCAACCGATGCAACCATGAGACAAGGTTGGGTGGGGACGGGGTCTCCCCTAGATGCGTACAAGCCGATATAGCTGAGCATTACACTTACATTCTAAATCCCTTCACACATTCACACACACACCCACCCACACTAATCTACACTTTATCCTTCCTTCTTTGGCCATCCTAGTACCCTGTTCCTGCTTATTAATCATATCCTATTAAAAAAACCCTGTATCCCTTCAGAAAGCTAAAAGTACCCTGATCTGTGCCCTCTCACCCATGCCCAGTAACCCTTTCAATGTGAATTCCTGCATCCCCAATTCCCTTAGATTAATTCTCATCATCTCTCTCTGTATCCCATACTTCCTGCACCTCAGGAACAGCCTTTCCTGACTACACATTGCCTGTTTGTAAAAAAAAAAGGGTACCTCATCTTCAGCACTATTATCCACCTTTCCTATGCTACTTCTCGCATTGAAATATATTAGTCGCAACATGCTCAACTTTATGACTCCTGACTTTGTCTGAGGTCTTTCCAACATCTGCCTCCCCAACCTCCCTACTAATTGTTCTGACACTCTGGTTCCCATTGCCCTGCAACTTTAGATAAACTCCATAGTGCAGCATTAACAAACCCTCTCTGCTAGAATATCAGTCCTGCTCCAGATCAGATGCAAACCACCTTCCCTGCAAGAGAGCCCAATTATCCAAAAATCTTATGCCCTCCCTCCTACCACTGATGTGACTTGCACAATGAAACAAAGTGCAACCATTGTTCCTGCTCAGAGCCATGTCTGGAGAACCTGCCCCTCCCCGGAGAGAGACTCACCGATCGGTCAAGAACCGTAGGGATAAAATCGTAGCCTATTCCTTCCACTTCATATGTGCTGATATCTGTTTGGTTCAGATGCTGAGGTTCTGCTAGGATGGAACCTTCTGGATCCACTCCAATAATCTGAAGAGAAACGTCACTGTGAGACACCCAGCAAAAGCAAAGCAAGAACTACTCCCTATTGGCACAATGTCTCAGTAAGTGAAACAGCTCACAGTTGGGCTAAGCAACACTGCGCAGACATGCCAGCCAGTCATTGACAGGATCTACTCACATCTGACAAAGGACAAGTAGTGAGGGACAGTCAACATGGCTTTGTTCTGGCAAACTTCATTTCTTACAAAACTGAACAAGTTACTTTGAGGACATAACAACTTAAGAAATAGGAGCAGGAGTAGGCCATCTGGTCCATCGAGCCTGCTCCGCCATTCAACGAGATCATGGCTGATCTAACCACCAATGGTTGATGAGGGTAGGGGAAAACAAGGGGAAATAGTCCCTCATCTTATGACTCTCCACAGCCATTCCATTTCATTCCTTCATTAAACCGGGCTCTCCCTCTTCCAGCACACACGTGGAGCCTCAAACACCTTCCCAAACGCACTTGCAGATTGGCAATAAGAGCTGGTCTCACTGTCCACAGATAGATCCCACATACCACTGCTCCCCAGTCCTGTGGACCCACAGATGACTCCATCACCCCCCTCACTACCTGACAATTTGGACATCTCTCCTTCAGCTTTCGAGCAATCCCAGTGATGGTTCCTCCAGTTCCTGCTCCAGCAACAAGCATGTCCACCTTCCCTGTCAAAAGGAGCACATGGGAATGATTTAGACAATAGACAATAGGTGCAGAAGTAGACCATTCGGCCCCTCGAGTCTGCACCGCCATTCTGAGAGCATGGCTGATCATTCACTATCAATACCCAGTCCCTGCCTTGTCCCCATATTCCTTGATTCCCCTATCCATCAGATATCTATCTAGTTCCTTCTTGAAAGCATCCAGAGAATTGGCCTCCACCGTCTTCCGAGGCAGTGCATTCCACACCTCCACAACTCTCTGGGAGAAGAAGCTCTTCCTCAACTCTGTTTTAAATAACTGACCTCTTATTCTCAATCCATGCCCTCTGGTACTGGACTCTCCCAACATCTGGAACATATTTCCTGCCTCAATCCTATCAAATCCTTTAATTATCTTAAATGTTTCAATCAGATCCCCTCTCAATCCCCTCAATTTCAGCGTGTACAAGCCCAATCTCTCCAATCTCTCTGCGTAAGACAGCCCTGCCATCCCAGGAATCAACCTAGTGAATCTACGCTGCACTTCCTCAATTGCCAGAATGTCCTTCCTTAAACCTGGAGACCAAAACTGTACACAATATTCCAGGTGTGGTCTCACCAGGGCCCTGTACAAATGCAAAAGAACATCCTTGCTCTTGTACTCAATTCCCCTTGTAATAAAGGCCGACATTCCATTTGCCCTCTTCACTGCCTGTTGCACTTGCTCATTCACCTTCATTGACTGGTGAACTAGGACTCCTAGGTCTCTTTGCATTTCTCCCTTACCTAACTCTACACCGTTCAGACAATACTCTGCCCTCTTGTTCCTGCTTCCAAAGTGGATAACTTCACATTTATTCACATTGAATGACATCTGCCAAGACATTTGTTGGTAGTCTCCACCTCACGTTCTTCCCAAGAGTTGGATCACTCTATTTGAACTGCTGGATGCAAGTTTCATTCTGCTCCTCATCTCTGCCCAACCTCTATCAGGACCAAGATTTTCACATCATTTGTTTCTTCACTGGTTCTACACCTCCCACCATTCAATGTCACATTCCTCGGCCCAAACCGTACTTACACCCTGACGGCCAAGAGTCAGAACCCTGCTGACCTGACCCACAGCTCAGCCTACTCTTATAGACCTCCCCCACAGTCCAATCTACACCCCCCCCCCCTCAGCACAACCAATTCCGCAGTCTCCCATGGTCCAACCCTCCCCCCTCCCGAGGGTGGTCCTGGGCAACCCAGCATAGACCAGAGCAAGGGGTATGTTTCTTACCATCACACTGCCAAAGGATCTCCTCCGCAGTTTCATCATAATGGACCAAAGGGTTAGCGGCATTCCGATACTGCAAGAGAGGAAACAGCTGATTAAGGAGCTGATACTCATCGACTACGTGCAAGCTAATGGCAGCTGGACACTGCGTCTGCCCAGTGCAACCAGACTGTGAGAGTGTGGGAGGGCACCCTACCTCAAAATAGCATAGACCACACCAGGACACAAAGCCAGTTTCAGTAAGATCACAGTGTTGCACAGCACTGAAACAACATATCCCTGCTAAAGAGATCCCAATGATCCATAAATCTGAAACCCTCTCCCTTGCACCAATTTTCAGTTATGCATTCACCTACTAAATCACCCTATCCTTACCCTCACTGGCACATGGCACAGTTAGTAATCCAGAGATTGCTACCCTAGAGGTCCCGTTTCTCAACTTTCTACCTCGCTCCCCAAAATCTCTCTTCAGGACCTCTTCACATTGTCTACCTATGCTACTGGTGCCAAATGCACTTAGACTTCAGGCTGCTCACTCTCCCACTTTAGAATTCCATGAACCTGATCCGAGACATCCCTGACCCTGGAACCTGGGAGGCCACATACATCCAAATGTCTCTATCGTGCCCACAGCACCTCGTCTCTGTTCCTCTGACTACTGAATCTCCTATCAACAGTCCTCTTCACCTCTCTGCTCTTCTGAGCCACAGCAACAGACTCAGTGCCAGAGAGCTGGTCACTGAGGCTCCCCCTGGTAGGTTGTCCCCGTTAACAGTATCCAAAGTTGTATAATTATTATTGAAGGGAACGGCCACAGGTGTACTCTGCATTGGCGGTGCATTTCCCTTCCTTCTCCTGACAGTCACTCAGTTACATGTCTTCTGCAAGCTAGGGATGAATACCTCCCTGTAGCTCCTATCATCTCCTCATTCTCCCCTATGAGTTGAAGGTCATCAAGCTGCAGCTTCAGTTCATTAACATGTTCTCTCAGGCACTGCAGTTCGATGCAGCTGTTTATATCCAGGGGAATGGAGGTGTCCCAGACTTACAAATCTCACGCACAGTATAAAATATTGGCTCTAGAGCCGTTCTCACTACACTCCTATGCCCTAACAGACAATGAATGAACAAATAAGAACAAAAAGAGAGAAACTTACCTCACCAAAGCCTGATGAGCCAAAACTACTCTGAACACAGACATACTCAAAAGAATGGTCGCTTCGCTTGTACTTGCGTTATTTTTAATCGCCCTTACTAATGAATTCCTCTCCTTGATTGGTCATAGCCCAACTCAGAGAAACTGTCGTGAAGCTCTGCATTTTTAAATCTTGATTGCAGACCTGATTGAAAGGTACCTCTGCTTCCACACTCACTCACATTGACTGTTCAGCCCAATACATGCCCGCTGACCAAGTTGTCTCCTGTGTTAGCAGAACCTCATGGTATAGATGCACCTCATTCCTGCTGACCAAGTTGTTTACCTGTGCTTGGCCCATTTCTTTCTAAACATTACCTTTCTACATACCTGTTAAGATGATTTTAATTATACCAGCCTTTACAGCTTTCTGGCAGCTTAGATACAAACCAAAAAATTAGTTCTCTAAATCCCCCTTAAACATTCTGCCCCCAGCTTAAACCCAAACTCCTTGGATCCTCATAAACACCCTACCCCTTACCTTCAATCTCTCTCTCACCGGCTTTAGGCTTCATGGTTATGGGGAAGTGGCTCTTATTGGCCCACAATTTGGCTCCTCTCCCCACCGTGGCCTCCCCTGCTCCAGAGAAAACAAACACAGCCTATCTGGTCACTGACACTGTATCCTAAGTAAAATCTTGATGAACCTCTCCATTCTCCCTCCAGTGTAGCCATCACAGTATTCCAGTTGTGGCCTAGCCAGTGTTTCATAAGGCTGTACTACACTCCCTGCTCTTTTATTCAGTACCTTTGCTGATCAAAACAACATCTTGTATGGCCTCTCTCCCACCTTATGTACCCATGCTTTATCCACAGGAATCCTTAGGCATTGCACAATAGTCCTTCTGTTCCACCACACTCCCTACAGCCCTGCTATTCACTGGGTATGCCCTACCTAATATGACCTCCCAAACTAGAAAACTTTCACGCATTTGGAATAAATCCCAGTTACCAATGGCCTGCCTAATTAACTGCCTGATGGAATATGTTCCTGTAACCAATCAGCCTATAGGAGGGAGAAATCTGGTTGAGTGGTGCCACAACAACCTCTTACTCAATGTCAACAAGAACAAGGAGCCGATTATGAACCAAGCAGAGGAAACCAGAGCTCCATGAGCCGGTCCTCAATGGAGAATCAGAGGTGGAGAGGGTCAACTACATTATCATATCAGAGGACCTATTCTGGGCCAGTACTTAAGTGCAATTACAGAGAAAGCATGACAGCACCTCTACTTCCTTAGGCATTTTCGAAGAGTTCAGCAAAGTAATGGAAGGGGTCATCAACAGAGCTATCATGCAGCACCTACTTGGCAATAACCTGCTTACAGATACCCAGTTTGGACTACGTCAAAGCCACTCAGCTCCTCACCTCGACACCTCCTTGGTCCAAACATAGACCAAAGAGCTAAATACCAGAGGTAAGCTGAGAGTGATAGCCCTCGACATCAAGGCAGCATTTGACAGAGTATGTCATGAAGCTGCCCTAGCTAAAATGGAGTCAATGGGAATTAGGGGAAAAATCCTCTGCTGGTTGGAATCATACCTGACACAAGGAAGATGGTTATAGACAATAGACAATAGGTGCAGAAGTAAACCATTCGGCCCCTCGAGTCTGCACCGCCATTCTGAGATCATGGCTGATCATTCACTATCAATACCCAGTCCCTGCCTTGTCCCCATATCCCTTGATTCCCCTATCCATCAGATATCTATCTAGCTCCTTCTTGAAAGCATCCAGAGAATTGGCCTCCACCGTCTTCTGAGGCAGTGCATTCCACACCTCCACAACTTTCTGGGAGAAGAAGCTCTTCCTCAACTCTGTTTTAAATAACTGACCTCTTATTCTCAATCCATGCCCTCTAGTATTGGAGGTTGTGGTGGTTGGAGGTCAATCATCTCATCCTGAGTTCCTCAAGGGAGTGTCCTAGGATCAACCGTCTTCAGTCACTTCATCAATGACCTTCCTTCCATTATAAGGTCAGAAGTGGGGATGTTCGCAGATGACTGCACAAAGTTCTGCACCATTCAGGTCAGGAGTGTAATGGAATACTTGCCACTCGCCTGGATGAGTGCAGCTCCACCAACACTCAAAAAGCTTGACACCATTCAGTACAAAGCAGCCCACTTGATTGATACCCCTTCCACAAACATCCAATTTCTCCGCCATCAACAAATAGTTGTTTACAAGATGCACTGCAACAACACACCAAAGTTCCTAAGGCAACACCTTCCAGATCCACGACCACTACCATGGCAGACACCTGGGAACACCATCACTTGGAAATTCAACCCCCCCCCCACCAAGTCACTCACCATCCTGACTTGGAAACATTATCGCCGTTCCTTCATTGTCACTGGGTCAAAATCATGGAATTCCCTCCCTAACAGCACTGTGGGTGTACCAACACCTCAGGGACTGCAGTGGTCAAGAAGGCAGCTCATCACCACCTTCTCCAAGGGCAACTAGGGATGGGCAATAATTGTTGGCTTAGCTGGCAACACCCACATTCCGTAAATGAATACGGTAATATAAAAAGATTCAACATGACTGGCTGCATCACAGCCTAGCATGGAAACACCAATGCCCTTGAACGGAAAATCCTTCACAGAGTACTAGATATGGCCCGGTCCACCACAGGTAAAGCACCCCTAACACTGAGCATATCAATACAAAGCACTGTCGCAGAAAAGCAACATCCATCATTAAGGACCGCCACTACCCAGGACATGTTCTCTTCTTGCTGCTGCCATCAGGAAGGTGGTAGAGAAGCCTGAGGATCCATCCCACCACGTTCAGGTACAGTTATTACTCCTCAACAATCAGGCTCTTGAACCAAAGGGGATAACTTCACTCAACATCACTCAGTCCAACTGTTTCCACAACCTAAGGAATCCCTTTCAAGGACTGTTCATCTCATGTTCTTGATTTTTATTACCTAATTATTTATTATTTCTTCTGCTTTCTTTTTGTATTTGCCTAGTTTATTACCTTTTGCACACTGACTGTATGCCCAATCAGTCTTTCTTTGATTCTAGTTTGGTTATTGGATTTACTGTGAATGGGCATAAGAAAATGAATCTTGGGGTTGTATATGGAGACTTTGGTAATAAACTTAATTTGAACTTTGAAGTAATGTTGAGACTATAACCATAGACGTCCTGCTCTGTCATCTGGAACCAGGCTCACTGAACTCATGCTGCAGGTGCTCATCCCTCCTCATAATCAAGACCTTTATTGAGGCCTCAGCCTGCAACCCTGAGCCTCTCTTACCAAGCCAAAAACAGAATCAATTAATTTCTCATTTCCATCAGTAATCCCCTTCACTTAGCTTCGACATCTGTCCCCTACCACTCCCTGGGCTACATCTCCCATCCCCACTCTATCTGCTTCTACCTGTTGCCACCAGCCCTGGTCTCTCCCTTACTTACACATTCTGGTTTCCCCGCACAGGCCTGATGCATGGGTTTGAGCTGAAACTTTGACTGATGCACCTCAACCCAGTGACTTCCCCAGCAGTCTACTTTTGGTCCTGGATCCAAGATTGTTTTCATTATATTTTTTGTGACTGTATTTTATTTTCTAATGTGCAGTCTTATTTTCTACATCCACCCTTATGTTATTACGTGTTTTCTGTGCTGTGGCTACAGTGTACAACATTCCTGGGGGGCACCTTGGCCCCACAGGAACACTGCTGAAGTGATGTGTATGGTTGAATAATTAAACTTGAACTTGAAGTTGTCTTGGGCCCCGTGATTTCTAACCTATAGCCAGAATTGTTATTACACCTTTACATTCCTGTTGCTCTAAACTTACTGACTATTGTGGGTCCCTTTTTATTTGAAATCCAACCCATTAGGTCTGATTTGAGGAATTTCCTAAGATATCACCCCCAATTACTGCCATTCTGAAGATTGTTATCGCAGTCAGTTTGAACAAGCTGGTCCAGGACCCATTCATTGCAACACGTACAAAAGCTGAATGAACTCAGCAGGTCAGGCAGCATCTGTCAAAATGAGCAGTCAACGCTTCGGGCCAAGACCAGTCCTGACGAAGGGTCTCGGCCCAAAACGTTGACTGCTCTTCAAAAGATGCTGCCCAACCTGCTGAGTTCATCCAGCTTTTGTACGTGTTGATTTGACCACAGCATCTGCTGTGTACTTTGGGTTTCCCATTCATTGCTGATGTTTCTGTGAGTCTTTGATTCACCACCTCACATCATGTCTCACTAATTCAGTTCAATTATTCAGAGTCAACCTTGGGCCAGTGGAACCAGGGCCAGGTGTTAGCTCAATACCCACCTGGTCCAGGATACATGAGTTGGGAATTTCATTCTTCAACCTCCAAGCAACACCAACGTGTGATTCTGGTGAATCGAAACTCGCTTGGGTGGGTGTTCGAACAATCTCGGCACCAAGTGCTCGCAGTACATCCACCTGCAGAGGAGGAATGTGCATCATTGATTCCAACAGAGAGATGAAAGGCAAGCTGACTGAACGCACATCAGAGGGTGAGAAATGGTCTGGACTCTAACCCCATTCACACCAGGACAACCCCGACCTCCAATCACACACAACACCTCAATTCCTACTGAACCAAATAGAGTCATAGAAAACTACAGCACAGAAACATGGCCTTTGGCCCATTTAGTACATGTCAAACCATTTAAATTGCCTAGTCCCATCGACCTGCACCTTAGCCTCCATACCCTGCCCATTCATGTTCCAATACAAACTTCTCTTAAATGTTGAAATCAAAATTAAATCCACCACTTACACTGGTAGCTCGTTCCACACTCTGTCAACCCACTGAGTGAAGAAGGTTCCCCTCACGGTCCACTTAAACTTTTCACCTTTCACCCTTAAACCATTGAGGTTGGGTTGTTGTCCCACCCAACCCCAGTGGAAGAAGCCTGCTTGCATTGACCATATCTATACCGCTCATCATTTTGTATCAAGTCTCCTCTCAATCTTCTACATTCTAGGGAAAAAAAGTTCTAACCTATTCAACCTTTCCTTAGAACCCAGACCTGGCAACATTTGTAAATTTTGTCTGTATTCTTTCAATCTTATTTACATCTTTCCCATAGGTAGGTGATCTAAAGTGCACAGAATACTCCAAATTAGGCCTCACCAATGTTTTATACAATTTAAACATATCATCCTAACTCCTGTACTCAGTACCTTGATCTATGAAGGCAAACATGCCAGAAGTTTTCTTACAACCATATCTATCTTCCACACCACTTTCTATTTATTATGGACCTCTATTCCCAGATCCCTCTGTCCTACCGCACACCACAGTGCCCTACTGTTCACTGTGTAAGGCCCTCTTTGGTTGGTGCTCCTAAAGTGCAACACCTCCCAGCTGTCTGCATTAAATTCCATCTGTCATTCTCAGCCCATTTTTTCCAGCTGGTCCAAATACTACTGCAAGCTCCAATACTTTTTCTCGCTGTCCACACCTCCAGTCTTGGTGTCATCTGGAAATTTGCTGATCCGGTTAATCAATACATTATCTTCCAGATTGTTGAAATAGATGACAAACAACAACAGACCCAGCAATGATCCTTGTGGCACACCACTAACACAGGCCAGAGAGGCAGCGAGCTAATACTGCTCTCTGGCTTCTCCCACAAAGCCAATGTCTAATCCAATTTACTACCTCATCTTGAATGCCAAACGACAGAACCTTCTTGACCAATCTCCCATGCAGGAATTTGTCAAACGACTTGCTGAAATTCATGTACACAACATCCACTGCTTTGCCTTCATCAAATTTCCTGGTAACGTCCTTGAAGAATTCTAGAAGATTGGTTAGACACAACCTACCACACACAAACCATGCTGAAATATCCTTAATCATTCCATCTACCCAAATAGCTATACATCCAGTCTCTTAAAATACCTTCCAGCAACTTTCCCACAATTGATAGCAGATTCACTGGCATATAATTTCCTGGTTTATTTTCCTGGTCAACGACTTGGATGAAGGCATAAAAAATAACATCAGCAAATTTGCTGATGATACTAAGCTGGGTGGCAGTGTGACGTGATGAGGATGTTAGGAGAATTCAGGGTGACTTGGATAGGCTGGGTGAGTGGGCAGATACTTGACAGATGACGTTTAATGTGAGTAAGTGTGAGGTTATCCACTTTGGGAGTAAGAACAGGAAGGCAGATTATTATCTGAACGGTGTAGAGTTGGGTAAGGGAGAAATACAAAGAGATCTCGGAGACCTTGTTCATCAGTCACTGAAGGTGAATGAGCAAGTGCAGCAGGCAGTGAAGAAGGCTAATGGAATATTGGCCTTTATTACAAAGGGAATTGAGTACAAGAGCAAGGAAATCCTCTTGCATTTGTACAGAGCCCTGGTGAGACCACACCTGGAGTATTGTGTACAGTTTTGGTCTCCAGGGTTAAGGAAGGACATCCTGGCTGTAGAGGAAGTGCAGCGTAGATTCACGAGGTTAATTCCTGGGATGTCTGGACTGTCTTACGCAGAGAGGTTAGAGAGACTGGGCTTGTACACACTTGAATTAAGGAGATTGAGAGGGGATCTGATTGAAACATATAAGATTATTAAGGGATTGGACAAGATAGAGGCAGGAAATATGTTCCAGATGCTGGGAGAGTCCAGTACCAGAGGGCATGGTTTGAGAATAAGGGGTAGGTCATTTAGGACAGAGTTAAGGAAAAACTTCTTCTCCCAGAGAGTTGTGGGGGTCTGGAATGCACTGCCTCAGAAGGTAGTGGAGGCCAATACTCTGGATGCTTTCAAGAAGGAGCTAGATAGGTATCTTATGGATAGGGAAATCAAGGGATATGGGGACAAGGCAGGAACCGGGTATTGATAGTATTTGATCAGCCATGATCTCAAAATGGCAGTGCAGGCTCAAGGGGCCGAATGATCTACTTCTGCACCTATTGTCTATTTTTACAACCTTTCTTAAAGTGTGGAACAACACTAGCTATCCTCCAATCCTCTGGCACATTGCCTTTCAATAAGGATAATTGAAATATCTATGCTGGAGCCCCTGCAATTTTTGCACTTGCCTCCCATGGGGTCTCAGAGAACACCTTGTCAGTCCCTGGGGATTTATCCACCCTAATTTGCTTAGAATAGCAAACAGCTCCTCCTCTGTAATCTGTACAGGGTCCAAAACTGCTGCCTTGCCTCACTTCTGTGTCCGTCTCCAGAACAAACACGTGCAAAAAATCCATTGAAAATCTCCCCATCTCTTTTGGCTCCATAAAGAGGTAGTGCTAAGCAAACTTGTGGCCGAAAGATAGACAAGTCTCCTGCTCCTGATGGAATGCATCCCACGGTACTGAAAGAAACGGCAGAAATCATAGTTGAAGCTTTGGGTATAATTTACCAAAATTCTCTGGATCCTGGGCCGGTCCCGGTGGATTGGAAGACAGTGAATGCCACGCACTGCCAAAAATGGATGTTGACAAAAGGCAGAAAACTGTAAATTAACATCTGTAGTTGGGAAAATGCTTGAAGCTATCATTAAAGAAGAAATAGTGAGGCATCTGGACACTCAAAGCTACTACATAGGTTGATTGTGTGGTTAAGAAGGCATACGGTGCATTGGCCTTCATCAACCGTGGATTGAGTTTAAGAGCCAAGAGGTAATGTTGCAGCTATATAGGACCCTGGTCAGACCCCACTTGGAGTACTGTGCTCAGTTCTGGTCATCTTACTACAGGAAGGATGTGGAAACTATAGAAAGGGTGCAGAGGAGATTCACAAGGATGTTGCCTGGATTGGGGAGCACGCCTTATGAGAATAGGTTGAGTGAACTCGGCTTTTTCTCCTTGAAGCAACGGAGGATGAGAAGTGACCTGATAGAGGTGTACAAGATAATGACGGGCATTGATTGTGTGGATGGTCAGAGGCTTTTTCCCAGGGCTGAAATGGCTAGTACAAGAGGGCATGGTTTTAAGGTGCTTGGAAGTAGGTACAGAGGAGATGTCAGGGGCAAGTTTTTTTATGTAGAGAGTAGTGGGTGCATGCAATGGGCTGCCGGCGGCAGTGGTGGAGACGGATACAATAGGGTCTTTTAAGAAACTCCTGGATAAGTACATGGAGCTTAGAAAAATAGAGGGCTATGGGTAAGTCTAGGTAATTCCAGGATAAGGATATGTTTGGCACAGCTTTGTGGACCGAAAGGCCTGTATTGTGCTGTAGATTTTCTGTTTCTATACTTCTAAATGGATCCATCAGGCAGACACAGCATGGATTCAGCAAAGGCAGGTCCTGTTTGACAAACTTACCAGAGTTCTTTGAGGATATAATGAGTGCAGTGGATAGAGGGGAACAAATGGACGTTATTTACTTGGATTTCCAGAAGGCGCTTGATAAGGTGACACACAGAAAACTTATCCGTAAGATAAGGATGCATAGAGTTGGGGGTGATGTATTAGCATGGATAGAGAATTGGTTAATAGAAAGCAGAGAGTTGGGATACATGGGTGTTGCTCTGGTTGGCAATCAGCAGTGAGTGGTGTGCCACAGGGGTCGGTGCTGGGCCTGTAACTGTTCACAATATACATTAACAATCTGAAAGAGGGGACTGAATGTCGTGATCTACACTAATTTGAGTGGAAAAGCAAATTGGAATGTTGGCCTTCATTGCTAGAGGAATTGAATTTAAGAGCAGGGAGGTTATGCTGCAACTGTATAGGGTACTGATGAGGCCCCACCAGGAGTACTGTGTGCAGTTCTGGTCTCCTTAATTGAGGAAGGGTATACTGGCTTTGGAGGTGGTGCAGAGGAGGTTCACCAAGTTGATTTCAGAGGTGAGGGGGTTAGAATATGAAGAGAGATTGAATCGCCTAAAACTGTACGCACTGGAATTCAGAAGGATCCTGACCAATCAAGAATTTATCAACTTCTGCTTTAAAAAGATATATAGATAGATTTGGCCTCCACAGTTACCTGTGGCAAAGAATTCCACATATTCAGCACCCCCTGGCTAAAGGAATTCCTCCTCATCTCCATTCTAAAATGTAGCCCTCTATTCTGAGGCTGTGTCCTCTGGTCTTAAGACTCTCTGTAGGAAACATCCTCTCCACATCCCCTCTATCAAGGCCTTTCACCATTCAACAGGTTTCAATGAGGTCACCCCTGATTCTTCTGAATTCTTGTGAATACAGACACGCACAGAGCAATCAAACATTCTTCACACGGCATTTCATTTAACCTCCTTTAGACCCTTTCCAGATTCAGCACATCTTTTCTAAGGAGCCCAAAACTACTCACAATACTCCAAGTGAGGCCTCACCAGTGCTTTATAAAGCTTTTACATTACATTTTTGCTTTTATGTTCTAGTACTTTTCAAATGAATGCTAACATTGCACTTGCCTTCCTCACCAGAGTCAGAAACATAGAAATCTACAGCATGTTACAGGCCCTTCGGCCCACAGATGTGAGTCTGTCTGTTCGGGAGCTGGAGTTGGATCAGTCTTCATCTGGCATCTCACCCACAGCTGTTCCAAATCGGTGGCCCTGAAGTGGCATCGCCTGATGGAGTCCTTGAAGCACACAAGCCTCCACAAGACATGTTGATCCAGGTCGTGAAGGAATAAGAACCTTATGTTTCTTGCAACAGTCTGCAATCTCTCTGCAAACTAAATCATGCAGACCATTGGGTGGTTTGCAATATATCTTCATTAATGTGGTCATACCTTCCTTATTACTCAGTTCCACCCTTAAGGCCTCACTGGACAAGTTTTCCAGTCTGTCCTGGCTGAACATTGCCGACATTTTCCCTGATGCACTCCTCCTCCTTTAACCCCTCCATTTCTGTCACATTCAAAACAGCAGAACCCCAGAATGTTGAGCTGCAATTCCCACTCAAATGTCACCCTCCCTTTCCTGACTCTTTCACGTCTTCCTTCTGACCTCCACCCACACACACACCCCGCCCCCGGGAGCAAATTTCCGGGAGCACACGTACATGCACATACATGTACAAACATACAATCACTCAACCAGGGAGCAACATACATACATAAACACGCACACACGTGGGAGTTGCCTACACTTTAGCAGTCAGTGAAATGCACTTGGGTTTTACCTTCTCTGAGCTCATCTTCTCCGGCAGCACGATGATACAGCGATAGCCTTTCACTGCTGCTGCCAGAGCCAGACCGATTCCTGAAAACAACATAGAGACTAAGTCAAAGTTCACAAAGATGGAACCGTGTACACCGGCCGTGTTGTGAGCTCCATTCCAAATCTACCATATACTACAAATTTCTACGATTTTCTTAGCATTTTTCTGTTCAAGTAGCTAATAGTCACATCAGATATGATAGACTGACCCTTCTGAACATCAGAAGGATGGAATTTACCCGCTATGTATCGCCTTTCCTACACTGGGAACTCCTGCCTGCGCGATGCATGGGGAACTCATCTCTTACACCAGCACTACCTCAGAAGAAGCACTGGAGGCAAGGGAGAAGGGCCAATGTGCTGGTGAGGATAAGGCCGCTCCCTAATGTACTCTTGGCTACCGTTCAAGCCAGAATCTCCTATCAGTAGGAAACAAAGGAATGCGATGTTTTGTGCTTCGTGGAGACCTGGCTGGAGCAGGTACTGGATCATGCCATCGAGCTTTCTGGATTCTCCCTGTTCTGGGTGGAAAGGTTGAAAAACCTCACTGGGAAGAGAGGAGGGGTGTGCTTCATGGTCAATAATGCTTGGTGCGACCCCCAGAATGTGCATGCACTCAAATCCTTTTGTACCCCAGACCTGGATTACCTGGTGCTGCTGTGCAGACCCTACTGGCTGCCGAGGGAGTTCACAGCTGTCATCGTCACAGCAGTGTACATTCCACTGCAGGCTGATACTGACCTGGCTCTCAAGGAACTGTACGAGACAATCAACACGTTAGAGACTGCACACGGGCTGCCTTCATCGCTGCCGGTGACTTAAATCTAACATCACTGACGAAGGTCTCTCAAGTTTTGTCAGCACATCCAGGTGAGCACTCGTGGAGATAAGACACTTGACCACTGTCTTCTACAACGTTTATAAAGCTCTCCTTCGCTGAGCATTTGAAAAATCACACCATTCTTTGATCCTGATTTTGCCAACGTACAGGCAGAAGCTGAAACAAGAGGCGGCCATAGTTAAAAACCATCCAGTGTTGGTCCGACCAATTGTCCTCCATGCTGCAGGACTGCTTCGATGACATTGACTGGAATGTCTTCCATGATGAGGATGTCTCCAAGTTCACGGATGGAGTCACGTGCTTCATCCAGAAGTGCATTGACAATGATGTCCCCCAGAAGTCGGTCAGGGTCTCCCCAAACCAGAAACCCTGGATCAATAGTTCCGAGCGAGCAGCATTTACCACGCGACATTCGCTGCCGGCAATCAACAGGAGCAGAAAAAAAGCAGCTACGATCTGCACAAAGCTATCAAGGCTGCGAAACAACAATACAGGGACAAGACTGAGTCAAGATTCACAACGAATAGCACACAACTTGTGGTGAGGGTTGCATACCATCACAGACTTCAAAGCCAAACGTTGTGGTGCCGCCAACATCACGGCCTCTCTCCCAGAGGAGCTCAATCACTTTTACATCCAGTTTGATGTCACTAACTCTGAACCTCCAAGGAAAGCCACCACTACAACCTGAAACCTGGTTATCCGTGAGGCCGAGGTACACAGGTGTTTCCAACGAGTGGAAAGTCGCAAGGCTGCGGGACCAGACGGCATCCCAGGGCGAGTACTCAGGATGTGCACAGCATAACTGGCAGGAGTGTTGACTGACATTTTTAATTTCTCCCTCTCCTGCTCCAAAACATCCACCATTGTCCTTGTACCAAAAAAGACCAAGGTAATATGCCTGAACAACTGGCATCCTATCGCACTCACCTCAATAATAAGCAAATGCTTTAAGAAGTTGCTCAAGGACTACATCTGCAGCTTGCAAGCTAGATCCCCTACAATTCACCCACCGACCCAACCGATCAACAGACGACGCAATAGCCACTGCTCTACACACTGTCCTTACACATCTGGAGAAGAAGGATGCTTATGTGAGAATGCTGTTATTGCACTACAGTTCAGCATTCAACACCATAAGTCCATCCAGGCTTGACAAGAAGCTCAGACATCGGCCTTGACCCTGTCTTGTGCAGCTGCATCCTGGACTTTCAGTCAGATCAACACAGGTGCCCCTCAGAGCTATGTCCTAAGTCCCCTCCCAGTATACCCATGATGGTGTTGCCATCCACAGCTCTGATCTACTAATTAAATCTGCCGACGACAGTACATTGATTGGTCTAATCTCAAACAATGACGAGTTGGCCTACAGGGAAGAAGTCAGCTCTCTGACAAG
The DNA here is from genome assembly GCF_030144855.1 of Hypanus sabinus. Classification (NCBI taxonomy): domain Eukaryota; kingdom Metazoa; phylum Chordata; class Chondrichthyes; order Myliobatiformes; family Dasyatidae; genus Hypanus; species Hypanus sabinus. Next base: position 191,444,213 of record NC_082709.1, read on the forward strand.
AAAACTGCCTCTCCCTCAATGTCGCAAAAAAAAAACAAAGGAGCTGGTTGTGGATTACAGGAGGAATGGAGAAGGGCTAACACCATTGACATCAATGGATCTGGGGTTGAGAGGGTAAACAGCTTTAAGCCCCTCTGCATCCGCATCACTGAGGACCTCATGTGGTCTGTACACACCAGCTGTGTGGTGAAAAAAGCACAACAGCACCTTTTTCACCTCAGATAGTTGAGAAAATTTGCTATTAGCCCCCAAATCCTAAGAACTTTCTAAAGTGCACTATTGACAGCATCCTGACTGGCCGCATCGCTGCCTGGTATGGGAACTGTACCTCCCTTAACTGCAGGACTCTGCAGAGGGTGGTGTGGACAGCCCAACACATCTAGAAACATAGAACATAGAAAACCTACAGCACAATACAGGCCCTTCGGCCCACAACGCTGTGCCGAACATATACTTACTTTAGAAATTACCTCGGGTTACCCATCGCCCTCTATCTTCCTAAGTTCCATGTACCTATCCAGGAGTCTCTTAAAAAACCCTATCGTATCCACCTCCACCACCGCTGCTGGCAGACCATTCCACACACTCACCACTCTCTGCGTAAAAAACCTACCCCTGACATCTCCTCTGTACCTACTTCCAAGCACCTTAAAACAGTGCCCTCTCATATCAGCCATTTCTGCCCTGGGAAAAAGCCTCTGACCATCCACATGCCTCGTAGTTCTGAACTTCCCATGATTCAGGACATTTGTAAAGACAGGTGTGAGAAAAGGGCCCAAAGGATCATTGGGGATCAAGCCACCCCAACCACAATCTATTCCAGCTGCTATCATCCAGGAAACAGTATGTCAGCATAAAAGCCAGGACCGACAAGCTCTGGGACAGCTTCTTCCACCGGGCCATCAGACTGATTAACTCACATTGATTTGAATGTATTTCTATGTTACACTAACGGTTCTATTGATTGTAAATTACCATGATTGCACATTTAGATGGAGACGTAACGTAAAGATTTTAACTCATGTATGTGAAGAATGTAAGAAATAAAGTCAATTCAATTCAAAGCCTGACACTTCCTGCTCCCCTCAGACAGCTGATTGTGATCACCACCAGTTACTCTACCTAGGTGATACTACACAGAAAAAAGCAACTTGGCCCATCCAGCCTATGTTGGGATTTATGCTGTACTCAAACATCATCTGAATTCATCTGTGCAACCCCCGTTCCTCCCCCTCCCATGCTGGTCCATGCTCCTCACCAACTTCCTCATTCTCACCTCCCTTGAGATAATTAACGCTGCTCCAAGCTCCCTTTTGTATTCTGGGTGATGATCTGAAATTGACAGCTTCTGGTTATTCTCGACCGCACATTGGAAACATTCTCTCCACTCCACTATTAAACCTTGGTACCCCCTCAACAGGTCACTCGTCAGACACCTCAAAAAACCCAAGACGTGGTCAGTTCTTCCTTTCTCAACGTGTATACAGTTTCATCATGGTAAGTCATTTTCACACCAACTCCAGTACTCTCTCCCTCTGTAGCATACTTCCAGAACTCAGTCCCATGAAGATTCAGAGGGTGAGCATACAGACCTACCACATTCCCTTTTACCTGTATTTCCTGAGGTGGGTTCGATGATGGTGGCGCCGGGTTTGAGAATCCCCAAACTCTCTGCATCTTCCACCATTCGCATGGCAATTCGGTCCTTCACACTGCCACCCGCATTAAAGAATTCGCACTTGACCACTGACAAAAAAAAAGCAAGCAGCCATTCAGGGCAGTGTGGGATAGACAGACCTGCAGTCAACCCCACCCCTCCCACTGTCAGCTTGTTTTCTGACGGTCCAGATCACCACAGTGGGGAGTCACCAATCATATGTTGCCAGCTCCCCACTGCCTTGAACTCCGCAGAATCACATATTAACTACAGACTTCCAGATAAGTTTAACTCACTGTAATTTGCATACAAGTCTATGGCAGATGGCATCCCTCTGACCCTACACTCATCTCAGGAGCATCAGGACAGTAAAGGCACCCGGTCATATTATTCTTTATTGACTTCACATTCACCTTCAATACTACAATTCCAAGCAAACTCATCACCAAACACCAGACCCTGGGAATCAATGCCTCCCTCTGCAACTAGATCCCTGACTTTCTGACCAGCATACCTCAATCAGTCAGGACAGACAGAAACACCTCCACCAGAATTATTCTAAACAATGGGGCTCGAGAAGGTTACATCCCCAGACCCCTACCCCACTCCTGTACATTCATGCCTACACGGCCAGATTCTGCTCTAACTGCATCTACATGCTTACAGATGACACCACCAAATTGGACTGTATCACATATAATGATGAGTTGGAATATAGGAAGGAGATAGAGCTTAGTGACATAGTGCAATGACAACAGCTTTTCCCACAATGTCAGCAAAACAAAAGAGCTGGCCATTGAATTAGAAAGGCAGACAGTACATGTCTTAGTCTACATCAGTGGCATTGAGATTGAGAGTTTCAGGTTATGAAGACTCAACATCACCAATAAACTATCCTGGACCAAACCCATTGACGCCACGTTCAAGAGCTCACAAATGCCGCGACTTCCCCAGGAGGCAAAAGAAATTTAGCATGACCCTGTGGACCAATACCATAGAAATCATCCTATTGGGATGCATAACAGCTTGGTATGGTAACTACAAGAAACTGCAGAGGCTTGGAGACACAGCTCAGCACATCATGGAATCCAGCCTGGATTCTGTCTCACTTCTCACTGCCTCAGGAAGGCAGCCAGCCAATTCAAAGGCCCCACCCACCCCAGACACATACTCTTCCATTGGCAGAAAATACAAAAGCCTGAAAACACTTCTAACAGGCTGAAGAACAGCTTCTAACCTGCTTCTATGAAGGTCATAGAACTTCAGTCAGCCCTTCAGCCCATCTAGTCCATGCTAAATTATTACTCTGCTGCGTCCCATCGACCTACACCTGGATCATAGTGCCTCCCATCCATGTACCTATCCAGATTTCTCCTAAATGTTGAAACCGAACCTGCATTCACTACTTTACTGACAACTCATTCCACAATCTCACCACCCTCTGAGTGAAGCTCCCTCTCATGTTTCCCTTAAACATTTCACCTTTTACCCTTAACAGAAAGCACTACTGTGCAGGTCCAGCAAAGAACTTTAAAAAGCAGGAAGCTTTTGGACTTTTTTTTGGTGATTGGAGTACTACGCAGACACAACAGAAGTGGTCCTCCACAGGTCTGGTGAAGAGCATTAAAAAAGAGTCTTCATTAAAGAGAGATACTGCCTAGCAGAGCGGTCGTATTTGGAGTAGTCTGAGGCAGAATTGTAAGGCTTTGGCTCAACAATGCTTCAGCGAGTTCAGACGGAGGCAAGGTAAGTTTATTTCTTATATGAATCTTGAGAGAATCAGGGACATATCTACAGAGCCAGTGTTCTGTTCTGGGTGCAGGATGTGAGATTCCCAGGAGACTTCCAGCCTACCCAATGGCCACATCTGCACCAGGTGTATCGAGATGCAGCTTCTCAGAGACCGGGTTAGGGAACTGGAGCTGCAGCTCAATGACCTTCAGGTTGTTAGAGAAAGTGAAGCAGTGATAGACAGGAGCTACAGGGAGGTAGTCACCCCAAGACTACAGGAGACTGATAAAAGGGTGACTGAGGAGAGGGAAGGGGATATGTCAGATAGTGGAGAGCTACTCCTGTGACTGCCCACCTCGACAATAAGTACTTCATTTTGAAAACTGTTGGAGGAGGGGGAATGATCTACTTGGGGGAAGCAACAGTGGCCGTGCCTCTGGCACTGAGTCTGGCCTGAGGCTCAGAAGGGTGGGGAAATGAAAAATAAGGCAGCAGTAATACAGAATTCTATCATCAGGGGGACAAACAAGCAATTCTGTGGATGTGAAAAGAAAACATGGATGGTAGTTTGGCTCCCAGGTGGCAGGGTCCGTGATGTTTCTGAATGTGTCCGCAGTATCCTGAAGAGGGAGGGTGAGCAGCCAGAGATTGTGGTACACATTGATACCAATGACATACATAGAAAAAGGAAGGAGGTCCTGAAAAAAGGGAGTTCAGAAGGAAGCTGAGAAGGAGGACTTCGAGGGTAGTAATCTCAGGATTACTGCCTGAACCACACAAAAGTGAGGATAGGAATAGAATGAGGTGGCAGATAAATGTGTGGCTGAAGGATTAAAGCAGGGGGCAGGGCTTCAGATTTAGAAACATAGAAGCAATCTACAATGTATTACAGATCGTTTGGCCCACAATGTTGTACCGATCATGTACCTTACTGTAGAAACTGCCTACAATTTCCCTAGCACATAGTCCTCTATTTTTCTAAGCTCCCAGTATCTATCTAAGATTCTCTTAAAAGACCCTATTGTATCCGCCTCTACAACCTTCATTGGCAGCGCATTCCACGCACTCACCACTCTCTATGTGAAAAACTTATCCCTGACATCCCCTCAGTACCTATTCTCAAGCACCTGAAAACTATGCCCCCTCGTGTTAGCCATTTCAGCCCTGGGATAAAGCCTCCAGCTTATCCACACAATCAATGCCTCTCATCATCTTATACACCTCCAACAAGTCACCTTTCAACCCCCATCACTCCAAGGAGAAAAGGCCAAGTTCACTCAATCTATTCTCATAAGGCATGCTCTCTAATCCAGGCAACATCCTTGTAAACCTCCTCTGCACCCTTTCTATGGTTTCCACATCCTTCCTGTAGTGAGGTGAACAGAGCTGAACTCAGTACTCCAAGTGAGGTCTGACTAAGTTCCTATATAGTTGTAACATTACCTCACAGCTCTTGAACTCAACCTATTGGAGTATAAAGTTGCATTGTTTGCTGTGTAACCAAAACTATGCAGTCAGCTTTGTGTTTGCTATTTGCTATGTATGTATCCAATTTAGTAGAATGAAATCTCTGTATTGTCTCTGTACTATTGAACACATCAGTAACTTAAGAATGTAGACAAATAAGAAGATAATGGTGTGTTAATGAGAGGCTAGCTAAGAGATAACTGGCCAGGGACGAGGTAACATGTGGCCCAAAAAGTAGATTAGAACATGATTAAGTTAATGGGTAGAAACAACAGTGGGAGGTCGGGAGCTGATGTACTGGTGATACGCAACTGTAGGCCGATTGGATATGCTAATGCAACTAAACCAGGAGATTGCTATAAAAAATGCTATGCACAAGGATCGGTGGGCAATCAGTGACTAGCTCACTGACTGTCTCAGCTTTGATTTGCAAATTAAAGTTTAACACTTCTTGAAGAATCTTCTGCATCTCCTGGTTGTTTGTGGGGCACAAGAAACCACAACAAAAATTGGTGTAATCGGCAGGATCGGAAAGAGACCCGCAGAAAGGAAATTGCAGTTTGGGGACGCTTCCCAGTCCTTTAGGGAACCCCACAGGGCTAACAGAATTAAGGGTGCACTTTAAGGTAAGCGCTTTTTGCGACAATTCGGACTAAGAATTCTGTTGGTTTTGGGGAGGTCTTGGACTCTCAAAAGTGTGGAACCACTGCCGAAGGGTCTCTCTGGTCCAAAGAATCTAGCAAAATTGGGGGTTAACAGGAGGCTCAGAGGATTGATCAAGAACGCTGCAGTGAGGGTAAGTACAAATAAGCTAATAAGAAGTTAAGTGAAGAAAAATTTCACATGGTGTTGGTAAGTCCCTGTGGATACCGCTTCGTATGAAACGAAGGTCTGAACAGGCAGGGAAAGGAAAAATAGAGAAAATCCTCGTGGATACCGCCTTAAGAGATAAGGGTCTGAATAGACGAGGTGCAAAGAGAAAGTTCTGTGGATACCGCTCTAAGTAGAGAATAGGAAACAAGGACAGTCCAATATATATGTTAAAGTGCTGGTAGATAGACGATAGACTCGGCATAGAATTAGAGTAAATAATATTATCCAGTAAACGAACTGTGAATCTCTGAAATACCTTAAAAAGAGAGAACAACATGACGGGTAAAGGAATGGCAGTAGATTCTGAGCAAAAAAATCCCGGTAAATAAATATGAGATCACAAAAACTTCAGAAAAATGGGAAAAAAGAACCAAAAACCAAAATGGCCAAAATGGTCACAAAATGGCCAAGAGAAGGAACGTTTGATGTAAGCTTGTGCGAAAGCAAAAGATAAATCTAAGAAGAGGGCAAAAAAGAGAACGAGAAATGGAAGTGCTAAAACTCTTCAGAATGGAGGGAGAAAGGCTGAGGAGGACAGGTAGAATATTGATTACAAGCGAGGAAGACACTAAGGTGCTGGAGAAACAGCCTGTTAGCGGGAGGTACAGTGAGAAGCTGAAGGCAGAAACAGAAAGGCCTCTTCCCTATAATGAGGAAGGAACCCCTAAGCAGTGCCCCCTGCTGACAGGAACAGTAAACATGCAGGGAGAAGTACAAGTTTGGGATAATGAGGAGGAAAAAAGACAATACGAGAAGGAAAAAGCGGCGATATGGAAGGAGAGACAGGCAGAAAGGATAAAGGTGGAACAGGCAAAGAGAGAAATGAAAGAAGAGACTGAACGGATGAAATACTTGAGAGAGGAAAAGGAGTATGAGGAGTATTGGTTATACTGTGGCGACCCATTTCCTGGCGCATCCGAACCGACTCACAATTAGATAGCCTACGGGGGTTTGCGAGCACAGAGCTTTGGAGCCTCTGCGCCATGGGGGGCCGGTTGAGGGAGGCTTAAAAGTGAGGCTGAAGTTTTCGAATAAAGCTTTTTCCTTCGACTGCAGTTACCGACTCCGTGTCGTAATTTTAGCACTGCGTGTAGCACACCGCTACAATACCATAGAAATCAACAGACTAGAAAGTGGCTCATCAGGGCAGGAAGAGCTGAGGCATCCAAGAGGAAGTGGAAAAAAGATAGGAGACGAGAGTCTTGGAGAAACACAAGAGAGAAGGGAATCAAGCACGAGTAAGGATCATGAGAAGTCCCTGCTACAGGTGTACAGACAGGGACAGGAAGAAAGAGAAGGTGACTCATTGGAGGAGCAAGAGTTAAGTGGAGAGAGAGAGGATGCGAGAATTTGTGGGGAAGAGGTAGGAGGCAGAAGCCTAGAAGAGCAGAAGGGGGCGGTAGGGAAGCAACTTGCGGAAGTAGAGGGAGAGCTAGATAAGTTACTGAGAGGGGATTGCCAGAGGAGATGTGAAAAATACTCCAAGGCCAACCAAGTATTGAATCAGGACAGAAAGGAAGGACGCCACAGGGAGACCGAGGGAAGAAAAGGACCCCGGAGAAATTTGTGTGGGAGGCAGTAAAGACATACCCTGAGACAGATGGGGAGTCAGGCGAGGAAGAGAGCCAGGGCAGGTGGGAAGAAGGAGGAAGAATGATGCCGTTGTTAGTTAAAAGATCAGTGCAGTGTATCCCTTTGGGATCCCAGGACTTAGAAGGGCTGAAAAACACTCTGCCCAATCTACATGAAGGAGCAGGGAAATGGATTAGAGCCTTTGAAGAAGAAACGGCGGGACGATTATTGGCTATGGGAGATTTGAAGGCACTATTGATAAGGTTGATGGGAACCTCCAAATTTAACGAACTAATGGAAATGGCTGGCATAGTAAACTCGAACGACCCAAGAACTGATGGAGACGGGTTTGACAGAGTGAGGCAGAGGGTCTGGCAGGCCCTCAGGAAGCTTTATCCACCCAAAGTGGACCCCAAAGCCTTAAAGGGGGATCCACTGGGAGACACTGAAAACCTAGCAGCCTACGTAGAAAACCAGTTGAAAAGGTGGAGACTGGAGACTGAGCAAGAGGTGGAAAATAGCTTACTTATCACCTCACTATTCCGACATAGCATTTTGGATGCAATGCCTCCGTGAGTAAAATCCAAACTGGAGGAAGTGGTTGGGCTGATGTCAATGACCCCACAAGAATTTAGAGACCACGCAGTCCATGCAGTTGAGAAATACCAGAAAGACAAATGAAGGTTGGCTAAGCAGCAGGAAGAGCTGCAAAGAAAGTTAATACAAATGCAGCTCAAAGAACTCAAAAAGGAAAAAGAGAAAAGCAAAAAGATGCTGCAGCAACCACCGGTCCGAGTACAGCCATCGAACGGGATGAAGCACCGCTATATGGAGGAACCGATCATACTGTAAGACAAGGGCCAGAAAACCCCATGCCAATAATCAACATCTTTGGAGGAGCATTCCCACAAATGCCCTATCAGGAACAGACTAAATTCAAACAGCCCAGACAGGACTGGAAGTCCCAAGGAGAGGGACAGAGGAGCTATGGGCTGAGGGGACCAGTGAGGAAACAGGGGGAAAGAGAGGTAGAGAGATTGTGCTGGGGATGTAATCAGCCAGGTCACATGAAAAGAGATTGTCCATTTATACCATGGCCTGTCACACACCAGCAGAAACCGATAAGAAGGGAACTAAAGTTTAGCCAAGGACCAGCCCCCACAGGCCCAAGCAGACCTGTGAACCCCTATTAGGGGTGCCCCGAGAACTTGAGTGGGAAGGGACATTACCCAATGATAACAAGGGAGGCAGACGAGGAACCCATTGTTCAGGTTATGTTAGAAGGGCAACTGACACCAATGATGATAGATACTGAAGTCACGTACACTTATGTACAGCCACAGTATGCCCTTCACCTTCCCATGTCAGGAAAGTTTAAGATAGTAGGGTTCTTGGGGAAAACACAGTTGACACAGTGCACGGCTCCAGTGCGGTTGAGAATGGGAAATAAAGGAATTGTTTTGCCGGTGCTAGTATCTAAAGGAACTCCAATTAATTTGTTAGGCAGAGATGCCTTATTGAAACTGGAATTAAAATTAGAATGTACCAGAAATGGGCTGAGTGTGGAAAAGAGCAGGGGCTCAATTGATAGTGCGAGAAGACAAGGCTAATGTCTTTTGGATAGGAGACATCGCAGATCAGATTCAGGGAACCTGGGAAAAATGGAAAAAGGGCGTGCAGACTATATTACCCAGGGCTGTAATGCCCAAATCTGAGCTACACTGTACAGTGATTTTTGACGAGACTCAGAACAGGGAGTTAGAGAGATGGCACCTGGAGGCATGTACCCAACAGCACCTGGAAGGGGAGGCTGTGATAATTGGAAAGCAAGGGGCAGCTTTACAAGTGGAACACCTTTTTAGAAAAATGGTACAGGATACCGGAGGCTGCGCCCCACGTAACGTTGTTGGTAAACAAGGGATATCAGTCTAAAGACTTAGGACCCTTAGTTAAGAGTGCTGAAACCATAAGTGTGGAGGAAATTCACGCCAGAGGTGTGGATATCAGAAGATAACAATTGCATTAAAATAATGGTAAGTGTAGATATGGTAGGGACAGTGAAAGAGGTTGAAATAACTCCCCAACCACACCTGCCCTTGCTGGGAAAGGAAAGAGGCCAGCAGAAAGATAGGTTAGATGAGTTGCCGTCTATTCTGTGGTCGCAGCATGACACAGACATAGGGAAAATAAAAACAGCTAGTCCAGTGGAAATAAGGCTAAAAAGGGGAGCAATTCCACCCAGGAGACCACAATACCCTCTAAGACCAGAAGCAGAAGAGGGAATAGCATAGACAGTGCAGGGGTTCCTTGAAGGAGGAGTGCTTAAAAGAACAAACAGTCCATGCAATACCCCATTGCTGCCGGTCTAAAAGCAGATAAATCTAAGTGGAGATTGGTGCATGATTTGCGAGCGGTAAATGATGTGGTAGAGGACTGGCCAGCGGTAGTCCCCAACCCACACATGCTTTTGACTAATGTTCCACCAGAAGCAAGTTACTTTTCAGTGATTGATTTGTGTTCGGCTTTCTTCAGCACTCCTCTAGTCTCGCCGACCAGTGTCAGTATCTGTTTGCATTTACTTACAGAGGTGCTCAGTATACCTATACCAGAATGCTGCAAGGATTTAAACATTCACCACACGTTTTTAATCAGGTGTTGAAGGCAGACCTAGAGGGCATACCATTGGAAAGTACATTGTTACAGTATGTGGATGACCTGTTGATTTGCTCCCACAGTAAGGAACAGTGTGAGCAGGACACTATAACTCTGTTAGAGAAGCTGGCGCACGGAGGACATAAAGTATCCAAAAAGAAACTGCAATTTTGCATGCAGCAAGTGGAATACTTAGGCAGGGTAATATCCAAGGGAGTGAAGGCGATAGCACCAGATCAGATTGAGGCAATAACTAAGGCCCCAAAACCCCAGACAGTAGGGCAGATGACGACGTTTTTGGGAATGGCAGGGTACAGCTCAGATTGGATAGGGGAATATGCTGAGATTGTGGCACCTTTGAGAAAGATAATGAAAGAAGCAGGACATACAAATTTGAAGAACGGCTTACAGTGGAATGAAGAGGCAGAGATAGCTTTCAATACTATTAAGCAGGAATTGCAGTCAGCACCAGCATTAGCTTTGCCTGACTACGAGAAGGTTTTTCATTTGTATGTATCTCACCGACAGGAGGGTTATGTCACAGCAGTTCTAACGCAAGAGACAGGCACAGGAAAAGCAAAGCAGCCGATAGCATACTACAGTACGAGACTAGATGAGGTGGCTCAGGGGTATCCACCCTGTTATCAGGGATTGGCGGCGCTGTACTATGCATATGAAAAGGCATCATCTGTAACCCTGGGCTATCTTGTGACTCTGTACACAAACCACAAAGTAGCAGAATTGCTGGAAAGAGGGAAATTTGTGCTGACACCAGCCAGGATAGCCGCGTATCAGATGCTATTGACATTTCCAGACATAACTATAGAGATGCACTACCAGTAATATAGCTGATTTTGTCCCTTTTGGCTATGAAGGAGAACCCTATGATTGTGTAGGGAAGACGATGGCATTTGCCAAATTGAGAGCAGATTTACGGTCAGAACCACTAGAGGTTGCAGATAAAAAGGTTCTGTTCGTAGATGGCTCTTGTTATAGGGACTATGATGGAAATCATGCAGGGTTCTCAGTAGTGCAGCAGGATCAGTCCAGCTATAAGATTATTAAAATGGAGTCTTGTCCCCAACCGTATTCCGCCCAACTAGCGGAAATCAAAGCCCTGACAGCTGCGTGTGAAATGATGGAAGGTGAGAAAGTAGACATCTATACTGATTCAGCATATGCTCATGGAGTATGCCATTTGTTCAGGGCAGTGTGGAAACAGAGGTTTTAAAAAAGCAGTGGAGATCCCATACAACATTGTCAGCAAATTCTAGACTTAATAAAAGCCATAATGAAACCTAAAGCATTGGCAATAGTAAAATGCCAGGCACATAAAAAGGGAAATGATGTAATAACAAAGGGAAATCAAGTTGCGGACGAGGCAGCCAGAAAGGCGTCTGGATGTACATCAGCTGTCATTGCCCCCCAGGTAAGCCTAGCTCCAGAACCTGTGGTAAAGGACCAAACTGAAATACAAGGTAAGGCAGCTTTGGCAGAACAGACAATGTGGAGATGAAGGGGGGCCAAGCAGAACCCAGAAGGCTTGTGGAGCATGGAAAACGGTCTGTTGGTAGCGCCCACCCCTCTACTGACGATTCTGATTTCAGAAGCGCATGGGATTGACCATTGTGCAAGGGGGGGAAGTGATAAAAAAAAATAAAGGATGGTTTTTGGTCACCTTATTTACAGGCTTCAGTGGACTTTGTCTTGTCACTGTGCGAGGTATGCGCACAGAATAATGTTCGGAAGGGAATTACAACCCCAATAGGTCACATTCCTGTACCTGAAGGACCACTTAAACACCTAGTGATCGATTATGTAGACATGATAAAGACAGTGAGAGGGAAAAGATACATGCTGGTAGTAATTGATCGATTTAGCAGATGGGTGGAAGCGGTACCTTCAAGAGATCAAGGGGCAAAGACAGTGGTAAAATTTTTGACAAATGAAGTGATCCCAAGGTTTGGAATACCTACAGAAGTTAGCTCAGAACATGGTTCAGCTTTTATCCAGAAAGTGGTCAAATTGGTACTACAAGCGCTGAGGATAAAGCAAAGATTTGGGTGTGCATACCACCCTCAGTCGCAGGGCATGGTAGAGAGAATTAATGGAACTCTGAAAGCCAAACTGAACAAAATCTGTGCAGACACTAAACTTAATGGGGTCGATGCTTTACCGTTAGCATTGATGAGTTACCGCATGCAAACTAATCGAATGACATGGCTGACACCGCATGAGATGCTGCCCCAGCGAAGAGGGCCGTATAAGGGACCTAGTTTGGAACAATTGGAAATACAATTGAAACAATACAAGCAGCAGCTAACTATGATACATAGGTCTATTTATGCCCAGGAAAGACAGAAAGAGCCGGAAACTGTACAAGGGAAAGGACCGATCAAACCAGGAGACCAGGTTTACGTGCGAGTTTTTCAGAGAAAGTGGAACGAGCCGAGAAGGGAAGGACCCTTTACGGTGACCAAGGAATCACCCACCGCAGTTCAGGTAGAAGGACGCTCCACCTGGTACCATCTGAACCACTGCACGAGGGCAGTCCCGCAAGGACAATCAGGTGAGGTGTCTGAGGTAAGTGATGCAGAAGAGCAGTTAGCAGGAGACAGACAGGGGGAACAAAAAGCTGACACTGCACCTCAGGAGTTTGATCAATTAGTAAGGGAAATTTTTGATCCCAAGGACGGGCCTGAAGACCCTCAGGATGTGGTGGTGGATAGTAGAGCTTCTTCAGATAATGGGGATGAGCTGGGAACGACCAGTCGTGCCCCTGGGGACAAAGCACCCACATACTCCAGTGCAGACTTGGAAACCATTAGTGTGGCAGATATGGAATGGGACTGGTAAGTCCCCACAGAACCTACAGAAAAGAAGTAAGAGGAGCACAACACTTACCTCCTCGCCATGGTTACAGACACGGACTAGTCAGTGGTATCAATGGGCAACTTACATGGCAGGAATGATGAAGAGACAGAATTGTTACCTGTGCTCAAGGGAAGGCCCCACTCAGCATGTAGTTCCCATGTCTTATAACTCCTCCACTTGCATGCGATGGTGAAGATTGTATAGGGAGCGATGTGAACTACAGTGTCCAGGTCCGATTAAGGCTTGCTTTCTGAAGCTTTGTGTTAAAACAGATTCCTGCTATCAAAGCAGTATGAGAAACGCACCAATGTGCCCATATTGGTGTATGTTGTATCAGGCTTCCTCGCAGTTTGATCAACGCAAGCTTGCCTCTGACTGCAACTACAGCAGACCAAGGGCCGTAAACAAAAGAAGCAAGACACCTACACTGGAACAGCTTATAATGCAGTATAAGTTGAGCTATGAATGATTTACGAGGAAAGGTGCTCATCCAGTGGGTCATTTCAGAGGTAGCTGCACTCAGATGTGGGATGTAACCCCAGGCGAAAGACACATAGTAGGTTCCCCTCCACCTGAAGGTGCATTGGACGCACAGACCATCCCCTTAGTGGACACCTGGTGGCTGTGTGGTGAGGCGAAAGACACATAGTAGGTTCCCCTCCACCTGAAGGTGCATTGGACGCACAGACCATCCTTTTAGCGGACGCCTGGTGGCTGTGTGGTGAGGAAGGAGGTCTAAGATCCACACTTCCCCTCAATTGGGCAGGTACGTGTACACGTGTTATGCTACTTCAAGAAGTTATAGTATCCCCTGAAGTACACTCCAACACTGATATCTCTGAACAGCAGACACTATTGCGGAAAAGGAGAAAATATGAACCCGACTCGACGATCTGGATAGATAGTATAGGACAGCCGAGAGGTATACCTAACGAATTTAAGACGAGAAATGAGATTGCTGCAGGCTTCGAAACATTTCTACCCTTGATAGGAACTATTAAGAATGTTGAATGGATAAATTATATATATACAATCAGCAAAGATTCATCAATTACACCAATGATGCACTGGAGGCCTTGGGAGAACAGTTAGATGCAACTAGCAAAATGGCGTGGCAGGATAGACAAGCATTGGACTGGCTGTTGGCAGAAAAAGGAGGAGCTTGTGTGATGTTTGGAGAGAAGTGCTGTACTTTTATACCAAATAACACTAGTCCAGAAGGATCGTTTACTAAGGCAATGTATAAGTTGAAAAGTCTAAGAAAGGAAGTTAAAACAGAATGCAGGGTTCGGACATCAGTTATTTGACTGGTTAGAAAGTAGACTCGGAGGATGGGGAGCATGGCTGACTAAAAAGGCAGTAACTGTCAGTATTGTATTGTTGAGCTGTGCGCTTGTGCTGTGCTGTTTTCTTCCTTGTCTCAAATCTCTTGTAGTGCGTGCTGCAACCAAACAATTTCCAATGCTCGTGGCAATTACTGAAGCAAGCTTAGTGGAGAAAGAAGCACCGAAAATGTATCGTTACAGCCTACAACACCTGCAGGATGAACAAGAGCAAAACGACAGTGTGGGAGTAGATTGTAAGGGCTTCTGAGGTTTTTTTCCCCTGTCTCAGGTACAAAGGGACAGGTTTTTGGCTCAGCGGCCCAGGGTAACAGGGAGAGAATACTTTGAGGTCTTGGCACAGAAAATTATAGTTTAATCCGAGATTTGGGAATAAGTGCTCGAGTTTATTGGGGCTTTTGTGCGCGGACTCTTAGTCTTCTTTCTCTGTGTAAGATCCTATGGGTCTCAAAGGGGGGATATATTGGAGTATAAAAGTTGCATTGTTTGCTGTGTAACCAAAACTATGTAGTCAGCTTTGTATTTGCTATTTGCTATGTATGTATCCAATTTAGTAGGAGAATGAAATCTCTGTATTGTCTCTGTACTATTGAACACATCAATGCCTTGAGAATGTAGCTAACTTATACTTACTATGTATCCAACTTATCAGCCAGAATGAAATCTCTGTATTGTCTCTGTACTATTGAACACATCAATGCCTTGAGAATGTAGCTAACTTATACTTACTATGTATCCAACTTATCAGCCAGAATGAAATCTCTGTATTGTCTCTGTACTATTGAACACATCAATGCCTTGAGAATGTAACTAACTTATACTTACTATGTATCCAATTTATCAGCCAGAACGAAATCTCTGTATTGTCTCTGTACTATTGAACACATCAGTAACTTAAGAATGTAGACAAATAAGAAGATAATGGTGTGTTAATGAGAGGCTAGCTAAGAGATAACTGGCCAGGGACGAGGTAACACGTGGCCCAAAAAGTAGATTAGAACATGATTAAGTTAATGGGTAGAAACAACAGTGGGAAGTCAGGAGCTGATGTGCTGGTGATACGCAACTGTAGGCCGATTGGATATGCTAATACAACTAAACCAGGAGATTGCTATAAAAAATGCTATGCACAAGGATCGGTGGGCAATCAGTGACTAGCTCACTGACTGTCTCAGCTTTGATTTGCAAATTAAAGTTTAACACTTCTTGAAGAATCTTCTGCGTCTCCTGGTCATTTGTGGGGCACAAGAAACCACGACAAACCCCACGGCTGATGAAGGCCAACAAACCATACACCTTCTTATTAACACTGCCAACTTGTGCAATAGCTTTGAGTGTCCTATGGACATGGACCCTAAGATCTAATTGATCCACCACACTGCCAAGAGTCTTACCATTAATATTATATTGTCTCAAAATTTGACCTACCAAAATGAACCTCCACACTTACCTGGGTTGAACACCATCTGCCACTTCTCAGCCTAGTTCTGCATCCTACCGATCCTGTCTCCTTGGATCCCATGCCTCCTTAATTTCTGAATGAGCCTTGCATGGGGAACCTTATAATAGGCGTTACTGAAATTCATTAACACTATGTCCACTGCTCTACCTTCATCAATGTGTTTTGCTACATCCTCAAAGAATTCAATCATGTTCGTAAGGCATGATGTGCCCTTGAGCAAGTATCACAGCTTTCTGTAGCCAGCTAAGAATCTTTCAATTCTTGTTTGGGGGATTGTCACCCATTCTTCCTTGCAAAAGGCTTCTACTTCTGTGAGATTCTTAGCCCGTCTTGCATGCACTGCTCTTTTGAGGTCTATCTAAAGATTTTCGATGATGTTTAGGTTGGGGGACTGTGAGGGGGCAATGGAAAAACCTTCAGCTTGCACCTCTTGAGGTAGTCCATTGTGGATTTTAAGTTGTGTTTAGGATCATTATCCTGTTGTAGAAGCCATCCTCTTTTCACCTTCAGCTTTTTTTTTACAGATTGTGCGATGTTTGCTTCCAGAATTTTCTGGTATTTAATTGGAATTCATTCTTCACTCTACCAGTGAAATGTTCCCCGTGCCACTGGCTGCGACACAAACCAAAAGCATGATCGATCCACCCCACGCTTAACAGTTCGAGAGGTGTTCTTTTCATGAAATGCTGCACCCCTTTTTCTCCAAACATACCTTTGCTCATTGTGACCAAAAAGTTCTATTTTAACTTCATCAGTCCAAAGGACTTGTTTCCAAAATACATCAGACTTGTTTAGAATATCTAAACAAACTTTGCAAACTTCTGACACTGAATTTTGTGGTGAGGACACAGGGAAGATTTTCTTCTGATGACTCTTCCATGAAGGTCATATTTGTGCAGGTGTCGCTGCACAGTAGAACAGTGCGCCAACACTCCAGAGTCTGCTAAATCTTCATGAAGGTCTTTTGCTGTCAAGCACAGGTTTTGATTTGCCTTTCTAGCAATCCTACGAGCAGTTCTCTAGGAAAGTTTTCTTGGTCTCCACTGTTCCTGTTAACTGCCATTTCTTAATTACATTATGAACTGAGGAAACGGCTACCTGAAAACACTTTGCTATCTTTTTATAGCCTTCTGCTTTGTGGGCATCATTTATTTTAATTTTCAGAGTGTTAGGCAGCTGCTTAGAGGAGCCCAAGGCTGCTGATTGTTGGGACAAGGTTTGAGGAGTCAGGGTATTTATAAAGCTTTGAAATTTGCATCACCTGGCCTTTCCAACGATGACTGTGAACAAGCCATATCCATACCAAGCTAATTATGGTCTGAGACCTTGGTAAAAGTTATCTGAGAGCTCAAATCTCTTGGGGTGCCCAAACTTTTGCATGGTGCTCCTTTCCTTTTTTTCACTTTAAAATTGTACAAAACAAAAATACACTAATCTTGCTTAAAATGTTGGAAAGAATGTCTCATCTTTAACTTCATGACTTCTGGAGATCAGTTCATCTTCTACTCACTTAACTATTCACAGTAACAGAAATTTTGACTGGGGCGCCCAAACTTTTACATGCCACCGTATATAATTGCTTTAATAACTCTGTTATGTTGTGGCACTACTGGTAATAGTAGCAAATTACACAGCAACTACACAAACCCGGATTTGAGGCAGGAGAGCTGTCTCAATCTCAAGAGTTCGGCAGGACAGAAGAGTGTTTTCCCTAGACTTACACAGCCAAGGAAACTACAGGGGGTTTCAGTAGCAAAAGTATGTGGGAAGTTGGTTGATTGGGAAGCTTTTAAAATCCAACAAAACAGAACTAAAAAAGCTGTAAGAGAAAAAAGAAATAAGAGGGCAGATTAGCCAATAATATAAAACAGGATATCAAAAGTTTTTTTTCAGTTATATAAAGAATAAAAGGGAGTTGAGAGTTAATATTGGAAAATGATGCTTGTGAGGTTGTAATAGGAGACAAAGAAATAGCACATGAACTTAATGGGTATTTTGCATCTGTCTTCGCTAGTATGCCAGAGGTCCATGAGTGTCAGGGAGTAAGAGTGAGTGCCAATGCTATTACAAAGGGAAAAGTGTTAGGTAAACTCAAAGGTCTGCAGGTGTGACCAGTGTTCTAAAAGATTCTGGAGGTCTGTGGCTATTGGTGTTCTGGTGATCAATGGCTTTCTGCAGATCTGTGACAACTGGTGTTCTGGAGGTCTGTGACCAGGTGTAGTGTTGGGTTCTGGAGGTCTCTGACCAGTGGTATGTGATAGCTTTCTGCAGATCTGTGACAAATGTTGTTCTGTGGGGTTCTGGAAATCTGTCACTAGTGATGTTCTTTAGGTTGCTGAAGGTCTGTGAATAGTGGTGCTCTAGGGGTCTGCGACAAGTGTAGATCTGTCACTAGTTGTGTTCCAACAAGCTACTGGAGGATTGTGATTTGTGGTATCTTATAGGGTTCTGGAGGTCTGTGAGTAGTGGTATTCCGAAGGTTTATGATGAGTGCCGTTCTGTAAGGTCCTGGAATTCTATTATCTACTGGTGTTCTGTAGGATTTTGACAGTGACTAGTGACATTCTTTAGGGTTCTGGAGGTCTGTGACTAACGATGTGTTCTGGAGCTCTGAAACTAGTGGTGTTCTGAAGGGTCCTGTACGTCTGTCACTTGCGGTGTTCTGTACAGTTCTGGAGGTCTGTGATGAGTGCTGTTTTGTAAGGTCCTGGAGGCCTATAACTAGTGATAATCTGCATGTCTATGACTAATAGTGCTTTGTTGGGTTCTGCAGGTCTGTCACTAGCATTGTTCATTTAAGGTTCTAGAGATCTCTGATCAGTGGTGTACTATAGCTTTCTGCAGATCTGTGACTAGTACTGCTCTGTCGAACTGTGGAGGTCTGTGACAATTGGTGTTCTGAGGTACCTAACTAGTATTGTTCTGGATGGTTCTACAGGTCTGTGACAAGTATTGCTCTGTGGGGGTTCTGGAAATCTTTTACTAGTGTTCTGCAGGGTCTGGAAGTCTGTCACTATTGCTGCTCTTTAGGGTTCTGAAGGTCTCTAACCAGTGGTGATCAATGGCTTTCTGCAGATCTGTGACAAGTGTTATTCTGTGGGGTTCTGGAAATCTGTCACAAGTGGTGTTCTTTAGGTTGCTGGAGGTCCATCAATAGTGGTGTTCTTGGGGTCTCTGATAAGTGGTGCTCTGTAGGTCTTTCACTATTGTTCTGTAAAGTTTTCAAGGTCTGTCACTAGTTGTGTTCGACTGACTTCTGGAGGTCTGTGATTTGTGCCGTTCTATGGGGTTCTGGAGGACTGTGACTAGAGGTGTTCAGTAGGGTTCTGGAGGTCTATGACTAGTGATGTGTGGAGGGGTAGGTAGAGCTGAGGAAGCAATGCGATTGCAAGACTTAAGACAAATTGGAAGAATGGGCTAAAAAGTGTCCAATGGAATACAATGTTGGGAAATGTAAGATAATGCATTTTGGTAAAAGGAACAGTAATATGGACTATAGTCGGCCCTCCTTATCCGCAGGGGATTGGTTCCAGGACACCCCGTGGATACCAGAAAACGCGGATGCTGAAGTCCTTTACTTAACCTGCCTCAGTGCGATGGATTTTTCCCACAGTGTTTCGTTGACGGAAAAAGATCACGATTGAAAATAAAATGGAAATAATAAAGTGATCGGAAAGAGGTGAAATGCCATAGGTCATTGGAAAAGCGTTAGGCTACAATCGGTCAACAATTGGAACAATTTTAAAGGATAAATTGAGAATAATGGAACATGTGAAGGCCCTGCCCCAACGAAAGCTACAATTATTACTAAGCAATGCAGTGGTTTAATTATTGAAATACATACGTTTCTTAAGCGTTTTATATCCATAGAAAGGTAAAATACATACTATATACTGAGACAAACGTTTGACTAACTGACACTAAATAATACCGGATATACCTGTTCTGACTTAGTGCAGTTTTTTTTCGATTCCTGATCCGTAGTAACCTATGCACATCCTCCCGTATATTTTAAATCATCTCTAGATTACTTATAATACCTAATGCAATGTAAATGGTTGTTATACTGCACTGTTTAGGGAATAATGACAAGGAAAAAGTCTGTACATGCTCAAACAACAAGTTCTGGAGAGAGAACTTCTGGGTTTTCCTGATCTGCAATTGGTTGAATCCGTGCATGCAGACCAGCAGATAAGGAGGGCTGACTGTATTATCTAAATGGGTAGAAGATTTTCAAACTTCAGAAGTGCAGAGGGACTTAGGAACTTGTGCAAGACTCACAGAAGTTTAATTTATAGGTTAAGTCTGTAGTGAAGACAGCAAATGAAATGTTGCATATATTTCAAGAGGAATAGAATATAGAAGCAAGGAGATAATGCTGAGCCTTTATAAGACACTAGTCAGGCCTCACTTGGAGTATTGCCAACAGTTTTAGACCCCATATCTCAGAAAGGATGTGTTGTCATTAGAGTTCAGAGGAGGTTCATGAGGATGATACAAGGAATGAAAGGATTAACAATATGAGGATAGTTTGGCAACTTTGGGCCTCTATCAGTGGAATTTAGAAGAATATGGTGGGGGGGGGTGGAATCTCATTGAAACCTACTGAATATTGAAAGGACAAGATAGGGTAGATGTGGAGAGGATGTTTCTTGTGGTGGGGTATCCAGAACTAGAGGGCACAGCCCCAAAATTGAGAGGTTACCCTTTGGAACAGAGATAAGGAAGAATTTTTTAGCCAGAGAGCAGTGAATCTGTGGAATGCTCTGCCACTGACTGCAGTGAAAGCCAAATCCATAGGAATATAGTACATAAGGCAGAATTTGATCATTACCTTCATCGCTCAAGACATCAAAGTTTATGGTGAGAAGGCAGGTGTATGGGGTTAAATGGGATCCGGGATCAGCCATGATGGAATGGCAGAGTAGACTTGATGGGCAAAATGGCCAATTACTGCTCCAATGTCTAATGGTTCAATTCTGGTAGTCTGACTAATGGTGTTCTGTAGGGCTCTGGTAGTCTGACCAGTGGTGTTCTGTAGGGCTCTGGTAGTCTGACCAGTGGTGTTCTGTAGGGCTCTGGTAGTCTGACTAATGGTGTTCTGTAGGGCTCTGGTAGTCTGACCAGTGGTGTTCTGTAGGGCTCTGGTAGTCTGACTAATGGTGTTCTGTAGGGCTCTGGTAGTCTGACTAATGGTGTTCTGTAGGGCTCTGGTAGTCTGACCAGTGGTGTTCTGTAGGGCTCTGGTAGTCTGACTAATGGTGTTCTGTAGGGCTCTGGTAGTCTGACCAGTGGTGTTCTGTAGGGCTCTGGTAGTCAGACCAGTGGTGTTCTGTAGGGCTCTGGTAGTCTGACTAATGGTGTTCTGTAGGGCTCTGGTAGTCTGACCAGTGGTGTTCTGTAGGGCTCTGGTAGTCAGACCAGTGGTGTTCTGTAGGGCTCTGGTAGTCTGTCCAGTGGTGTTCTGTTGTGTTCTAGAGATTCGTGACTAGTGAAGTTCTATACTGGCACCTCTATTGCTTGTGACTTATACCAATGAATTATATTAAAATATAGACAGACATTGCAGTGACATCATTGCTGGTGTTGTGGATGGTGTAGAAGGTTGCCAAAGGATACAACGGGATCGAGATCTGGTGCCGATACAGTATGGTCAGAGAAAGCATGACACCGCCTCTGCCTCCTTACAAGTTTCTAAAGATTCAGCATGCCATCAAAAAATTTGATAAAAGTGCTTTTGATTTGTAGTGGAGAGTATTTTGACTGGCTACATCATAGCCTGTGTGGAAATACCAATACACTTGAATAGAAAATCCTGCAAAACGTAGTGGATACTGCTGTCCTGCATAAAACCCTCCCAACCATCACACACATCTTCAGTGTGTTGTTGCAGGAAAGAAGCATCTACCATCAGTATCCCCCACCACCCAGGATACACTCTCTTCTCACTGCTGCCATCAGGAAGAAGGTACAAGAGCCCTAAGACTCACACCACCAGGTTCAGGAACATTTATTACTCCTCATCCATCAGGCTTTTGAACCAGAGGAGATAATTTCACTTCCCCTATCATAGAATTTGTTTTTCTTCTCGTCTTTTGCACTTTGGATGTTTGTCCATCTTGTGTTCAGTTTTTTATTGATTGTATTGTGTTTATTTGTTTCTACTGTGAATGCTTGCAAGAAAATGAATCTCAGGATTGTATATGACTATATACAGAGACTCTCCGGACTTTGGATTGGGGATTGCCAAACGTTATGTGGATTTCCTGGTGTAGTCTGTTTTGTCATATACTTTTGTGATATCATTCTGGAGGAACATTGTCTCATTTTTTAAACAGCATTGCATTTGTGGTTTCTAAATGACAATAAACTGAATCTGATATGACAATAGACAATAGGTGCAGAAGTAGACCATTCGGCCCTTCGAGCCTGCACCACCATTCTGAGATCATCTATCATCAATACCCAGTTCCTGCCTTGTCCCCATATCTCTTGATTTCCCTATCCATAAGATACCTATCTCGCTCCTTCTTGAAAGCATCCAGAGAATTGGCCTCCACTACCTTCCGAGGCAGTGCATTCCAGACCCCCACAACTCTCTGGGAGAAGAAGTTTTTCCTTAACTCCATCCTAAATGACCTACCCCTTATTCTCAAACCATGCCCTCTGGTACTGGACTCTCCCAGCATCTGGAACATATTTCCTGCCTCTATCTTGTCCAATCCCTTAATAATCTTATATGTTGCAATCACATCCCCTCTCGATCTCCTTAATTCCAGTGTATGCACTTTGATAATTATCTTGCTTTGAACTTTGATGAAATTTAATAAGGACAAACAATTGCCTTAGATACACAGAGGGAGGAGTTGGGATTGTGCCAAGGAGGGGTGCAGGAGGCGAAAGGCAAACTCCCACTGGCTACTCACACAGCTCACACTGTAGTTCATGTGCTTGGGGGATCTTGTTCAGACGCACCATCGGAGTGTTGCCCACTTTACCCAGGATATTGGGCAGGATGTTCGGGAGCGCAGACCTGTGAAAGCGAGAGACCACTCAAATTAGCTCACCGAACTGCCAGGTCAGCAATCTGAGTGGACGGGACAGATGCCCCAACGTGGACCAATCAGAGAGAGGGCGGAGGACCCACACGAACCAATTACTGTGAGGGGCGGCACAGCTTACGACCATCGCGCGCGCGCGCACGCACGCCCCCGGCAAACACTTACGCGCTCCGGTGCAGGTGGGGGCTCTGCTTCGGGGGCGTCCCCAGGCTCCAGGTGCAGCGGCTCGGCAGGTCGGGCCGGATCCAGTGGCGCTCCGCCCCGTTCACCTCCGGCTCCATGCCTGCGGGCAGACAAGCAGTAAGACGGCGCCATTCACCCCCCCCCCCCACAGCCCCTGTAACCCTTCACCCGATAACCCCATCCCGGTGAAGCACGTCACCACCCGATAACCCCATCCCGGTGAAGCACGTCACCACCCGATAACCCCATCCCGGTGAAGCACGTCACCACCCGATAACCCCATCCCGGTGAAGCACGTCACCACCCGATAACCCTATCCCGCTGAAGCACGTCACCACCCGATAACCCCATCCCGGTGAAGCACGTCACCACCCGATAACCCCATCCCGGTGAAGCACGTCACCACCCGATAACCCCATCCCGGTGAAGCACGTCACCACCCGATAACCCCATCCCGGTGAAGCACGTCACCACCCGATAACCCCACCAAGACGCCTCTCTCCCTACCGGTGCCCGTTGTTCTCTCCGCGCTCTCTGGTCCCGACCCCCTTCATCTGTGGTTCCCCGGGCCCCTTTCTCTTCCAGCGAAACCCGTGCACCGCCTCCTGCGCACTCTTCCTCCCGGAAACCCCAAACTCTTAATCCTCCCTTACCCCCTCCACCCCAGCCTCTGAGCACATTCGCATTTGCCCTTCCCCATCCTCCATCACCCCCACAACCTCCCAGTCTCTTCATCACCTGCTCCGATCCTGTTCTGATACTACTTCCGGTTTGCCCGTCTCTTGAGGGAAAGTATACGCTCCGCCTCCCACTGACAGTTTCTTTACTGATTGGTAAATTCCGTTCACTGTTCTCCAATCACCGACGGTGAGCGGCAGCGTCTGGTTATGTATAGGTGCGGACCACGTGAGAGTGAGGAAGCGAGTCCCGACCGTGGGGGGGGGGGGGGGGAGAAGAGAGAGGGTGGTAGGCAGAAAGGTGAGGGACGGGGGAAAAGGGGGGGAGAAGAGAGAGGGTGGTAGGCAGAAAGGTGAGGGACGGGGGAAAAGGGGGGGAGAAGAGAGAGGGTGGTAGGCAGAAAGGTGAGGGACGGGGGAAAAGGGGGGGAGAAGAGAGAGGGTGGTAGGCAGAAAGGTGAGGGACGGGGGAAAAGGGGGGGAGAAGAGAGAGGGTGGTAGGCAGAAAGGTGAGGGACGGGGGAAAAGGGGGGGGAGAAGAGAGAGGGTGGTAGGCAGAAAGGTGAGGGATGGGGGAAAGGGGGAGAGAAGAGAGAGGGTGGTAGGCAGAAAGGTGTGGGACGGGGAAAAGGGGGGGGAGAAGAGAGAGGGTGGTAGGCAGAAAGGTGAGGGACGGGGGAAAAGGGGGGAGAAGAGAGAGGGTGGTAGGCAGAAAGGTGAGGGACGGGGGAAAAGGGGGGGAGAAGAGAGAGGGTGGTAGGCAGAAAGGTGAGGGACGGGGGAAAAGGGGGGGAGAAGAGAGGGTGGTAGGCAGAAAGGTGCGTGGCGGGGGAAAAGGGGGAGGGTGGGGGAGAAAGGTGCGGGGAGGAGAGGATTGCAGGGAGATGGTGGGGGTAGGAGTGTGGGGGAGGTGTTCACAAATCCTGCCTCTTGGGATCTTCTGGTCTATAATTTCCTGGGCTATCTGTACTCCCTTTCTTGAATAAGATTACAACATCCACGGTTCCTGTACCCTAGCATCCTTTCCCTGTCTCATTGGAACGTACCTATATAGAACTCCACGCAAATATCTCCTGAACATTTCCCACATTTCTGCCATACATTTCTTTTAAAAACATCTGTTCCCAATTTATGCTTCCAAATTCCTCCCTGATAGCTTCATATTTCCCCTTACTCCCATTAAACACTTTCCTAACTTGCTTGTTCCTAAACCTCTCCAATGCTGTGGTAAAGGAGACAGAATTAGGATCACTACATCCAAAATGCTCTCCCACTAAGAGACCTGACACATGACCATTAATTTCCCAGTACCAAATCAAGTACAGCCTCTCCTCTTGCAGGCTTATCTTCATACTGTGTCAAGACACCTTCCTGAACACACCTAACAAACTCCACCCCATCTAAACCCCTCCCACCATGACGAACCTGTTATTATTACACCTTTCCAGAATCTGTCTCCCTATCTGCTCCTCTTGATTCGAAGCAAGAAGGCTGCAAGTGAACGGCTAAGAATTTCCAGAGTAAAAGTAGTTTTACTACTCGCGGTAAAAGAGAGGAAACTGGAAGCTTAAACTGGAAAGAGATGTTTTCAGGGAATGTACAGAAGAAATCTGGCAAATGTTCAGGATTTGTGTGGAGTTCTGTATAGGCACATTTCAATGAGACAGTGATGTTCTGGTAGGGTACAGGAACTGTGGTGTACAAAGGCTGTAATAAATCTAGTCAAGAAGAAAAGTAAAGCTTACAAAAGATTCAGAGAGCTAGGTAATGTTAGAGATCTAGAAGATTATAAGGCTAATAGGAAGGAGCTTAAGAAGGAAATCAGGAGAGCCAGAAGGGGCCATGAGAAGGCCTCAGCAGGCAGCATTAAGGAAAACCCCAAGGCATTCTACAAATATAGAACCATAGAAATTACAGCACAGAAACAGGCCTAATCCCACTGACCTGCACCTGGGCCATATCCCTCCAAAACTCCCTTTTTCTTAAATATCAAAAGTGAGCCTACATTCATCACTTCATCTGGCAGCTCATTCCACACTCCAACCACTCTCTGCGTGAGGAAGTCCCCCCGCCAATGTTCCCTTTTAAACTTTTCCCCCTTCACCTTTAACCCATGACCTTTTTTTTCTCCCCTGGCCTCAGTGGAAAAAGCCTGCTTGCATTCACTCTATCTATACCCATCATAATTTTATACGCCTCTATCAAATCACCCCTCATTCTCCTACGCTCCAGGGAATAAAGTCCTAACCTATTCAACCTTTCTCTGTAACTCAGTTTCTCAAGTCCTGGCAACATCCTTGTAAACCTTCTCTGCATTCTTTCAACCTTATTAATTAGGTGTAATTCTGTAATTAGGTGGCCAAAGCTGCACACAATACTCCAAATTCAGCCTCACCAATACTTTGATTTATAAAGGCCAATGTACCAAAAGTTCTCTTTACAACCCTATCTACTTGTGACACCACTTTTAGGGAATTATGTATCTGTACTCCCAGATCCCTCTGTTCTACTGCACTCCTCAGTGTCCTACCATTTACCTTGTATGTTCTACCTTGGTTTGACCTTCCGAAGTGCAATACCTCTCACTTGTCAGCATTAAACTCCATCTGCCATTTTTCTGCCCATTCCTCCAACTGGCCCAAATCCCTCTGCAAGCTTTGAAAACCTTCTCACTGTCCACTACACCTCCAATCTTTGTATCATCAGCAAATTTGCTGATCCAACTTGCCACATTATCATCCAGATCATTGATATAGATGACAAATAACAATGGGCCCAGCACTGATCCCTGTGGCACACCACTAGTCACAGGCCTCAACTCAGAGTAGCAATCCTCCACTACCACTCTCTGACTTCTCCCACTGAGCCAATGTCTAATCCAATTTACTACCTCTCCATGTATAACTAGCGACTGAATCTTCCTAACTAACCTCCCATGTGGGACCTTGTCAAAGGCCTTACTGAAGTCCATGTAGACAACATCCACTGCCTTCCCTTCATCCACTTTCCTAGTAACTTCCTCGAAAAACTCTAATAGATTGGTTAAACATGACCTACCACGCACAAAGCCATGCTGACTTTTTCTTATAAATCCCTGTCTATCCAAATACTTGTAGATCCTATCTCTTAGTATTCCTTCCAATAATTTACCTACTACCGATGTCAAACTTACCGGCCTATAATTTCCCGGCTTAGTTTTCGAGCCTTTTTTAAACAACGGAACTACATGATCTATCCTCCAATCCTCCGGCACCTGACCCGTGGATATCGACATTTTAAAGAGTTCTGCCAGGGCCCCTGCAAGTTTAACACTAGTCTCCCTCAAGGTCTGAGGGAATACCCTGTCAGGTCCTGGGGATTTATCTACTCTGATTTGCCTCAAGACAGCAAGCACCTCCTCCTCTTTAATCTGTATAAGTTCCATGACCTCCCTGCTTGTTTGCCTTGTTTCCATAAACTCCATTCCAGTTTCCTTAATAAATACAGATGCAAAAAACCCATTTAATATCTCTCCCATTTCTTTTGGTTCCGTACATAGCTGACCACTCTGATCTTCAAGAGGACAAATTTTATCCCTTACTATCCTTTTGTTCTTAATATACCTGTAGAAGCCCTTAGCATTATCCTTCACTCTGACTGCCAAAGCAACCTCATGGCTTCTTTCAGCCCTCCTGATTTCTTTCTTAAGTATTTTCTTACTCTTTTTCTACTCCTCAAGCATTTTATTTCCTCCCTGTTGCCTATACATGTTATACATCTCTCTCTTCTTTATCAGAGTTCCAATATCCCTTGAGAACCAAGGTTCCTTATTCTTATTCACTTTGCCTTTAACCCTGACAGGAACATACAAACTCTGCACTCTCAAAATCTCTCCCCTTTGAAGGCCTCCCACTTACCAATCACATCCTTGCCAGAGAACAACCTGTCCCAATCCACGCTTTTTAGATCCTTTCTCATTTCTTCAAATTTGGCCTTTTTCCAGTTTAGAACTTCAACCCGAGGACCAGATCTATCTTCATCCATGATCAAGTTGAAACTAATAGCGTTATGATCACTGGAACCAAAGTGTTCCCCTACACACACTTCCATCACCGGCCCTAACTCATTTCCTAATAGGAGATCTAATATTGCATCCTCCCTAGCTGGTACGTCTATATGTTGATTTAGAAAACTTTCCTGAACATATTTTATAAACTCTAGCCTATCTAGACCTTTAACAGTATGGGAGTCCCAATCAATGTGTAGAAAGTTAAAATCCCCTACAGTCACAACTTTCTGTCTCCTGCAGTTGTCTGTTATCTCTCTGCAGATTTGCTCCTCCAATTCTTGCTGACTATTGGGTGGTCTATAATACAACCCTATTAATGTGGTCATACCTTTCCTGTTTCTCAATTCCACCCATATGGCCTCAGTAGACAAGCCCTCTAATCTGTCCTGCTGAAGCACTGCTGTAATATTTTCTGACTAGCAAAGCCACCCTTCATCCCTCTGCCTCTATCACGTCTGAAACATCAGAACCCTGGAACATTGAACTGCCAGTCCTGCCCCTCCTGTAGCCAAGTTTCAGAAATGGCTATGATGTCATAATTCCATGTGTCAATCCAGGCCCTCAGCTCTTCTGCCTTTCCCACAATACTCCTCGCATTGAAATATACGCCCCTCAGAAGATTATTACCACCACCCACAACCCTTCTATTTGTCACTTTGCATGAACTATTTATGTCATTTATTTTTACCCCCGTTCCACTAGCTACTCTGGCACTCTGGTTCCCTTCCCCCTGCAAATATAGTTTAAACTCTCCCCAATAACACTAGCAAACCTCCCTGCAAGGATATTGGTCCCCTTGTAGTTCAGGTGTAATCTGTCTCTCTTATACAGGTCCCACCTGCCCCAGAAGAGGTCCCAATGATCTAGAAATCTGAAACCCTGCCCCCTACACCAGTTTCTCAGCCACATGTTCATCTGCCAGAGCATCACACTCTTACCCTCACTGGCACGTGGCACAGGCAGCAATCCGGAGATTACTACCCTTGAGATCCTGTTTTTCAACTTCCTACCAAGCTCTCTGTACTCACTCTTCAGGACCTCCTCTCTTTCTACCTATGTCATTGGTACCGATGTGTACCACGACATCTGGCTGATCACCCTCCCACTTCAGAATGCTGTGCACGTGATCAGGGACATCCCTGACCCTGGCACCTGGGAGGCAACAAACCATCTGGGAGTCTCTGTCACGACCACAGAATCTCCTGTCTGTACCCCTGACTATGGAGTCCCCTATCACTACCACTGTCCTCATCTTTCTCCCTCCCTTTTGCACTGCAGAACCAGACTCAGTGCCAGAGATCCGGTTGCCACAGTTTGTCCCAGATAAGCCATTCCCCCCCCCAACAGTATCCAAATCGGTATACCTGTTTTGGAGGGGAATGGCCACAGGGGAACCTTGCACAACTGCCCTTTCCCCTTCCCTCGCCTGACGGTAACCCAATTACCTGTGCCCTGTTCCTTAGGTGTAACTACCTCCTGGAAGCTACTATCTATAAACTGCTCAGTCTCCTGAATGATCCGGAGGTCACCCAGCTCCTGCTCCAGTTCCCTAACACGGTCTGTTAGGAGCTGGATGCACTGCTTGTAGGTATCGTTGTCAGGGAGACTGTAGGTCTCCCTGACTTCCAACATCCCGCAAGAGGAGCATTCCAACATCCTGCCTGGCATATTCTCTAGTCTGAACAAAAAAAAAGAAGAAAAACAGAAACTTACTAGAACCTACCCTCACCTCTGCCTGTTTCTCGCCAAAGCTGTCCCACTCCAACGATGGCCACTGTATATGGCAGGCTTTCTTTTAAACCTTGGCGCGCTACATCAAGCAACTGCACAGTCTAGCCTCTTTCCCCGATCAGTTAAAAGAAAAACGATCTTCTCTCCGCGATGCTTCAGTTTTCCGCTCTCAGCCTCTTGCTTCAATTGAAAAGACTGTTGAAAGTTTTTCTCTCTTTTTAAACCTTGGTGCGCTATGTCACACGCCTGCGCAGTCTAGCCTCTTTCCCCTGATCAGTTAAAGAAAAGAAAAACGATCTTCCCTCCACGATGCTTCAGTCTTCCACTCTCAGCCTCTTGCTTCGATTGAAAAGCTTGTGAAGAGCAAGAGGATAAGATGTGAAAGAATGGGACCTATTAAGTGTGACAGTGGGAAACTGTGTATGGAACCAGAGGAAATAGCAGAGGTACTTCAATATTCACTATGGAAAAGGATCTTAGTGATTGTACTGATGACTTGCAGCAGACTGAAAAGCTTGAGTATGTAGATATTCAGAAAGAGGATGCGTTGGAGCTTTTGGAAAGCATCAAATTGGATATGTTGCCGGGACCAGCTGAGATGTACCACAGGCTACTGTGGCAGGGGAAGAAGGAGATTGCTGAGCCTCTGTCGGTGATCTTTGCATCATCAATGGGGATGAGAGAGGTTCCGGAGGATTGGAGGGTTGTGGATGTTGTTCCTTTATTCAAGAAAGGGAGTAGAGATAGCCTGGGAAACTATAGATCAGTGAGTCTTACCTCAGTGATTGGTAAGTTGATGGAGAAGATCCTGAGAGGCAGGATTTATGAACATTTGGAGAGGTATAATATGATCAGGAATAGTCACCATGGTTTTGTCAAGGACAGGCTGTGCCTTTTGAGCCTGATTGAATCTTTTGAGGATGTGACTAAACACATTGATGAAGCAAGAACAGTAGATGTAGTGAATATGGATTTCAGCAATGCATTTGATAAGGTACCCGATGCAAGGCTTATTGAGAAAGTAAGGAGGCATGGGATCCAAGGGGACATTGCTTTGTGGATCCAGAACTGGCTTGCCCACACAAGGCAAAGTGTGGTTGTAGATGGGTCATATTCTGCATGGAGGCCGGTCACCAGTGGTGTGCCTCAGTGATCTGTCCTGGGACCGTTACTCTTCATGACTTTTATAAATGACCTGGATGAAGAAGTGGAGGGATGGGTTAGTAAGTTTGCTGAAGACACAAAGGTTGGAGGTGTTGTGGATAGTGTGGAGGACTGTCAGAGGTTACAGTGAGACATTGATAGGATGCAAAACTGGGCTGAGAAGTGACAGATAGAGTTCAACCCAGATAAGTGTAAAGTGGTTCATTTTGGTAGGTCCAATATGATGGCAGAATATAGTATTACCTGTAATGGTAAGACTCTTGGCAGTGTGGAGGATCAGAGGGATCTTGGGGTCCGAGTCCATAGGACGCTCAGAGCAGCTGCGCAGGTTGACTCTGAGGTTAAGAAGGCATATGGTGTATTGGCCTTCATCAATCGTGGAATTAAATTTAGGAGTTGAGAGGTAATGTTGCAGCTATATAGGACCCTGGCCAGACCCCACTTGGAGTACTGTGTTCAGTTCTGGTCGCCTCACTACAGGAAGGATGTGGAAGCCATAGAAAGGATGCAGAGGAGATTTGCAAGGATTTTGCCTGGATTGGGGGGGCATGCCTTATGAGAATATGTTGAGTGAACTTAGCCTTTTCTCCTTGGAGCGAAGGAAGATGAGAGGTGACCTGATAGAGGTGTACAAGATGATGAGAGGCATTGATCATTTGGATAGTTAGAGGCTTTTTCCCAGGGCTGAGATGGATTCCATAAGAGGACACAGGTTTAAGGTGCTGGGGAGTAGGTACAGAGGAGATGACGGGTAAGTTTTTTACTCAGAGTGGTGAGTGCATGGAATGGGCTGCCGGAAATGGTGGTGGAGGCTATAGGTACATGGAGCTTAGTAAAATAGAGGGCTATAGGTAAGCCTAGTAATTTCTAAGGTAGGGATGTGTTCGGCACAACTTTGTAGGCCGAAGGGCCTGTATTGTGCTGTAGATTTCTACGTTTATCCTGTTCTTGTGTATCGATCTGTTTTACACTGTCCTCAGAATCGTCAAGGCCCCTCACAGTGGGGGGTGCTTAAGCAAAGTATTCATTACATATCTCGCCTTCACCCTCCAACTCCAGGCACATTTCCACTTTTATCCCTGACCGGTCCTACCCTCAGTCTAGACACCCTGTTCTTCGCCCTAGGGATTTCCGTAATCCTATTTACCAAGGTCTTCTTTTGCTCCTTCCACAGTCCATTCTTCAGCCTCTTCCTTGCTACCTTGTTACTCTCTTGCTACAATAGAGGAGGCGTGCACAGGTGCAGGAGTGAAGTTTAAAAGGGAGAGCAGCACGGGAACTCGGCTATAATCTGCGCACCAATTGTGAGTTGGAGAGCAGGGAAGGTTCTGGCTTCCAACTACCTGGCAGAGCAGTCATCATCCGAGTGGTGGGGCTTCGGTGGGGTAAGTGGGCAAGTGCTCTTCATTTTTCCTTGCATTTTTTGAGATAACGGTGCACCAATCGTGAGTTGGAAAGCTATGAGAGAGGAGGTGGCACGCAAGTCTGAGAGCGAAATATAAGAGAGGAAAGCTCCATGGGAACTTGGCTATAACCAACACACCAATCGTGAGTTGGAGAGATCTGGAGCTGTATGATCTGGATCGATGACCTACAGCTTATTAGGGAGAGTGAACAGGAGATAGAGAGGAGCTACAGGGAGTCAGTCATCCTGAGGCTGCAGGAGTTAGATAAATGGGTGACTGTCAGGGAAGGGATGGGAAGAGCTCAGATAGTAGAGAGCACCCCTGTGGCCATCACCCCTCAGTAATCGTCATCTCTTTTTGGATGCTGTTGAGAGGAGTGACCTGACAGAGGACAACCACAATGATTGGGTGTCTGGCACTAAGCCTAGTTCCATGGTTGTTACGAACCCGTAACTGGTGTCTGTGAGGCGGGGCTATGACATCACTGTTGGGTATAGTTGATACTGTTGGATGTGGATATTTAAAACACTGAGAGAGAGAGACTGGAAAAGCCAGTAGCTTCAGCTTGTTGCAGTTGGGAGCTGGAACTCTTCTATGCCCACAAGGGTGGGTTGATCATTGGCACACGGTGCACAACGAATGTGTGATGGTCACCTCGTAAAATCCATAGGGGTGGATTTTGTTTGGGATATCCTGTGGAGACCATTATGTGTTAACATAAAATACTCTGCAGATGCTGGGGTCAAAGCAACACGTACAACACGCTGGAGGGCAGCATCTGTGGAAATGAGCAGTCAATGTTTCAGGCTGAGACCCTTTGTCAGGTCTGAAGAGGGAGGGGGCAGGAGCCCTATAAAGAACGTGGGGGAAGGATGGGAAGAAGGCTGGTAGGTGCCAGGTGAAGAACCAATCAGCGGAAAGAACAAGGGGTGAGGGAGGGGAAGCAAGGAGGGGATAGGCAGGAAAGGTGAAGAAGGAATGTAAGGGGGAAGCACTATGGGTAGTAGAAGAAGGCAGAATCATGAGAGAGGTGATAGGCAGCTGGAGGAGGAGGCAGAAGGAAACTGGCATGGGAGAAGGGAGGGGGAAGGAATTACCGGAAGTTGGAGAGAGCTGCCATTTGGCAGATGGACCTCTACCTCACTGAGGCCACCTCCTCTTACTTACCCCTGGAACAGGACCCCACCAAAAAAACATCAAATCATTGTCTCCCGTACCATCACTGCCATTATCAACTCCGGAGACCTTCCATCCTCAGCCAAAAAACTCATAATTCCCACACCCTGTACTGCTCGGTTTTACCTCCTCCCCAAGATCCACAAACTTAACTATCCCGGTAGACCCATACTTTAGGCCTGCTCCTGCCCTACCAAACTCATATCTGACTACCTGGACTCCATTTTGTCATCCATAGTTCAGTCCCGACCGAATTTTCACCATGGATGCCCAATCCTTATACACTTCCATTCCCCATCAAGAAGGCCTCAAAGCCCTCCGCTACTTTCTTGACAATAACCTCAGCAGTTCCCCTCCATCATCACACTCCTCTGATTGGTGGAACTGGTACTCACACTTAATAACTTCTCTTCTGGCTCTTCCCACTTTCTTCAGACCAAGGGTCTAGCTATGAACACTCACATGGGCCCCAGCTATGCCTGCCTCTTCGTGGGTTATGTGGAACAGTCTATGCTCCAAACCTATACTGGTACTGCTCCCCAACTTTTCCTTCGCTACATTGACGACTACATTGGTGCTGCTTCCTGCACCCATACTGAGGTTGTCAATTTCATTGACTTTGGCTCTAACTTCCACCCAGCCCTCAAATTCATTTTGTCCATCTTGGACACTTCTCTCCCCTTTCTTGATCTCTCAGTCTCCTTCTCTGGAGACAGAATGTCCAATGTCATCTTCTACAAACCCACCAACTCTCATAACTACCTTAACTATAACTCTTCCCACCCTGCCAAATGCAAAAATGCTTTTCCCTATTCCCATTTCCTCCATCTCCGCCGTATCTGATCCCAGGATGAGGCTTTCTGTTCCAGGACATCTCAAATGTCCTCTTTCTTTAAGGATCATGGTTTCCCTTCTGTCATCATCAATAATGCCCTCACCCAGATCTCCTCCATTTTCCACACTTTGGCCACCCCATCCTCCTGTCACCACAACAGAGACCGAGTTCCCTATGTCTTCACCTACTACCCCACCAGCCTCCGGATCCAGCACGTTATCCGCAACTTCCGCCACCTTCGACAGGACCCCACCACTAAGCACATCATTCCCTCCCTACCCCTCTCTGCTTTCTGCAGGGATGGTTCCCTCTGTGACTCCCTGGTCCACATGTCCCTCACCACGAATCTCCCACCTGGCACTTAAGCGTAAGTGTGACACCTGTCCCTACACTTCCTCTCTTACCACCATTCAGGGCCCCAAACAGTCCTTCCAGGTGAGGCAACACTTCACTTGTGAGTCTGTTGGGGTCATCTATTACATCCGGTGCTCCCGGTGCAGCCTCCTCTACATCAGTGAGACCAGACACAGATTGGGGGACCACTTCGTCAAGCACCCACACCCCGTCTGCCACAACAGACAAGATCTCCCAGTTGCTACCCACTTAAACTCTGCTTCACATTCCCATTCGGATATGTCCATACATGGCCTCCTCTACTGCCATGATGAGGCCAAACTCAGGTTGGAGGAGCAACACCTCATATACCATCTGGGTAGTCTCTAGCCCCTTGACATGAACATGGAATTCTCCAACTTACGGTAATTCCCTCCCCCTCCCTTACCCCATTCCAGTTTCACTCTGCTTCCTCCAGCTGCCTATCACATCCCTCATGGTTT
Organism: Hypanus sabinus; assembly: GCF_030144855.1. Classification (NCBI taxonomy): domain Eukaryota; kingdom Metazoa; phylum Chordata; class Chondrichthyes; order Myliobatiformes; family Dasyatidae; genus Hypanus; species Hypanus sabinus. The sequence goes on from NC_082709.1 coordinate 191,478,961, forward strand.
CACCTCCTTCTACTACCCATAGTGCTGTCCCCTTACATTACTTCTTCACCTTTCCTACCTATCCCCTTCCCCACCCCTTGATCTTTCCCCTTACTGGTTCCCCTTACTTCTCCATCCACCCTCTCCCTACCTTCTTTATAGGGCCCCTGCCCCTCCCTCTTCAGTCCTGATGAAGGGTCTCGGCCCGAAACGTTGACTGCTCATTTCCACAGATGCTGCCTGAGCTGCTAAGTTTCTCCAGCGTGTTGTGCGTGTCACTTATGTGCTAACCCTTGCCTCAGTATGTGGAGTGGTAATCCCTGGGAGACGGTATCCCAGTGACAAGTCACTTTTGGTGATAATTTATATGTGGATTTGGAATGATACAACGGATAAAATCTACGGCGACTGCTATCTCATTTTACCATCGTGGAACCTGTGGAATTTGGTGTAATTGCCTTCTCTCTACATTTACCCTGGATTACAGATATCTTTCTCCTATCATTTATTCCGTGGATGAACTGAACTTTCCCTACTTAACCGTCTCAAGATTCTAAGCCTTGTTTCCCCTCTAATATAATTATAATTAATATAATTTATAATCAATATAATTTAGGAGTAATATTTACACACATATGTACATATAACACTGTTAACTTTTGTTTATCTTGGTTTAAGTTACTATATTAAGTAGTTACTAATAAAGATAGTGGTTTTTAGCATCAAAACCAGACTCCAGGTGTAGTCTATTGCTGCTGGTTCGTTTCTACAATGTTATAGTTCGTAACAGAATTAGGGGCTTGGTCAGGATATGAACAAAAATTGGAGCTTATTGATTGATTGATTGATTGATTATCAATCTCATTGGCCACTCTTTTGATTTATTTGTGTGTGGAAATCAGCAGCAATGGATATTAGTGTTGAGTCATTTCTGGAAGAGCCAACCCTGAGGCATTAGGAAAAGCAAAAAAGGGGTCTCTCAAGATGGCACTCGTGGTGTGAAGCTGAATTAGGCTTTGCTCCAATCCTTTTACTTCTCTTACCTGTAATCACCCCCTAACTGACCTACTTATACCTACACTAAAGGGACTGATATTTAAGATATACTTTCTGACTTATTGAGTTTTACTTTCAATTTGTTAAAATGGCTGGGAGAGCACAAGAAACTAAAGAAACAAAAGCAACTAAAGAACCATTAACTCTGGATGCAATCGGGAAACTTCTGGATGAGGGACTGGAGGAAAAACTTAACCCAGAACTTTCCCTGCTTGACGAAACTTTAAAGACGGTCGCCGTAAGTCTCTAATCGCTTAAATTGGAAATACAACAAAAAGAAACGAGAATTTCAGATCTCGATGAAGCCACTCGTCAGAGGGATCGTAGAATTGAAACTTTGGAACAAAAACTTGTAGTGTTAGAACGCTACAAATCCAAAACTATTGATCTTGAAGACAGAACCTGCGGATAATCGGGCTCCCAGAAGACGTTGATAAGGGCGATCCTGTTGAATTTTTCTCTAAATTTTTAATGGAGGTGTTTGGCTCAAAGGTTCTGGATACCCCTCCAGTGATCGACTGCGCATATCGCATTTCTCACTTGAAACCAGCTCCAGGCGAAAGACCAAGACCAAATATCCTCCACCTTCACTATGCTCATATTAAAGATTGTCTGATTCAAGTTGCCCGACAGAAGGGCATGATCAACTTTCAAGAATTCAAATTTCATATCGTGGAAGATTTTGGTCTTGAAGTTTTGAGGGAAAGAATGGCTTTTAAATCGGTGATGTCAGAATTCTTTCGGAAAGGCTTCAAACAAGTGCTGTTATTCCCAGCACATCTGAGAGTCATTTTTCTCAATAATTCTTGCCGGCTGTTTAAACTTCCAGCTGATGCCCAAAGGTTTCTCGAGAAACATCATCCTTCTGCTGCGAGCTGATTAACATATTGTAGTTTTACTATCTGTTTTTAACAGTTTTCTTTTTTTTAAGCTAACAATCAGCTTATAGACTCGGACCTTTCATAATTTGAAGATCTGTATGTGTTGATTGATAGTGCAACTACTTTTTATATGTCCAATTAACCTTCATTTTCGGTTTCTTTTTGAGACTTTTTTTAATTACTAATCTTTTGATTTTGAAAGTTACTAATTAAATGTTTTAAGTTTGAATTTATTTTTGTTTTATATCTTTTATGCTAGAGTATTCAGTTTTTTAAAAACTTTTTTTCAAGATGTAACTCCCTGGGTCGCCTCAGGCTCGCTCAGCTCGTTCTTGTCTTGGGGGAGCAGCCTTCGGCCCCGCCAAACTGGGTAATCAGCTGGTGTGGATGCTGTGTGATGTCCCCGCCTCGCCCAAAAACAGACAGTACACCATATGCGATTAAATGAGTACAATTTATAAAGGTTACTATAACTAAGTGATTAATAACGATAGAGTATATATGAAGAGAAAATTAAAGAAAAGGCGCCAAACTTATCAAAGTCCAAACCACTTCGTGCACAGCCGTTGGAGCTCAATTACTGAAGTCTTCTGGCCACCATTCGCTCCCCTCCAAACTCCTCGACTCGCAGCTCAGGACCCTCCGAACTCCTCGACTCTCCAAACAGCTCAGGACCCTCCGAGTGGTCAACCAAGCACATCTAGCTTCATCCCCCCCCCCTCCTCGGAGAATCTCCCAGCTTCGGACCCCCCTTTGGGTCCGATCCTTGCCCAGCTTAGAGCATTGCGTCCTCTCTCTCGACCCCCTCGCGCCGATCTGCCCAAAAGCCCGTCAACAAAAGCTTACAGACTCAGAAGAAAGAACATTAATCCCCATTTGGTTTACAAAGGAATACCATTCTTGTTATCAGTAAATTAGCATTCCTGCTAGTTAACAAAAAGAAGAAACCCTCTTTACACTGATGTCATTTCTTTTTCCCATAAGACCTTAATTTCGTGGACATGTCACATTCGTTTGGGTGTGTCTGTACAAGAGCACTGTTGTTTTATCGAAATGTTAATATAATGCTACCCTGTTTCATGCTCTAACAGTCAAGTGTTTTTTTTCTCTTTTCTAATATTTGCCCTCTTTTTATATTAATCACTACAGTCTTCTCGTTACGGTAACCCTTTGTTTTTGAATATGGGTGGTTTGTGTCTTTTTTTGGGTTTTTTTGAGCTGCCTTCTTGAGAGATGGGTGTAAATTTAGTATTAGTCCACTTGCTGGCCCTTCTCTGGCTTTTTCTTGGGTTTTCGCAGGTGGGGAAGGGGGTTTCTCTTTTTCTTTTTCTTTTGCTTTTTGCTTAGTTTTTCCTTCATGGGCTGACTTGAAACTACCAAAATGTCCGAAGTGTCGTAACTTTTGGTTCCTCTTTGAACCCGCTCTCCTCTTCCAGATTTATGAGTTTACTTTCTGTTTAGCCTTGTGTGTTTATTATGATAAAACATTAGCAATATGGATAAGACTATTAACTTGGTCTCTTGGAATACAAATGGTCTAAACCATCCGATTAAATGGAAAAAATATTTAAAGTATTCCATAGAATGAATGCTAATATTATTTTTGCACAAGAGACTCATGTGAGGAAAGAGGATAGTCAATATTTTTTTAGGTTTTGTAGGGACCAGCAGTACCATTTGAATTCCCAAGCTAAAGTGATAGGTGTTTCTATTTTTATAGACTCCAACCTCCTTCATTCATTATGCAACAATTTCAGACCCACAAGGTAGATTTTTGCTCCTTACTGGCTTACTTTTTAACCAAAAGGTTGTTTAGGTTAATGTTTATGCCCCGAATATTGATTGTCCCGAATTCTTTAAGTGTTTATTCACATCCCTTCCTAATTTAAATGAGTATATGCTGATATTGGGTGGGGATTTTAATTGTTGTTTAAATCCCTCGATGGATAGATCTAAGTCTAACCGGGTACTTCCAAATAAATCGACCTCTCTCATTAACTCCTTTATGGTTAATTCTGGAATTTCTGAAATTTGGTGATTTTTACATCCTAAGGATAAAGAATTTTCATATTTCTCTCTTGTTTATCATAATTACTCAAGAATTGACTATTTCTTTATTGATTATCGTTTACTTACAGCCGTTATTGACTGTAACTATGATTCTGTTACTATCTCTGACCATGCACCTTTGAAATTATCTATTAAGACAACAGATTCATCCTCAAGTGTTAAATCATGGCAGTTCAACTCTACTTAAGGATTCAGACTTTCTCAACTTTATTAGACAACAAATTGATTTGTTCTTTTCAACAGACTCTACAGAAGAGATTTCTAGTGGAATATTATGTGACACCTTTAAAGCATTTATCTGTGGACAAATTATTTCATACACTACTGGAGTCAGAAAATGAATTAACACTGAAATACTTATGTTGGTTGATAAGATTAAAGAAATTGATAAGACATACTCTGTGACTCCTAGTAAAGAGTTTTATAAAAAGAGAGTTGAACTTCAAATGGAGCACAGTTTGCTATTATCCTCTTCGATTGAAAATCAATTAATTAAAACTAGGACTCAGTTTTATATATACGGGGATAAATATGGTAAATTATTGGCTAATCAATTGAAAACTGCTTTGGTTAAACATCAGATCATCAAGATCCGTAAATGAGATGGTACTCTGATGGTTGATCATAAAGAGATAAACAAAATCTTTGAAGAATTTTGTAACTCTTTATATCAATCAGAATTTTCTGACGATTCTTCCATAATGAATTAATTTTTAAGGAAACTGAATATTCCAAAGTTATCAGCTGAGGATTGTGTATCATTAGATGCACCCATTATGGAAGCTGAAATAAAAGAGGCTATTTTTTCAATGAATTCAGGTAAAGCCCTTTGTCTGGATGGTTACACTGTGGAATTTTTAAAATCTTTTTCTTCTAGCTTTCTCCTTGGTTATGTAAAATTTTTAAGGATGCATTAACTGTAGGTAAATTACCATAATCTTTTTATGACGCTTCTATTTCTCTAATTCTTAAAAAAGATAAAGACCCTATTGAATGTGCATCGTATCAGCCTATATCTTTGCTGAATGTGGATTCCAAGATTTTCACCAAAATTTTGGCCACCAGATTGGAAAATATTCTATCTCAAATCATTTCTGAGGATCAGAATGGATTTATTAAAAATTGTTATTCATCTTTTAACATTAGAAAATTAATTAATATAGCTTATACTTCTTCATCTAGAATCCCAGAATGTGTTATTTCCTTGGATGCTGAGAAAGTGTTTGACAGAGTTGAATGGCCATATTTATTTAATACACTTCAGAATTTTAATTTTAGTTCAACATTCATATCCTGGAATGAATTAATATATTATATGCCTTTGGCTTCGGTTCTTACCAATAATCAAAAATCTCCCTTTTTTCAGTTGTTTCGTGGCACGAGGCAAGGCTGTCCTCTAAGTCCTTTACTATTTGACATTGCTTTGGAATCCTTAGCCATTGCTATTCGTGATTCAACTAACATTTTTGGTATTACCCATAGGGAAGGGACATATAAGCTATCATTATATGCAGATGATTTGTTACTATATATCTCTGACCCTGAGAGATCTATTCTTGCTGGTTTATATCTGCTTGCTCAGTTTAGTAGCTTTTCTGGCTATAAATTGAATCTTAATAAGAGTGAATTATTCCCATTAAATACACAAGTTTCAATTTATAAACATCTACCATTTAATGTAGTTACAGATAACTTTACTTATTTGGGTATTAAAATTATCAAGAAACATAAGGATTTATTTAAAGTTAATTTTTTTTACCTTTAATTGACCAGATTAAACAACTTATTACTATATGGTCCCCATTGTCTTTGTCATTGGTCGGTCAAATCAATGCTATTAAGATGATAGTTCTATCTAATTTTTTATGCTTATTTCAAGCATTACCAATTTTTATTTCTAAATCCTTCTTTAACATTATTGACTCTAAAATATCTTCGTATGTACGGCAGAATAAAAATCCTAGATTAAGTAAAAAATATTTACAGAAGTCTAAGAAGGAAGGTGGTTTGGCTTTGCCAAACCTAAGACTTTATTGTTGGGCAGTTAATATCCGATATTTAATATTTTGGACACAGGACTCAGTGGCAATACAAAGTCCACAATGGGTAAATCTGGAGTGTAAATCTGTACAAGGTTTTTCATTGGTTTCTACCTTAGGGTCTTCACTCCCCTTTGTTCTCTCTAAACTGAATAAACTGACTAACCCTATATTTAAGTATACATTATGAATATGGTTTCAATTCTGTAAATTTTTTGGTTTGAATAAGTTCATTTTATCAAGCCCTATTATATCTAACTTTCTTTTTCAGCCCTCTGTTATGGACCAAGACTTTGTGTTATGGAAAACGAAGGGTGTAACATGTTTCCATGACTTATTTTTAGATAATTGTTTCATGTCCTTTGAACAGCTGTCTAATAAATATAATTTGCCTAGAGCCCATTATTTTAGATATTTACAAATTAGAAATTTTTTGAGTAATATGTTACAGTCCTTTCTGAATTCATGCCCAATTGATATTACGGAAAAAAATTAGGTTTAAATCCCTATCAGAAGGGTTTAATAGCCGTCATTTATAATATGATCATGAAAATACAGCCAGGGATATCAGATAAAATTAAGAATGAATGGAAAAAGAACTTCAATTTCTCTTACCTACAGAGCAATGGAACAAATTTTACAGTTAGTTAACTCCTCTTCTATTTGTGCCAAACACGCTCTAATATAATTTAAGGTGGTTCATAGGGCCCATATGTCTTAGGACGAACTTGCTCGATTTTATTCCCATGTTAATCCAATTGATAGATTGTGGCGGCTCATTTCCTAGCGTATGCGAACCGACTCACAATTAGATAGCCTACGGGGGTTTGCGAGCACAGAGCTTTGGAGCCTCTTCGCCATGGGGGGCCGGTTGACAGAGGCTTAAAAGTGAGGCTGAAGTTTTCGAATAAAGTTTTTCCTTCGACTGCAGTTACCGACTCCGTGTCGTAATTTTAGCGCTGTTTGTAGCACACCGCTACAATTGGTGACCCCGACGGTCCAAACGATTTTTGGACCAGAAATGACCGACGCCGCCTCTGTTCATGCGGTTTCGTTGACACTGCCGGGTTTCTGGACACAGCGCCCGGACCTATGGTTCCAGCAAGCCGAAGCCCAATTCCACGTTCGCCGGATCACCTCAGAAGACACCCGCTACTACTACGTGGTGGGCTCCCTCGACCAGGACACAGCTGCCCAGGTCGCGGAGTTCGTACAGTCGCCCCCGGCAGACGGCAAGTACACGGAATTCAAAGCCCTGCTCCTCAGGATTTTCGGACTCTCACGGCGCGAGCGGGCTGCCCGTTTACTGCACCTGGATGGCTTGGGAGACAGACCTCCATCGGCTTTAATGAACGAGATGTTGTCTCTGGCCGAGGGACACACAGGCCTCATGTTTGAGCAGGCATTCCTGGAGCAGCTGCCCGAGGACATACGCCTGCTGCTGTCCGACGCGGATTTCAGTGACCCCCGGAAGGTGGCAGCCCGGGCGGACTTGCTGTGGAACGCCAAAAAGGTGAGCGGGGCGTCCATCGCACAGATCTCCCAGCCACGGTCCCAGCAGCAAACCAGTCCAGGCCCGGCCGCAGAGCCCGCCAACCCCCGGCCCAATGACCACTGGTGCTTCTACCACCAGCGGTGGGGCGCAGAAGCCCGCCGTTGCCGCCCGCCCTGCAAGTTCCCGGGAAACGCCAGGGCCAGCCGCCGCTGATGGCTACGGCAGCTGGCCATCGGGATAGCCTCCTGTATGTGTGGGATAGAAGGTCGGGACGCCGGTTTTTGGTCGATACTGGGGCTGAGATCAGCGTTTTACCTCCGACGAGTTACGACACCCGCAGCAGGGCACCGGGTCCCCCCCTGAGGGCCGCGAATGGCAGCACAGTAAGGACCTATGGCACCCGTCAGGTGCAGCTACAGTTCGGCCCCAGCCAGTTCACGTGGGACTTCACACTGGCCGCCGTAGCCCAACCGCTTCTGGGTGCGGATTTTTTGCGAGCTCACAGCCTGCTGGTTGACCTGCCCAGGAAGAGACTGGTACACGCCGAGACCTTTCAGACGTTCTCCCTGGGCGCGGCCCAGTTGCCAGCCCCTCACCTCGGCTCCATCATGCTGTCCGACAACGACTTCACCAGGGTCCTGGCGGAGTTCCCATCGGTTCTGGCACCGCAGTTCACAGCAGCCATGCCCAGGCACGGCGTACAGCACCACATCCCGACACAGGGACCACCCCTCCATGCCCGTGCTCGGCGGCTTCCCCCGGACAAGCTCCGACTGGCGAAGGAGGAGTTCCAGAGAATGGAGGAATTGGGGATCATCCGGCGGTCCGACAGCCCCTGGGCTTCCCCCCTGCACATGGTGCCCAAAGCGACGGGGGGCTGGAGACCGTGCGGCGACTACCGCAGGCTGAACGAGGCTACCACACCGGACCGCTACCCTGTGCCGCACATTCAGGACTTTGCGGCAAACCTGCACGGCGCCCGGATCTTCTCCAAGGTCGACCTTGTCCGAGGGTACCATCAAATCCCGATGCATCCTGACGACGTCCCCAAGACGGCTCTCATCACCCCGTTTGGCCTCTTCGAGTTCCTCCGCATGCCGTTCGGCCTGAAGAATGCCGCACAGACGTTCCAGCGGTTAATGGACGCGGTGGGACGGGACCTGGACTTCGCGTTCATCTATTTGGATGACATCCTCATAGCCAGCGGCAGTCGTCAGGAGCATCTGTCCCACCTCCGTCAACTCTGCGCCCGACTGAGTGAGTACGGTCTTACAATCAACCCTGCCAAATGCCAGTTCGGACTTGATACCATTGACTTCCTGGGCCACAGGATTACTAAAGACGGGGCAACCCCTCTGCCCGCTAAGGTAGATGCGGTCCGCCACTTCCCCCGACCCACCACGGTCAAAGGCCTTCAGGAATTCGTAGGTATGGTCAATTTCTACCGCCGCTTCCTCCCTTCAGCTGCCCGGATCATGCGCCCCCTGTTCGCCCTGATGTCGGGTCCGAGCAAGGACATTACCTGGGACGAGGAGTCCGCCGCCGCTTTCGTTCAAACGAAGGAAGCTTTGGCTGACGCCGCAATGCTAGTACATCCCAGAATGGACACCCCTACCGCCCTCACAGTGGACGCATCAAACACGGCAGTCGGTGGGGTGCTGGAGCAGCTCATCGCAGGTCGCTGGCAACCCCTGGCGTTTTTCAGCAAACACCTGCGGCCACCCGAGCTCAAGTACAGTGCTTTTGACCGGGAACTGTTGGCGCTCTACCTGGCAATCCGGCATTTCAGGTACTTCCTAGAAGGCCGGCCCTTCACCGCGTTCACGGACCACAAACCGCTTACCTTTGCGTTTACGAAAGCATCCGACCCCTGGTCATCCCGCCAGCAACGCCACCTGTCCTACATCTCTGAATACACAACGGATGTCCGGCACGTCTCGGGTAAGGACAATGTCGTGGCGGATGCGCTCTCTCGCCCTACCGTTCATGCCCTTTCCCAAGGGGTTGACTTTGAGGCACTGGCAGAGGCACAGCAGGTAGATGAGGAGATTCCGAGTTACAGGACTGCAGTCTCTGGTTTGCAGCTCCAGGACCTCCCCGTGGGCCCAGGTGAGAGGACCCTACTCTGTGACGTCGCCACCAACCAGCCCCGTCCGGTCGTCCCCGCAGCCTGGCGGCGACGTGTTTTCGACTCCATTCATAACTTGGCGCATCCCTCCATCCGGACAACTGTCCGGATGGTTTCCAGCAGGTTCGTTTGGCACGGACTCCGCAAACAGGTCAGTGAATGGGCCAGGACGTGCATGCACTGCCAGACGGCCAAGGTTCAGCGGCACACCAAAGCCCCACCGCAGCAGTTCCATCCCACCCACCGGCGTTTCGACCACATTCATGTGGATATCGTGGGCCCCCTGCCAGTGTCGCGCGGAGCGCGTTACCTCCTGACTATCGTGGACCGGTTCACAAGATGGCCAGAGGCGGTCCCGCTCACCGACACCACCTCCGAATCTTGCGCCCGAGCCCTGATCGCCACCTGGATATCCCGCTTTGGTGTACCAGCCCACATTACCTCCGACAGAGGCGCCCAGTTCACCTCCAGCCTGTGGTCAGCTATGGCCAGCCTTTTGGGGACTCAGCTGCACCACACCACTGCCTACCACCCACAGTCGAACGGGCTAGTGGAGCGTTTCCACCGTCACCTGAAGTCGGCCCTCATGGCCCGCCTGCGAGGAGCCAACTGGGCGGACGAGCTTCCCTGGGTCCTTCTCGGCATCCGCACAGCGCCCAAGGACGACCTGCACGCCTCGTCGGCCGAGTTGGTATACGGCGCGCCCCTGGCCGTCCCCGGGGAGTTCCTACCAGCCCCGAGGGGGCAAGAGGAAGAACCCGCTGCAGTCCTGGGCAGACTTCGCGAGAAGCTCGGTAACCTGGCCCCCATACCCACTTCACAGCATGGGCGGCACCCGACCTGCGTACCCAAAGACCTACGGAACTGTAAGTTTGTGTTTGTACGAAGGGGCGGGCATCGGCCACCGCTGCAGCGGCCATACGAGGGGCCGTTTACGGTGCTCCGGAACAACGGGTCCACGTTCGTGCTGGACGTTGGGGGGAAGGAGGAGGTTTTCACGGTGGACCGCCTCAAGCCGGCCCATGTGGACCTGGCGCAACCGGCCGAGTTTCCGGCGCCTCGGCGCAGAGGCCGACCTCCCAAGCAGGTTCTGGCCCAGGCTGTGGACATTGGGGGGTGTATCGCCGGTTCTGGGGGGGGGGGGTTATGTGGCGGCTCATTTCCTAGCGTATGCGAACCGACTCACAATTAGATAGCCTACGGGGGTTTGCGAGCACAGAGCTTTGGAGCCTCTTCGCCATGGGGGGCCGGTTGACAGAGGCTTAAAAGTGAGGCTGAAGTTTTCGAATAAAGTTTTTCCTTCGACTGCAGTTACCGACTCCGTGTCGTAATTTTAGCGCTGTTTGTAGCACACCGCTACAAGATGCCATTCTGAAGTAGCCTCTTTGACCCACATGTTTTGGTCTTTCCCTTGCTTGCAGAAATACTGGAAAGATATTTTTGGTATCATTTCAACAGTTTTGAGTATTAATTTGCAACCTCATCCTATTACTGCAATTTTTGGCTTACCAGTGGTGGATAACAGTTATTTATCCCCCTCATCTCGGCAGATGATTGCATTTATCACACTAATGGCTAGAAGATCTATTCTACTGAACTGGAAAGAAATTAACCCCCCAACTACATTTCAATGGTTTTCCCAAACTATATCTTGTCTGAGATTAGAAAAAATCAGAAGTATCATTTTTGACCCTTCAGTCAAATTTGAAGAAACCTGGAGACGATTTATTCAACATTTTCATATGAGTTAAACTGATCTTTCCTGAACCTTTTTCTTATCACCTTTAGTTATTTGGATGGAGGTGTGGAGTTATTGACACTACTGTATATACCTGATATGATACAATAGCCCATGTTGGTTAGGTTAGTTAGTTTTTTTGTTTTTTTTTGTTTTTGTAAATACGGTATGAGTTTGCGAGGTTATTATATCCATGTTATCAACCGTTTGAGTTTGTATTCCAGCCTTATTAATTATGTACTCTCAAACTCTCTGTATTTGTTGTTTTTTCCTTTCGTTCTGTTTGAAAATTAATAAAAAGATTTTTTTAAAGTGCAAAAAAGGATGAAGTGTTGACTATTGCTAATGCGTTGAACCTTACTGGGATAAAGCGGGCTATGAGAAAGCCAGGGATTCAGAGGAAAATAGTTGATTGATTACTATATATCTTCACAGTGTTGCGTACCAGTGGGTATCTCATACCTGTCACGTGGCCATGATTTAATTGAAGTTATGCTGGACATGAGGTAATGGTTTGTGATGGTGGAGTGAAGTCATTTTCCCACCAGTGAGAGGTCATGTGATAGTTTTTTTCAACCGGGTATAAAAGGAGAACCTCTCCCTGTGAGGTGGGGCAGTTCGTGGCTGAATTCGCCATTGACTCCATGTTGCTTTGTATTCCGATGTTATGATGAAGTTTCATTTAAAAGTGGAGTTTTACTTTCTGTTTTAAGTCTCAACGGTTATTGCTGGTAGTTTTGCTACAATACTGTCAGTTAAAGTAGTCAGAGAATGAAGATTGGTTGAAGTTCGGGAAGCTGAAAGATAGAAGAAAGTTGATTTTGGCTGTGAAGCAGGTTCAACCTTTATTTAATCTTCACACAAGGAATTAGTAACCTGTGTCCGTGTTAACTCCTGCTTTGCCAAAAAAGAGCAGAAAGAGTTGGATGCAGTTTCGCCAAGGAAAGGTCAGTGCCTTTAAGCCGTTTTATTTCCTTCAATCGTAAATCCCTCGGCAAAGCATGCTATGGCTGGGATCAGCAGTAACGTCGTGAAAGAGGATTTAATTCAAGGAAAGTCTCTCCTTTAACCGACTGTAAATCATTTTGGACTCTTTGCAATACTATTTTAAAGAACTGAGTTCGCATTTCTCAGTTTAAGGACTGTTCAAGCTGCCATATCACAGCTGACTTCCAGTTAAGTTAGTTGTTTGTTTACTTGTGGGGTTTTTTTTTAGCTGTGTTTAATAAATATTTTATTTGTTATAAAAAAAACCTGTCTCAATCATATATTCATCGTTGCTGGACCATAATATTTGGGGGCTCATCCGGGATTTGAATCCACTTTTGAGTTTAAACGCTTGTTTAATTTTTGATCGGTGTTTTGGAAAAGGGGAATACTCGATTCTTTTGTTTGATTGGTTTGTGAGTGGTATTTAGTAACAATGAATATTGATGACTTCCTGGCTTTGCCAGATGTGGAGTTATTAGCGAAGGCAAAAAAAAAAGATGTATTGGAGATTGCCGGCAGGTTGGAACTTAAAGGTATTTTGAAAGATACAACAAAGCCTGTAGTTCAGAGGAAAATCGTGGAACATTATATAGATTCGGGTGTGTTTGATGTATCGGTTTTAGATCGGTTTCCTGTGAGTAAAGAAACGATTCAGTTACATTTGGAACAGGTAGCCTTAGAAAAGTTAAAAATAGAAGCTGAATTAAAACAGAAGTAATTATAAGCTAACTTGGAACTAAGTCGATCAGAAGCTGAAAATAAAAAGAAACAGTTGGAAGCTAACTTGGAATTACGTAAGTTAGAAGTTGAGGATAAACAGAGGGAATTTAAACTTAAGATAGCAGAATTAAAGTCTGAGAATCAGTCTCCTGGTTCTAGAAAAACATTTGTTGTTAGTCAGGAAATTAAATTGGTCCCTCCATCTAGTGAAACAGAAGTAGAGAAATATTTCCAACATTTTGAAACGATTGCTCTGATTTCAGAGTGGCCAAAAGAGAAATGGTCAGTGTTGTTACAGAGTGTAATTAAAGGCAAAGCACAACAGGTTTATACAGCTTTAACTGCTGAGCATGCACTCAATTATGATATTGTGAAAATGCACATATTGAAGGCATATGAGTTTGTCCCAGAAGCTTATAGAGCAAGATTAAGAAATTTGAAGAAATCTGTGGACAAAACTTACGTTGAATTTGCCTATGATAAAGCTGTGTGTTTTGAGAGATGGGTTTCCTCTAAAAGTGTAAATGGGCACTATAATAAATTGAAAGAGCTGATTTTAATGGAGGAATTTAAAAGGAACATCCCTGTTGAAGTAAGGACATACTTAAATGAGAGAGACATTGCAACATTGGACTCTGCTAAATTAGCTGATGAGTATGCTTTAATCCATAAGAATAAATTTCTTCGGGCAGAACTTTTAAAAGGAAAAATAACACAGTGAATGAAGGTAAACCAGAGATTAAATTAGAAGTTAGTGAGAAAGGAAAGGAGGAAGGAAAACCTGTGAAGGAAAGACAATTTGGTCCAATTTGTAATTATTGTAAGAAACCTGGTCACGTAATAGCTAACTGTTTATGATTGAAAAAGAAGGAAAAGGAAGCAGTCCCAGATGCTTGTGTGCAGCATACTGAAACACCTGTAAATCCACAGGGTTTGATAAACACAAATGGAGTTTTGTTAGAGTCTGATCAAGTTAGGAAGGGATATGATCAATTTATAACTGAAGGGTTTGTATCCTTGAAAGAAGGATCTACTCCAGTGCCAATAAAAATCCTTAGGGGTACTGGAGCTTCTGAATCACTGATGTTAGACAGTGTGTTAAAGTTTAATGAAGAGTGTGACACTGGTTAGGTAAATTATATACAAGGTGTTGGGAGTGCCCTTATGCCTGTACATTTGCGTAAAGTGAATTTAAAATCAGGGTTAGTTACAGGATTTGTTAAAGTAGAACTACAGCCTAGCTTATCTGTGAAGGATATTTCTTTATTGTTAGGTAATGAGTTGGCAGGTGGGCAAGTTTTCCCTGAAGTGCATTTGACAGTAGAGTCAGAGGAACAGTGGATGGATTCTAACACAGATTCTTCCTGTGTTGTAACTCAAGCTATGGCTAAAAAGATTGATGTGCAGAATGAGGTTGTTACCCATGACTGTTCGACTCAGGATTCAAGTTTTGAGGATGTGTCAGAAACTTTCTTACCTTCATTGTTTGTACAAGATTCTTGGAGTAAGTCTGACTATGAAGATTTGTCTCTGTCCAGGAAAGAGATGATAGCAGAGCAGAGTAGAGATTATCAAATTAAAAGAACAAGCTCTTCCAGATAGTGAAATTGATAAGGTGCCAGTAGGATATTATTTTGAGAAGGGTGTATTGATGAGGAAGTGGAGACCAACTACAGTTCCTGCAAGTGATGAATGGAATGTTGTTTACCAGGTAGTTGGTCCTAAAGTTTATCAAAATGAGATTTTAACTTTAGCTCATAGTGTGCCCTTGGGTGGACATCAAAGGGTAAGGAAAACTGTGGACAAGATTTTAAAACATTTTTACTGGCCTGGTTTAAGAAAAGATGTGGCGATGTTTTGCAGAATGTGCCATACTTGTCAAATTGTGGGTAAACCAAATCAAGTTACACCAGTGGCTCCATTGCAACCTATTCCAGCATTTGGTGAATGATTTTCTAAAATTATTAGAGATTGTGTAGGTCCATTACCAAAAACAAAAACTGGTTATCAGTACTTGTTGACTATCATGTGCACTGCATCTAGGTTTCCAGAGGCAGTATCGCTTAGGAATATAACAGCTAAAACTGTAACAAAGCTTCTTATAAAATTTTTCACTTATTTTGGGTTGCCTAAGGAAATACAATCTGATCAAGGCAGTAATTTTATGTCTGGATTGTTTCAACAGATAGTTTATAAATTGGGAGCTAAGCAAATCACTTTGTCTGCATACCTCCAGAATCGCAAGGTGCCTTGGAGAGGTTTCATTCTACCCTCAAGACTATGATTAGGACGTATTGTGTGGAAAATGAAAGTGATTGGGATGAGGGTATACACTTATATTTGCAGTAAAGGACTCGGGACAAGAATCATTAGGTTTCAGTCCATTTGAACTTGTATTTGGGCATAGAGTTAGAGGACCTTTAGCCTTATTAAAAGAACAATGGATTAATAAAGAGGTACACACTAATTTGTTGGACTATGTTTTAAAATTTAAGGACAGGTTACATAAAACTTGTAGCTTAGCCAAGGAAAATTTAAAACTGGCTCAGGAGAAAATGAAAACCTCATACGATAAAGAAGCTAGGATGAGGTAAGCCTGGAGATAAGGTACTGGTTCTTTTACCAGTGCAAACGAATCCTCTACAAGCTAAATTTCATGGTCCTTATGATATTGTGTCTAAAATCAATTATGTGGATTGCGTGATAAAAACTCCAGATCGTAGAAGGCCAACTCAACTTTGCCATATAAATATGATAAAACTATATTATGAGAAACAGTCTGCTACTATGACTGTTGTGGTTAATGATAATGAGTCTGATCTCACTAGGAGCATAATAGATGATTCATCTGAAACTCATTCTAAACCCAATATTGTTTCTGCCAGATTACCAAACTCAACCATTCTGGAAAATATTGATGAGTAATTAGCACATTTACAGCTAGAACAGAAGCAACAGATGAAGCAATTAATTTTTAAATATAAGGATTTGTTTCCAGATGTTCCTGGAGAACCACTGTAGCTTCACATGATGTAGATGTTGGAGATGCCAAACCCATTAAACAACATCCATATAGGATGCACATGGTAAAATGCGAACTTGCTGAGAAAGAAATGAAATATATGTTAGAGAATAATATTATTCGACCTTCTAACTCAAATTGGAGTTCACCTTGTGGTATGGTGCCAAAATCAGATGATAGTATTAGGTTTTGTACAGATTATGGGAAGGTGAATGCTGTGTCGAAAACAGATGCATATCCAATTCCTAGAGTAGATGATTGTGTAGATAAAGTAGGAAAAGCAAAATTCCTTACAAAGATTGATTTATTGAAAGGGTATTGGAGTGTTCCATTAACGGATAGAGGTAGAGAGATTTCTGCATTTGTAACTCCATCTGGGTTATATGAATATAATGTTCTTCCATTTGGGATGAAGAATGCCCCAGGTGCTTTCCAGTGGATGATTAACTCTGTGATTCAAGGATTGAAAGATACAGATGCTTATATTGACTATTTAGTGACAGGAAATGATACTTGGGAAACACACATTACTGCAGTGGAGAAATTATTTGAAAGGCTTTCAAAAGCTAACTTAACTATTAACTTGGCTAAAAATGAATTTGGATATGCCACTGTAACTTACCTTGGTTATGTTGTGGGTCAAGGTAAAGTAGCTCCTGTTCAGGCAAAAGTTCAGGTAATTTTAGAGATTCCCACCACAACTGGGAAAAAACTCTCAGAAGATTCCTGAGAATGGTAGGATACTACCAAAAATGTTGTAAGAATTTTGCTCATATTGGCTTTCCATTAACTAACCTTTTGAAGAAAAATGAAAAGTTTGTGTGGACAGTGCCTTGTCAAAAAGCATTTGAGAAATTGAAAACTATGCTATGTCAACAACCTGTACTCAAGGTACCTGACTTTGAAAAACCTTTTTCATTAGCTGTAAATGCTAGCAATGAGGCTGCAGGAGCAGTATTAATGCAAAGGAATGAGGGTGATGAGGTTGATTATCCAGTCCTGATGAAGGGTCTCAGCCCAAATTGTCGACAGTTCTTCTCCTTATAGATGCTGCCTGGCCTGCTGTGTTCTACCAGCATTTTGTGTGTGTTGTTTGATTAAACAGTAGCTTACTTTTCTAAGAAATTTAATGAGCATCAAGGAAACTATTTGACAATAGAAAAGGAATTGTTATCTCTTGTTTTAGCCTTAGAACATTTTGACGTGTATGTTAGTACAACTCAAAAACCATTTATAGTCTACACCGACCATAATCCGTTAGTGTTTCTGAGTAAGATGAAAAACAAAAATAGAAGGTTATTAAATTGGAATTTAATGTTACAAGAGTACAATATTTTAACAACTCATATTAAAGGTGAAGATAATGTGATTGCTGATTGTCTATCTTGATGTTAAATGTACAATGTAATTTTTATGGAGTGATATTTTTTAACATTTGTAACACTCCTACTTTTTAGTAAGTTATAAGATGCTATATGACAATACTATGTATACTGTGTACATTGTAAATTTTATGCATTTGTATTTATTCTCTTGTAAATAGTTAATTGTTAAAATTTTGTTCTTGAAGACCAAAAATTTTTTTTTTGGAGGGAGGTGTTACGTACCCATGGGTATCTCGTACCTGTCCAATGACCATGATGTAATTGAAGTTATGCTGGACATGAGGTAATGGTCTTGTGATGGTGGAGTGAAGTCATTTTCCCACCAGTGAGAGGTCATCTGATAGTTTTTTTCAACCGGGTATAAAAGGAGAACCTCTCCCTGTGAGGTGGGGCAGTTCGTGGCTGAATTCGCCATTGACTCCATGTTGCTGCGTAATGTTATGACATAGTTTCATTTAAAAGTGGAGTTTTACTTTCTGTTTTAAGTCTCAAAGGTTATTGCTGGCAGTTTTGCTACAATACTGTCAGTTAAAGTAGTCAGAGAGTGAAGATTCATCGAAGTTCGGAAAGCTGAAAGATTGAAGAAAGTTGATTTTGGCTGTGAAGCAGGTTCAACCTTTATTTAATCTTCACACAAGGAATTAGTAACCTGTGTCCGTGTTAACTCCTGCTTTGCCAAAAAAGAGCAGAAAGAGTTGGATGCAGAGTTTCGCCAAGGAAAGGTCAGTGCCTTTAAGCCGTTTTATTTCCTTCAATCGTAAATCCCTCAGCAAAGCATACTTTGGCTGGGATCAGCAGTAACATCGTGAAAGAGGATTTAATTCAAGGAAAGTCTCTCCTTTAACAGATTGTAAATCATTTTGGACTCTTTGTAATACTATCTTAAAAAACTGAGTTCACATTTCTCACTTTAAGGACTCTTCGAGTTGCTGTATCGCAGCTGACTTCCAGTTAAGTTAGTCGTTTGTTTACTTTTGGGGTTTTTTTTTTTTAGCTGTGTTTAATAAATGTTTTATTTGTTATAAAAAAAACCTGTCTTAATTATATATTCATCGTTGCTGGACCATAACAGCAGGTGTTAGATATCAAAAGAGGAAACAGGAGATCCAATTATGACTGGAACAATTGAAGTTTGATATGTTTAAAGCAGAGGCTGAGGAAAAAGAAAGACAGAGGCAGTTTGATGCCAGAGAGGCAGACAAACAGAGGGGAGAAGCAGAAAGACAGTGGTGATTTGAATTGGATATGTTAAGGCTCAAGAAAGAAGTTGATGGCTCTAAGGAACTGGTTGTACTGTTTATTGCCAGCCAGAAAGTTAAACTAGTCCCTCCATTTGATGAGGCTGAGGATGATAAATACTTTCAGCATTTTGAGAAAGTGGCTCAGAGTCAAAAGTGGCTGAAAGAAAGCTGGTCTCTCTTGCTACAGAGTGTTATTAAGGGTAAGGTTCAACCAGCTTACTCTGCCTTATCAAATGGAGAGTCAGTTGATTATGAGATAGTGAAACAGACTTTACTTAAAGCTTATGAATTGGTTCCAGAAGCCTATAAACAAATCTGTGAACCAGACTT